>NW_006399886.1:4015285-4093472 GCF_000299155.1 Elephantulus edwardii | reverse complement strand
CACTTTCTGTCCACTGGGCCAGCTGATCTCTCTCTCTCTGTGTTGATATTATTGTTGTTAAGTGCCATCTAGTCACAGGTGATTCAGAGCGACCCTATGAAGGAGAGTCCTCGACACTTGGGTGCCTTTCATCCTCACTCCAGGTTCATAGAGTTTCTGGAGGCAAGCTATTACAGAAGTGGACGCCACTCCTCCTTCCAAGTTTGTTTTAATCAGGGAGCTCCACCCCACTCTCTGTCCTCATTGGGTAACCAGCCATTAATGCATTTGACACTTCAGTGTCACAGTGTCAGCCTCACAGCAACTACAAGTGACTGATGTAAGGCAACTTGTACATGAATGGAACTTTCTAAGACTCAAATCTCTATGTACATCCAAAAACTTCTCCCACAGGGTAAAAAGGGAAGCCACAGATTGGGAAAAAATATTTGGTAATGACATGTCAGACAGGGACTTATACCTAGAATTTATAAAATACTCTAAAACCACAAGATAAAGGTAAATAACCCAATTAAAAAATGGGAACAGGATATGAACAGACACTTCACCAAAGAAAACATTCAGATGACAAACACATGAAAAAATGTTCAAAATCTTTAGCTCTAAGAGAGATTCAAATCAAAACAACTATGAGATATCATCTCACCCCAGTAAGAATAGCAAAATTTAGCAGAAAAGCAAACATCAAATGCCGGTGAGGTTGTGGAGAAACTGGAGCCCTTATTCACTGTGGTTGGGAGTGTAAAATCGTGCAACCACTATGAAAGGCTGTAAGGTGCTTTCTCAAAAATTTGCAAATAGAGATACCATTTGACCCAGAAATTCCACTACTGGGAATTTACCCTAAAGAAACCATAACGACCCAGGCAGATATATGCACATCCATGTTCATTGTGGCTTTGTTCACAATAGCAAAGAGTTGGAAACAACTCAAGTTTCCATCAACAAAGGAATGGCTAGAGAAGCTCTGGTATAGTCACACAATGACATACTATGCAGCATTGAAAAACAAGGAACTCATGAAATATTATTCAAAATGGGTGACCCTGGAGGACATTATGCTAAGTGAAATATCTCAGTCACAAAAGGACAAATATTGCATAGGGCCACTGTCGCAAAATGGGTCTGACATCAGGGTTGAAGGAAGACAGAAAAGGAGGGGAGGAATGACGTATATTGCATTGAAACAGATGAGGGAGAGAACTGTTTAAAAGAAATATATGAATGGGTATTCTTGTCATTACAGAAGCCCAGAGTGAAGGCTGCTTAGTGGAATAGACCACGGTGGGGAGGGAGTGGGGGGAAGATTGCATAACAATGAAAGAATTTTTCTTTCTTTTCAAGGAGAAGAGTAAATTGGGGAGGATTGGATGGGCAGGGAGAAAAGTGCAACAATGAATGACTGGAAACCCAAAGTCTCTGTAAATTTCAATTAAAATTAAGAAAAAAAAAGAAAAGGAAGAACCTTTTCTATCAATGTGCCCCAAATATGTGGGATGAAGCTACATTACCTTTGCCTCCAAGCACCACTCTGGCTGCGCCTTCTCCAAGATATCTATTTAGTCTTTCGGCAGTCCATGGGATTTTTACTACTCTTTTCCAACACCACAGTTGAAAGGAATAAATTATTCTTCTGTTATCTAAAATCAATATTTATAGAGCATTTTTTATGAGTCATGAACAAAAATCCCAAATCAAACTCACAGTTTTCGTGTTGATTACAGTGACCCAATTGGGCAAAACCAATTTCCATTTCAGAGAATTTCCATAGTTTCTAAGACTATAATCTTGATGGAAGTTCATTGGCACTATTTTCTCCTGCAGTACACCTAGTGGGTTCCAACAACAGAGCTTTTGGTTAGTAGTGGAGTGAGTAACTACTATGACACTATGACTTCTTGTGAGTTATATTGTGAAATAATGTTTCTTCTATATCACTTACAGTCATTTCAATCTTTTGTGTTAGGTTACCATAATTCCCATTTAGATGAAAAAATAGGGAGAGAAAAGTGAATTGATTTCTTTAAGTCTTCATAAGTAACAAGAAGCCATTCTAGAATTGGAACATAAACCTACCTCATGTAAAGTTTAAAGTATCTTCAGGGACGTGGAAAAATTTATTTATTGTTGTTCTATTAGCAAGGAGAGTCTTTCTCTTGGGTTACAATAGAGGATTACTCACTAATTAAAATTATGTTAAGCAATTTGTAAATAAGTATTAAATACTTCATTCATTTATTTAGTACTTCCTTAATTTGTATAAAAATACCTTCCTTGAGCCATTGGTAGTTTGTGTGAGGCAGAATAAATCATTCATAAATAAATAAGCTCACTGATGATGAGAAGAGATGAATATGTAAATGAAATTACAATATCACTTAACAACAGATAGAACAGAAAAAACCCGCATAAAAGTGCAATTAATTCCACTTGATGTCATTATTGACCTGTGACTCAAGCCATTTTTAATCCAGGTCAACTTTACAGACAGTAAAATGCACAATTCTTAGATGTATAACTGAATGTGCTTTGTTAAATGTGTACTTTTATGTGGTGGTGCTGTTGTTATGTACTGTCAAATCAACATAACTTATACTCTTATGTAGCTATTACCTAAGAGCATTGGTGGCTCAAGGGTAGAATTCTTGCCTTCCATGAAGGAGTTCTGGGTGTGATTCCTGGCTGCAAACCTCATGTGAAGCCAACGTGCATCTGTGGGTCCAAACATCTCTAAAATCAGGAAGAAAGGCCAGGCAATCTATCACTGAAAATCAGCATACAAAAATCCTATGGATGCCAGTAATTGACTGATTAACAATTGATCTTAGGATAGTGTGAGTACCATTCCAACTCTTTGTGTGGAGTCACTGTGACTCAGGGCCTATTCCTCAGCAGCTAACAATAAAATCAAGACATTTTCATCATTCTATAAAGTCCTCATTACAGTTATCCCTCATAGATCTAACTTCTGTTACCATGGAATTGGTACTTGGACTTTATATAAATAAAATTAGTATGCCTTTTTTACTCTCAACGTATTTTAGGCATTTATCTATGTTGTTGAGTGTTGTTGTTATGATCCATCAAGCTGTCTGTAGATTTTATTTGTTTTTATTTCAATGTAATAATCCATTGTATGCATATGCCCCAGTTTGTTTATTCATTCTGTTGATGAATATTTGCAGGTTTTAGCCACTTGTTGTTTGTTGGCTTAGGATGAATTGAAGGAATTAAAACCTTGCTGTCATTACAGCCTCAATGGGGGCATGTGTAATTAAAGATTGAAATAAGTCTGCGAGAAGGAAAATATACATACTAGTAAATGAATAAAAAGAGAAGGAAAGCGAATGTGACAAAGATGATACTGAGGGCTTTTTTTATACTTAGATATTTTTGTAATTATTTTCTATCAGTGGAATGAAATGAAGCATATATACATACTTTTCTTTATGTGCTATCTGTATAGTATATATATTTACGAACACATGTAGAGCAGAGCAGAGCAGAGCAGAGTTTAGGGCTGTTATACATGGAGTCGCTATGAGTCGAAAGTGGCTCTATGGCACATATTAACAACAAACAACACACACACACACACATATATATGCATATTTGTTAAAATTTTTACAGAGTTAAACTTTCTTAACAGAAATATTCTTCAACAGAAAGAATCATGGGACATGTACTCATAAAAGCCACAAAGATTTGCTCTCACTGTCTTTTTACCCTCTGGCACTTCTGTAATGAGAAGCTATCAGTGTTTTTAGTTGTCACCAGCTACTCATGCAAACCATATTAATTTTGCTGAAAATGGTCATTAGGAAAGTTAATTATTTTAGAGTGTTAACTGATTATTGTGTAAGTACTATGTACTAATTATTATTCCTTTCCATTAATTACACGTAATTACTCAGTTCTTAAAGGCAGATGATTATTGTTTTGCCCTACTGTTCACTTCTGTTAATTTGGCTCACCAGATAATCCTTTGTTCTAATGCAGAACCATACACTTGAGTGTTCAGAGTAATTTGATAAACATTAACTTGTTAATCCTAATGACTTCTTGGTATCAAAATAAAGAACACTTTTTTTTTACTGGCTTGTATTCTCATCAATTTAATAATTGAATGATATCTGAATAAACAAAGATAAGTGAAATATACATAATGCAGGATAAATCATGGGAATTATCCTATTTCCCAAATGAGAGAACAAAAACAAATCTAACCTGAGATATGGAATTAAATAATTTTGCTTATCCTGTAAATTCAGAAACTTTTAAGAAGACAATTTGAATACAAAATAAATAGAGATCAATATAATAATAAATGAAGTAAAGGGGACCTTTCTTTATATCTGTACCTTATCTCTATATACATAAACTCCAAATATATTCAATTGTAGGTTACCAACCAAACCCTCACTATTGTTGAGTTGATTGCCACTCACAGTGACTCAGTGGTACAAATTAGAAGGGCCCTATAAGGTTTCTAAATCTGTCAATCAAACAATAAAGGCAAAGGGCACATTCTTCTCGCATGGAACAACTGGTAGATTTGAATTGCTAATCTTTCCATTAAAAAATTTTCAAGTAAAAAATTTTAACTACAGTGTCACCAGGGTTTCTGTTGAGACACAGTACAACAAAATTCATAAAGCCTTCTGTATAAATACAAAGATTTCATGGTACAATTTAATATTTTGCTATTTAATAATTTACTCTGTTTTCTTTTCATCACTTCTGTCTTTGGTAGCTTCCTCTAAATGCTAAATGATGGGATTGAGTGTCAATGAATTCCAATTGTTATTCAAACAGTCTCTTATATAAGCTCCAAACCACACTAGAAACAGCGTATGTAATTTAAAATCTACTTGCAGATATTTATTTTCTCTCAATATACTACCATCAACCTTTTATAAAATAGAGATTTAGGAGAAGGTGTTTAAGAAATCAGTAACAGAGAATCATATTCACCATAAAATAGAACAAAGTGGTTTATTTCTATATTTTCTGTAATTATTTAAATTAGAGCACTACTCAAAGATAATTTCTTATGCTTCTGAAGCAATTACATGAAAGAGGGATTTTATACTATTGAGTGGTTAAATTTCAGCTTAGACCAAAGGAGCTAAGGAAATAGTTTGCTAATCAAGGAACATTTCAAAGACTGAAAATGTGTTTTAAAACCTCGCTAGTCTCATTTTTCAGAGTCAGTAAATCTGTTACTGATTGCCATATAAGAAGTCACCTTGTTTAAGACAGAAGAATGCCATTTATTTTAAGACAGTGAGCTGTTTAAGTCCAAGATAAGAGCAACTAGGTAAAATTAGTTTGTCATTTCTTTTACACAAACATAGAGTTTCTTAGGATAAACAGGAGAAAACTAATTGAGGAGGAAAACCAGCTTGATATAGGAAAAAATGCATTTGACAAAATTATATTTGTTTTAAGAGTTTTTTAAAAATTATAATGCAATCAACTAAATTATTATTTCTACTCTTGTTTAGTCACAAACCTGGTTCTGGTCCTAGAGAGGCAAATGAGTTAGCACTGAGATCTTAATCAATTCTTTCTTCTTCTGTTTGCCTATATCTGTTCAGTTTTACAGTAATGTATAAGATAATTACTTCAAGTGATTTCATATTTCAAATATTATTTTGTTAGAATTAAAATATTTGTCAGCTTAGAAATGTTAGAAAAAGATCACAAAGCTGATTATATAAAGAACTCTAGATTCAGCTCTATTTTTAAAAAAGAAATCTACATATTGTTAAATTTTTTTCAATTCTATATATTTAGGTTTGTTGTTGTTATGTGCCATTGAGTCTCTTGCGACTCATAGTGATCCTATGTACAAGAGCCCTAAATGCTGTGCCAACCTCGCCGTCTCAAAACCACTCATTCCCACCACTCCACTCAGAATCAATCCATCTTATCAAGGGTCTTCCTCTCCTGCGCCGTCTCTCCACTATCCCAAACAGGATGTCCCTCTCTAAGGACCATTCCCTCCTTGCAACATGCCCAACGTATGTCAGATGAAGCTTCAGAATCCTTGACTCCAAGGAGCACTCTGGCTTCACCCCCTCTAGACGAAACCTGTTTGTTCTCCTAGAAGTCCATGGTATATTCAACACTCTTCTCCAGCACCACAGCTCAAAGGCATCAATTTTCTTTCTATGATCCTTATTCACTGTCCAACTCTCTGATTCATAGCATGTCATTGTGAAGACTATAGCCTGGATCAAGCACAACTTAGTCTCCAGCCTGATGTTGTTTCTCTTCAGTACTCTTGAGAGGTCCCTCACAGCTGACATTCCCAATGCAACCTGTCTCTTGATTTCCTGACTGCTGTTACCAAGTGTTGACTGTGGAACCAACTAAACTAAAATTGTTAACTATCTCAATCTCTTCACCATCCATACTGACGCTGCCAATTGGCCCAGTGGTGAGAATCTTTGTTTTCTTGATGTTGAGCTTCAATCCACATTGAAGGTTGCAGTTCTTGACCTTCTGCAGCAAGTGCTTCAGGTCCTCCTTAGTTTCAGCAAGCAGGGTTGGGTCACTCGCATAATGCAGGTTGTTGATGATTCTTCCACCAGTCCTGATGCTATGTTGCTCCTCGTACAGCCCTGTGTCTCGGATGATCTGTTCTGCATATAGATTGAAAAGATATGGAGACAGATACATCCCTGACGGACCCCCTTCTTAATTTTGAACCATATATTGTCTCCTTGCTCTGTCCTGGCGACTGCCTCTTGGTCCAAATATAGGTTTCACATTAGCACAATCAAATGTTCTGGGATTTCCATTCTTTTCACAGTCAGCCATAGCTTGCTGTGATCTACATTGTCAAAAGCCTTTGCATAGTCAATGAAGCACAGGTAGACATTCTTCTGGTATTCTCTGCTTTCTGCCAAGATCTATCTATTTCTATTTATGTTGCTGTTTTCTTGTTGGTAAATTTAAACATATGAGAGATAACTCTCATAGCATAGTGCATAGGGAGTTGTGTTGTTAATCCAAAGGTGGTGACTCTCTGGAAATTCCAATCTACCGGCTGTTCCTTGGTAGAAAGATTAACAATCTCCTCTTCTGTGATATAGCCTCTGTAAACAAGCTGGAGGTTCCACAGTGCATCAGTTTTGACTTGATGTTAATGAAAAAGAGTCATGTGACAGTGATTTTTTTTATAAATTTCAAAGTGAGATGACTTAATATTAGCGTTTATTGCATGTAATATTATAGTTCCAAAAGAATGAAGATTTTATTTCTCAACTATTTTTCTAATATTTCATTCTCCCTACTATTACATCCAATGCACGTAGGGGAACTGGCTGGGAGGTCTGGAGTACCATTTTCACTGGGCAGCATCCAGGTAATGGACAGATGTGACTGAAGTCTGAGCCATCATATTAGTGGTTAGTTAGAAATCTTGCCTCACAGCCCCTCACAGGAAGAGGGGGAAGACCCAAACTGAGTTTATCTATCAGTTTTTGTACTGAGGAAGTGTCTTTGCATGTTGTTACTCTTAATAGCTTAGATGTATATATGTTTGCTCATCTATCATTTGCCCTTTTGTGTCCAGCATTTGTCTGTCATATGGTGTACTAAAGCAAAGCTCCCAAATGAAGACATACTAGGAAGAAGGATTGGCTATCCACTTCTGTGATAACAGGCCTTTGAAAAACCTAGGAACACCAGAACACACTGAGACTATGAGATATAGCACTGGAGGCTGAACTCTTATGTTGGGAGAAACGAAAAAGGGAAGGAATAGTTGCAAACAGTCAATAATAATTGGAGTGTGGAATGAATGAAGCATGAATGTAGGAAAATTAGACATTGTTGAAAAATAAGTGGAACACATAAATAGTGACATACTAGGCACTGGTGAGCTGAGATGGATTGGTATGGACCACTTTGAAACAGACAATCATATGAATGAAAAAGTGAGGGGAAAATGGAGTTGCATTCATAGTCAAAAGACCATGTTTAAATCCATCCTGAAGTAGACTGTTGTGAGTGACAGGATATTATTCATATGCAAGGAAGTCCTGTTAATACCATGAACATTCAAATATCAATAATTAAAGCCAAAAAAAGGAAATAAATTTCTACCAACAATTGCAGTCTGAAATTGATCAAACAGGCAACTAAGATTCATTAATAATAATTGAAAACTGTAATGCAAAGTTGGGAACAAGAACGAAGGACCAGTAGTAGGAAATACAGGATTCATGACAGAAATGAGGCCGGAGAGAAAATGATAGAAATTTGTATAGCCAATGATTTATTAATTGCAAATACATTTTAGAACAAAAAACACAAATGGTGATTATGCACATGGACCTCACTTGATTACATCTGTGGATTATATCTGTGATTACATCTGTGATCATTGGAAAAGCTGTGAAAATCAGGCCAATTGATGGCTGTGGAACAGACTATTAGTTACTCATGTGGAAGTTCAAATTGAGGCTAAAGAAAATGAAAATAAATCCACAAGCTCCAAAATGTGACCTTGAGTCTATTCCATCTGAATGGAAAAAACACATCTCAAGGACAGATTTGAGGCACTGAACAGTCATGAACTAGATGAGTTGTGGAATGATAAAAAGATTATCATCCACAAAGAAAGTAAAAATGGTCACTACAAAGACAGAGGATAAAGAAAAGACCAAGATTGATTCAGAAGAGACTCTGAATATTGATCTAGAATGTGGAAAAGCCGAAACAAAGGCAAGGAATGAAGAAGTTAAAGAAATTAATGGAAGATTTCAAAGGGTACCTTGAGAAGGCAAAGCAAAATATTACAGTGAAATGTGCAAAGCACTGGAGTCAGAAAATCATAAAGAATTGCTTAGCATTCCTAAAGCTGAAGGAATTGAAGAATCAATTCAAACTTTGAATTGCAATACTTAAAGGTGTTATGGGCAAAATATTGAGTGATCCATGAAGCATGAAAAGAAGATTAAAGGAATACACTGAATCACTGTACCAAAAATCATGAACCAGAACCTGAAACTTCCTGTTTCAGGAAGTAGCATATGACCAAGTATCAGTGGCTATAAAGGAAGATGTTCAAGCTTCTCTGAAGATATTGGCAAAGAATAAGGTCGTAGGCATTGATGAAACACCAATTTACATATTTCAACAAATAGATGCAGCCCTGGATGTGCTCAGCAGGTGTGTCAAGATATCTGGAAGAGAGCTACTTGGCCATCCTTATTTATTCCCATTCCCGCAAAAAGTGATCCTAGAGAATACAGAAATTATTAAACAATATAATATGCAAGCAAATTCTTGCTGAAGAATATTAAAAAAAAACCTATTTGAACAATGCATTGTCAGAAAAGTGCCAGAAATACAAGGTGGGCTGAAAGAGGCCATGACATTAGGGATGTCACTGCTAATGGATCTTGGCTGAAAGCAGAGTGTACCAGAAGGATGTATATTTGTGTTTTACTGATTATGCAAATGCATTTGACTGTGGATCACAACTAACTATAGCTAGCATTGAGAAGAAAGGGTATCTCAGAACAGTTGATTGTACTCACGCGAAATTTACACCTAGACCAGGAAGTTGTCCAAACAAATCAAGGGAATAGTGCATGGTTCAAAATGAATAAAAGAGTGCATCAGGGATGCTTCCTTTCTCCATACCTTTTTAATATACATGCAGAACAGATAATTTGGGAGGTTAGACTTTCTGAAGGAGAATATGGCATCAGTATTAGAGAAAGACTAATCAATAACCTGTGTTATGTAGATGATATAATATTGCTCACTGAAACTGAGGAGGACCTGAAGTATTTTCTGCAGAAGGTCAAGGACTGCAGCCTCCAGCATGGATTGCATCTAAACATAAAAAAACAAACAAACAACAAACCCCAAAGATTCTCTGGGCTGAGTGGTAGGCTCATGATAGATGGTGAAGAGATTGAGATTGTTAACAACTTCAGTTTGCTTGGCTCCACAATCAGTATTCTTGGTACCGGTTGTCAGGAATTCAAAAAATGAGTTACACCAGGTAAAGGACCCAAGGACAATTGTCAACAATCTCTCCAGAGTGTTAAAGAGCAACGATGTTAGTCTAGAGACTAAGGTGCATCTGATCTAGGTTGTGGTCTTCTTAATTTCTTGCTATGCATCTAAGAGCTGGACGATGACTAAGGATGACAGAGAGGAACTGATGCCTTTGAGTTGGGGTGCTGGAGAAGAGTATTTAACGTACCATGGACTGTCCAGAGAACAAACAGATCTGTCTTGGAGAGGGTGAAACCAAATTGTTCCTGGGAAGCAGGGATTTTGAAGCTTTGTCTCACATACTTTGGGTATGTTGTCAGGCATGGCCAGTTGTTGAAGGAAAGCATGCTTGAATGGATAGAGTGCCAGTTCAGGAGAGGAAGAATCTGGTTGATACTGATTGCCACAGTGACAGTGGAAATGGGTTAAGGTGTTAGGTGCTGAGGTTGGCTCAAGATAGGGCAAGGTTAAGAGCCATTTTTCATAAGGCCACTGTGGGTTGTAGTTGACTCAATGGCGCATAACAACATCAGCAACATTTCTCAAGCGAGTAACTGAATAAATGTATTTTCCAGGGACAAACACAGAGCCTCAAAGCTTCAGTTGTGGTGATTTAAGAAAGCCACAATGCACTTTGTTTTTCTCACATTGTTATTTTTAAACTTGTCTATTACTTTCTATCTAAAACTTACTTGACAAGTGTCGTAAAATGTTTAAAATTTAATGATGTTTAGTCTATCAATTTGTTGTTGTCCTATGTTTGTAATCCACTTTTAAAACCTACCAACCAATTCCCAGAAACAATTTATTCTTGTTATTCATACCTATTTAAACTATATAAAGTTGTCACAAACACAGAATATTCACACCTTAGAATTTTCCCAGGGAGCCCTGATGGCACGCGCATTTCGTGCTGGGGAGCTAATCAAATGATCAGCAATTGATAGATACAAACTGTTGTTCAGTTGTTAAGATTTACAGCCTTTGTAACTCATGGTTGGCATGAGTTGACAATAGATTGATGGCAGTGGGTCCTTTTGTTTTTAAAAATTCATAACCTATGAATAAAAGCATGGTATATAAAATAAATTCCAATACTATTTTAAAAAGACATCAAAGGACATAGCACATTTTGCATTTTGAAACAAGATTTCCAACATAAGAAAACTACCTCTGAGTGATATAGAGTCATCATAATGTAAGTGTAATTTGACTTTGAGGCAAACAATAGACTAACCTGCAAAATTACACTGTGAAAGAATGTGGTCCTCAGTACAATCAGCCATAAAGATCAAAAGATAGTATTTGTCCTGAAAAAGTTGAGCAGGCAGGAAAAATTAGGAAAGAAGCTGTTATTGTTGGGTGCCATCGAATTGAGTGCAACTCATTGCAACCTATGACCAACCAACCAGGATTCAGACTTATCTTGTGTGTTCGTAAAAATTTCTGACACCCGAGAGCCCAAAGTCACCATAACTGAAGTCACCACGTCAATTCATCTTTTTTGGGTTCTTCCTTTCTTTTAATGACCCTTCATCTTTCCTAGCATGATGTCCCTTTCCAAGGAATCTACAGCCTCGGAAACCTAAAGAAGCGTAAGCTGTGAATCAGTTTTGAGTCCACAAATAGTGAGTAAAGCAAAATGAAAAACTTTGATTTTATGAAAAAAATTCCACTGGAAAACTTAAGTGGACTCACGTTGTCTCCATCTCACTCAGCATCCGCAGGGGCAGTCTGAAGGCTTGGATTGGAAGTGTTCCTCATTTGTTTGAAGCACACTGAGGTAGACCACTAGGATCTTAGTGGGAACCACAAGGTGAATGTGCTTAAGTGACTTTATGTGTAGTACCTGGGTTGTAAAGGTGAAAAGAGAGAGCTAGGCAGAAGTCATATTAGCTATTATAGTCCAGTCTCCAAAGTCACACACAATCATTTATGTTACATTTTGTTCATAAAACCCACTCAGTTTCAAAGGGAAAGAAAATAAACTTTCTGTTTATTTCTTCTCGATAAAGGAAAGGCAAAGGGAAATTACCTCTTGACCAGGGAATGACAAGAAAAGTAAAATATTGCCATATGGCCATCTTTTCAAAGTAGAGTGAATTGCGTTGTATATAGTTAACAAGCTCTCAGGAGGATAAATTGATGTCTTCTCTTTGGTTTACCACTAATCTAATTTTCTCTTTCAGTTCTCTATCACAGCAAGTAATCAATCATAGATTTTTTGGTTTCTTTTCTGGATCACCAAAATAATAAAGGCAGAAGCCAATCTAAGTTTATGCATATCTCAGCAATCTGCAGATAGATCAATGTCATTAATATTTCATGTAATCTACCTACTTATAAAGAAAGGCAAGAGTTTTAACCAGGGCTACTTTGAAAATTTACTTTTTACCTGAAAGATGGCTGGATGCAAGAAATAAGAAGGAATATATGTATATATATATATAGTCATTGTTGTTGTTATGTGCCATCGAGTCACCTGCAAACCATAGCAACCTTATATACAGCAGCTCTGAACCATGCCCTGTCCTGAGCCAGTTTCACTAATTCTGACACACTAATCCCCATTGCTTCAGTTTACTCTATCAATCCATCTCATATGGAGTTTTTCTCTCCTGCCCTGTCCCTCCATACTTCCAAGCATTATGTCCTCCAAGGACCAATCTGTCCTGGCCATGTATGTCCTGGCCTAAAGTATGTTAAGACATAGCTTTGAAATCCTAACCTTCAACAAGAAACTTGGTTTCATCCTTTCCAAGACAGATCCATTTTTTTTCCTGGAAGTCCACAGTATGTTCAAGACTCTTCTCTTGCACCACAATTAAAAGGCGTTGATTCTTCTTCTGACATCGTTAGTCACTGTTCAACTCTCTGAAGCAAAACAAGTAATTGAGAAAAAAACATGGCCTCGATTAGGTGCACCTTGGTCTCTAGACTGATGTCATTGCTTTTCAGCACTCTGGAGAGGTTGCTGACAGCAGATTTTCCGAATGAAAATATTTTGATTTAATTTGATTTGACTGCTGATGTTAAGAATATTGATTGTGGAGCCGAACAAGCTGTAATTGTTAACAACCTCAATCTCTTCTCCATCTGTCAAGGTGCTGTCAATTGGTCCTGTAGTGAGAATCTTTGTCTTTTTGATATTAAACGTCAATCCATACTGAAGACTACAGTGGACCTTCGGCAGCAAACATTTCAGATCTTGTTTCAGCAAGCAAGGTTGTGTCATCTGTATGACATAGATTTGTTGATGAGTCTATTTCCAATCTTGATGCCACATTCCTCATCATAAAGCCCTGTATCCCGAATGATCTGTCTGTATATAGATTGAAAAGGTGTGGAGACAGGATGCATCCCTATAAATCTGGTTTGTGAAATAGCTTGAAAACCTCTAGATTATTCTATAGCTAAATGTTCTAGGTACGCATGATGAATTTTCTCAAGGCAATTATTTGACTGCTTGGAATTAATAACTCAAGTACTATTTAAATGTTAATATTGTTTTGTTTTAAGCCTCTACTATGTTTGCATATATATGTTGTTGTTGTTAGGCACCATTGAGTTAACTATGACTCATAGCGACCCTATGAGATTAATGATAGATCAGAAACTTACCTTATCCTGTGCCATTATGGTGATGCCACCATGCTAAATCCTCTTGTTATAGTCACTGTTGTCAATCCATCTTGTTGAGTTTTTTAATGCATATTTCCTGTCAAACTCTCAGTCCCCCCTGTTTATTATCTCTCCATGAGTTATACTGATCATGTTACCTGCCCTTTATTCCAGAACTTTAAGATCACTATAAAAATAAGAAATTTTCTGTATACTCTTCTTACCCATGTTTCTTTCCCCGTAACCGTTTCTTTATTATTATGATTAGTTATTTATTATTATACTGGTTTATCTACAAAATTAAAATATGTTGTTTTTCAGAACAGATTCTTCCAATTTCCCTCATCCTCCCACCCATCAGGTTGTACAACTCCATGATTAATACCCCTTCCCCCTGCTCATCCTCATCCCTCTGCTTCCACACCTCCTCCCGCCCAGGATCCTTATACTTTTTCTACAATAATGGTTTTATACAATGTTTTTCCTTGTTGGACTGAGTTAGTTCACTCAGCATAATGCTCTACAGTTCCTCCCAAGTTAGGTAATAATTTACAAAATTATTGCTTCTGTGTGCTCTGTAGTATTTCAGTGAGTGAATATACCAAAATTTCTCAATCCATTAGTTTGTGGTTGGACATTTGGACTACTTCTATGTTCTTACGATAGTGAATAATGCTGTTATGAACACTGGTGTACAAGTCTTCGTCTGTGCCTCAGTTCTCAATTTTAAGGGTATATTTCAAGTTCTGGAATAGCTGGGTCATATTGAATTTCTATGTTCAGATTTTTGAGGAAGCACCAAAATGCCTTCTAGAATGGTTGTACTAGTTTACAATCCCACTAACAACGTATAAGATTTCCTTTCTCGTCACATCCTATCAAACATTTATTACTTGATGCCCTGTTAAACTTTTCACCTGTTACTGGATTGAGATGGTATCTCATTGTGGGTTTGATTTGCATCTCTCTTATTGTCATTGATTTGGAGCATTTCTTCATGTGTCTGTTTTCCATTTGAATATCTTCCTCTGTGAAAATTCTTTCCATGTCTTTTGCCCATTTTGTAATTGGGTTATCAGTCTTTTTCTTTTGGAGAACCTGGAGTATTCTGTTAACTTTCATTATGAGACTCTTATCTGAGATGTTGTTACCAAATGTTTGTTCCCAGTTTGTAGGTTTTTCTTTTCACCGTATTGGAAAAAGGTTTTGATGCACACATGAATTTAACTTTTAGAATATCCCATTCATCAATTTTATCCTTGGCTGTATTTGGCAGTCTCTTTATACTTTGGACCAGGATTTCTAAGCTTGATCCCAATTTTGTCTCTTATGAATTTTATGGTTTTGGGCTTTACTCCCAGGTCTCTAATTTGAGTAGATGTTTGTGTATGGGGTGCGAGGTGAATCCTTTTTCAGCTTTCTGCAGGTAAGAAGTCCAGTTTTGCCAGCATCATTTGTTGAAGAGGTTATTTCTCCGTTTGATAGCTTTGATTTCTATGTTGCATATCAGTTGACCATAGATAGCTGGGTCTATTTCTGAGTTCTCAATTCTGTTCCATTAATGTGCCTGTCATTGTACCAGTACCATGCTGTTTTGGTTACTACCGCTTGTGTAGAAGGTTTTGAGGTCAAGTGTGCTATGCCTCCCATCTCATTTTTGTATCTCAGAAGTATTTTGCTTAATTGGGGTCTCTTGCCTCTCCAAATACATTTGACAATTACCCTTTCAATCTCCTTGAAAAATGAATTTGGTATCTAGATTGAGATTGAGTTGAACATGTAGATTGCTTTTGGTAGGATTGTCATTTTCACCATATTGAGTTTTCCTATTCATGAACAGGGCACATTTTCCCATTTTTTAAGTCTTTTATTGTTTCTTTCAGAAATGCTCTATAGTTTTCTTTGTATAGGTCTTTTGTATCTCTAGTTAGATCCACTCCAAAGTATCTCAATTTGTGAATGGCTATTGTAAATGGCATTGCTTTTTTGATTTCTTTCTCTGAGTTCTCTTTGTTACTATAGAAGAATCCTACTGAGTTTTGGATATTGCTCTTATATCCTGTTACTTTACTAAATTGGCCTACTAACTTTAACAAATTTCTGTTGTTTGTTATTGAGTCCTTAATGTTTTCTGTGTACCCTATCATATCATCTATATAAAGTGATAGTTTAACCATCTCTTTGCTGATCTGGATGCCTTTTATTTCCTTCTCTTGTCATATTGCTCTAGCAAGTACTTCCAATACAATATTGAATAGAATTCATGACAGTGAGTATCCTTGTTTGGTCCTTGTTCACAAAGAAAATGCTTTTAGTCTTTCTCCATTGAGAATGATGTTGGGTCTTGGTTTTGCATATATACTTTTCACTATCTTGAGGAAATTCCCTTCTATTCCAATTTTGCTGAGTGTCTTTATCAAAAGGGATATTGGGTTTTTCAAATGCCTTTTCTGCATAAATTGCCAGGATCGTATGGTTCTTGCTTTTGGTCTGTTCATATAGTGAATTACGTTGGTTGTTTTTCTTATGTTGGACATCCTTGCATACTTGTTATGAATCCCACCTGATCGTGAGGATTTTGTTTTTAATGTACTTTTGGATTCTATTGGCTAGGATTTTGTTAAGGATTGTTGCCTCTATATTCATAAGAGAAAATGACCTGTAGTTTTTTCATTTGGTACTGAAGAGCAATGGTGTCTCTCTGGAGACTAAGGTGCTTCTGATACAGGCCATGGTCTTTGCAATCACTTGTTATGTATCAGAGAGTTGGGCATTGACCAAGGAGGATAGAAGGAGAATTGATGCCTTTGAGCTGTGGTGCTGGAGAAGAGTATTGAGGGTACCATAGACTGCTAGGAAAATAAACAGATTCATCCTGGAAAGGGTTAAACCGGGTGGCTCCTTGGAGGCAAGGATTCTGATGCTCCGTCTAACATATTTTGGAAATGTTTTAAGGAGGGACCGGTCCTTGGAGAGGGACATCATGCTTGGTAGGGTGAAGGGACAGTGCAGAAGGGGAAGGCCCTCTTAGAGGTGGATTGATTCAGTGACTGGGGTAATCAGGATGAGAGTGTCAGAGACAGTGTGATGGGCACAGGACAGAGCAGAGTTTAGGGCTGTTGTACATAGTATCGCTATGAGTCGCAAGCGACTCGACCACACATAACAACAGCAACAGCAATATCTTTGTCTGGTTTTGGTATTAGGGTTATTCTTGCTTCATAGAATGACTCTGAAAGTGTTTATCCTTTTTCTTTCTTTTTTTTTGGTAATAATTTAAGTAGAATGGGTACTAAATTCTCTCTGTATGTTTGGTAGAATTCAGCTGTGAAGCCATCTGGTCCACGATTTTTCTTATGGGGAGGTCTTTTTATGACCTTTTCAATTTCTTCTCTTGTGATGGGTCTGCTGAAGTGTTCTATATCTCTCCTTCTCAGTCTGGGTAGGGGATTCCTTTCAAGGAATTTGTCCCTTTCCTCTGTTGTTGTTGTTGTTAAATTCTGTCAAGTTGTAAATGACTCTTGTGATTCTATGAACAAAACTCCTGAACACATATAACTTTCATCATTTCTTTAAGTTCATAGAGTTTCTGTAGGCAAGTGGTGTCTACTCCTGCTTCGAAGCCTGTTTTAATTTGGGAGTCACCAAACACTGTCTGCCATGAGGTAGCCATTTTTTTCATTTGATATATCAATGTGACAGTGTTTACCCTCACAGCAACCACAAGTTATCTCTGGACAAAATGACATACCAGTGTTATATTTCTCAGAAGAATGGTTGACTGAAAATAATTTCCTCTAGGTTTTCAAATTTATCAAAAAAGAGCTTTTTGTGGTATTCTGGTATTTCTATATAATTTCGTTTTGTTCTCTTGTGATATCACCGCTATAATGTCTTAATTGAGTTATCTATGTCTTCTTTTTTTTTTCTTTTAAATTTGCCAGTGGCTTGTCAATTTTATTTATCCTTTTATAAAACCAGCTCCTGGTCTTTTTGATGATTTCAATTGTTTTTCTGTTTTCTATCTCATTGATTTCAGCTCTTGTCCTTATGATTTCTTTTCTTCTAGAGGTTGTAGGATTAGATTGCATTTCTTTTTCTACTTGATTAAAGTGTTGAGTTAGATCATTAATTATTCTTCTTTCTTCCTTTTTTTATGTGTGTGCCTATTTAAGCCCAGAGGTTTTGGTAAGTTGTATTTTTGTTATAATTTGTTTCAAGGAAATTTTTTTTTATTCATTCTTTATTTTTGTTTACAACCTAATCATGTTCAAGCAGAGAGTTATTTAGTTTCTGCCTGGATGGTTTTGTAAGCTTTACTCTCCTATGGTTAATTTTTAGTTTTATGACACTGAGGTCTGAGAAAATACTTTGTATAATTTCTTTTTTTTTAAAATTTTGAGGCTTGTTTTGTGTCCTAATACATGATCAAATCTGGGGAATATACCATATGTATTCAGGAGAAAGTGAATTGAGTTTTAGATGAGTGCTGTACCCTGAATACATCCACAAGGTTAAGCTGGCTGATTGTATAGCTTTGATCTTCTTCATCCTTGTCGACTTTCTTTTGAGTTGACCTATCCTTTGGTGATAGTGGTGTGTTGAAATCTCCTACAACTATTGTGGTGGATGTCAGAAGAGACTCTGAAAATTGTACTGGAGCACAGAGAAGCTAAGGCAGAAGGAAGAATTAAAGATACTAAAGAGCTGAATAGAAGATTTCAAAAGGCAGTGCGGGATGACAAAGCAAAATATTACAATGAAATGTGCAAGGAGTTGGAGTCAGAAAATCAAAAGGGCCAAACTCGCTCAGCATTTCTTAAGCTCAAGGAACTGAAGAACAAATTCAAACCTCAAGTTGCTATAATCAGGGATGCTTTAGGCAGAATATTAATCGATCCAGAAAGTATTAAAAGAAGATGGAAAGAATATACTGAGTCACTGTATCAAAAGAAGTGGCAGACACAGAAGAATTTTATGAAACAACATATGAGCAAGAGCCTATGGTGATGAAGGAAGAAGTTCAGGCTGTTTTAAAGGAAATGGCAAAAAATAAGACCCCAGGAATAGATGGTATACCAATTGATGTATTTCATCTAACAGATGCATCCCTGGACATGCTCACCAAGTTGAGCCAAGAAATCTGGAGACCAGCCTTTTGGCCAACTGACTGAAAGAGATCTATATTTGTTCCTATCCTAAAGAAGGCTGACCCAACAGAATGTGTAAACTATAGAACATTATCATTGATTGCACATGCAAGCAAGATTCTATTGAAGATTGACAAAGATGACTGGAACAACACATCAGCAGAGAACTGCCAGAAGTCCACACTGGGTTTAGAAGGGGTCGTGGTACTAGGGATATTGTAGCTAATGTTAGATAGATATTAGCTGAAAGAAGGGAATACCAGAGGAATGTCTATCTGTGTTTCATTGATTATGCAAAGGTGTTTGACTGTTTGGATCATAACAAATTGTTGCTGACTCTAGGAAGAATGGGAATCCCAGAACACTTGATCGTGCTAATGACAAATCTATACTTGGTCCGAGAGGCAGTCGTCAGAACAAAGCAAGGAAACACTGCATGGTTCAAACCTGGGAAGGGCATATGCCAGGGATGTGTCCTGTCTCTATACCTTTTCGACCTGTATGCAGAACAGATCATCCGGGAGGCTGAGCTCTATGAGGAAAAATGCTGCATCATGATTGGTGGAAGATCTATTAATCTGTGTTATGCAGATGACACAACCCTGTTTGCTGAAACTGAGGAGGACCTGAAGCGCTTTCTGCAGAGGGTCAATGACTGCAGCTTCCAATATGGATTGAGGCTCAATGTCAAAAAGACAAACATTCTCATCACTGGACCAATTAGCAGCATCAGGATGGATGGTGAAGAGATTGAGATTGTTCACAGCTTTAGTTTGCTTGGCTCCACAGTAAAACACTCTTGAAACCAGTAGGCAGGAAGTTAAAAGATGTATTGCCATGGGAAAGTCTGCTGTTAGGGACCTCTCCAAAGTACTGAAGAGCAATGGTGTCTCTCTGGAGACTAAAGTGCATCTGATACAGGCTATGGTCTTCGCAATCCCTTGTTATGCATCAGAGAGTTGGACAATGACCAAGGAGGATAGGAGAATTGATGCCTTTGAGCTGTGGCACTGGAGAATAGTATTGAGAATACCATGGACTGCTAGGAAAACAGATTCATCCTGGAAAGGGTTAAACCAGGCAGCTTGTTGGAGGTAAGGATTCTGAGCCTCCGTCTAACATACTTTGGACATGTTTTAAGGAGGGACGGGTCCTTGGAGAGGGACATCATGCTTGGTAGGGTGGAGGGACAGCACAGGAGGGGAAGACCCTCTTTGAGGTGGATTTATTCAGTGACTGGGGTAATCAGGATGGGTGTGTCAGAGACAGTGCAATTGGCACAGGACAGAGCAGAGTTCAAGGCTGTTGTACATAGGGTCACTATGAGTCACAAGCATTCTATGGCACATAACAACAACAACAACAACGACATCATTTTGTGCATAAATTTTGAACAAGATTTTGTCTTCTTGATCTGTTTTGCCTTTCATCAGTATGTAATGCCATTTCTTTTCTTTGATGGTGGTTTTCATTCTAAAATCTATTTTATCAGGGATTAGTATTGCCATTCTTGCTTTTTTGAGGTTGCCATTTGGCATATTTTTTCGAGACTTTTATTTTGAGTGGCTTTCTCTTGCTTTTTGAGATGTCTCTTGTAGGCAACATATTGATGAGCTTTGTTTTTTTTTTTTAATCTATTCTGCTACTCTTTTTTTTTTCTTAATTGGTGAATTTAGTCCATTCACATAAATGTGATTATTGTCAGTCCAGGTTTTATTCTTGTTATTTTGCATTGTTGTTTTTCCTTCTTCTTTTGTTTCTGGTTACTATGGTCCATGCACTTTCCTTTAGCCTCTTAGTGTGTAGGACATCATTTACAATGTCTTGTAGTTTTGGTCTTGTTTCCAGAAATTCTTTAAGGTCCTTTTTTCTGAAAATAATCTAATTTCCCCTTTCTACTTGATGTAGAGCTTTGCTAGATATAGAATCCTTGGCTGGCAATTGTTATCTTTCAACTTTATACAGGGCCCCACTGCCTTCTAGCTCGCATGGTTTCTGCTGAGAAACAGAACTTAATCTAATTGTTTTCTTTTTGTAGGTAACTCTTTTTTTACTCCCTCATGCTGCTTTTGGAATTCTATCCTTATATTTTAATTTGAGGAATTTGACTATGGTATATCGTGATTTTCTTTTTTGGATCTAGTCTATTTGATGTTCTTTGCACTTGTTGAATATGTATTTACCCATTCTTCAAAATACCTGGGAAGTTTTCTTCCAGTTCTTCTACAATCTTCTCAGTGATTTCCCTCTCACTCCTCTGTTCTGGAATTCCATTTATACATATAATATTCCGTTTAATGTCGTCCCCCAGAATTTTAATGTTTTCTTCATGTTCTTTATGTCTCATCTCTGATTTTTTTCTTCTAGTGTGTTTCTAGTGAGGCTTTTGTCTTCCAGTTCACTGACTCCCTATTCTATCTCTTCAGTTCTACATTTTTTGTCTTCCAGCATGTTGAACACTTTTGTAATTTTGGTTTTAATATTCTGTATTGCATTTTTATGCTTTTTGTTATTTTCAGTACTGTGTTAGCTGTATCCTTTCTGTCTCTCATGATGATTTTTAAGTTCTTGTACTTTTTTGTCTATTCTATCCATTTTTTTTTCTTACGTCTTTTGCACTTTCATCCATAGCTGTTCAGGTTTCTGCTCATGCATTTATTTCTTCTGGATTGCGGTCTCTGAGGTATTTGCTCTCTTACTGATTTCCATTGTTTCTTCCCACATTTGTACTTTTTTTTCTGTAGCTGATCAAATAACTCTACATCAACATATTTCTTCTGGTTCTTTCAATATGGGGTATTCAATGAGTTTGATTTTTTGGAGAAGAGTTTGTTTATTTGTTTGTTTTCCCCATGATGGCTGATATAGATTGCTGCTTTCTTGACATTATGTGAGTCTTTTCTTAGCAGATTAGGTTGTTATTACTAGATAATTACTCAGGATACAGCAATGTTTTGAGAAGCACCTGTCTATTTGTGCTCCTTTCTTGGCCCAAGACTTGCAAGGCTGAGGGCCTGACAACAATTCCCCCCACCCCCAAAGTACCTTAATGACCAAGGAGGAAGCCTGTTTTTTCCTTCTGGAAGTGGCTTCTTGCCTTCCTTGATGTGTCCAGGTGCTACCTGTTGTTTGAGCTTAAGGAGTCCTGTGTGGTCAAGCTAGACAGAGGTTTACTCCCCAAAGAACCTTAACGATAGAGGAGAAACCCTGTTGTCTCCTTCTGGAACTGGCTTCTTGTATCCCTTGAGGTTCCCAGGTTTTCCCTTTTGCATGAGCTTAAGGGGTCTCATGTGGTCAAGCTAGACAGAAACTTTCCCCCCATTGTACTTTAATGACAGGAGGAAATCTGTTGTTCCCTTCTGGGAGTGGCTTCTCCCCTCCCTCGAGGTGCCCAGGTCCTCTCTGTTTCTTGAGCTTAAGGGATCCCTTGTGGTCCACCAAGACAGCAGTTTTCCCTAAAAAATACCTTAATGAAAATGGAGGAAGTCTGTTGTTTCCTTCTGGAAGTGGCTTCTCACCTCCCTCGAGGAACCCAGATTCCCCATGTTGCATGAGCTTCAGGGGTCCTGTGTGGTCAAGGTAAACAGCCGTTTTTTCCCCCCCAAAGTACTTGAATGAAAGAGGAGAAAGCCTGTTGTTCCCTTCTGGAAATAGGTTCTTGCCTCCCTTGAGGTGCTCAGGTCCTCCCTTGTTGCTTGAGGTTAAGGCGTCCTGCGTGGTCAAGCTAGACATTAGTTCCCCCCCCCAAAGTATCTATTTAATTGCCTGGAACAGATCTATGGCCCCCATTTTTTCTTGTTTCCTTCACTCTCACTTTCTTGGTCACTGTTCACTGATTAAAGTGACATATACAGGAAGACAATCCTAAATTGTGGGGTGTTTTTGAAGACTTTCCAGGTTAGGTGTTATTTAGCCTATTGTGGTTAAAGAGAAATATAAATTGACATTTTGTTCCCCCACACGACTTGGCTGTGGGTTTGTCTTCATTTTGACTGGCGCCAGGCAGAAAAGAGAAGCAAAGTTGTTTGCTGAACCACATAATGGACATTGAATTTTGTAAAAAGAAAAAAAAGAATTGTGGGTTACTGAACACAGGATTTTTTAACAAGAAGGAGAAAAAATGAGTTGCAATAAACTTCTATATGCAAGGTTGAAGTTTATTCAGTATTATTTTAAAAATATTCTTATTTAGTACACATACAAGTTCTTTAAGAAAGGAAAAGCAAAAATGTGATATGTTAAGAAAAACATGTACATTTTAAAAGAACAGCAATAGGATTTTTTCAGATCAAATGAACTGAATGAACTTCTATTATTAAAACAGGATAGCATATTAGAATAATCTGTTCCAGAAAACAATGTATTTGAATTTTGTAAATAAACTAGTATTTAAAAAACCAAACCAGAATAGCATGATTATAACACCACATGAAATAATTATTTAGAATCTACAAGGGATGTTTTTCTTATATTGTTTCCTGTAGCAGAATGATATGTGGACCCAGTGATAGAGTTCTTTAAGGAATAAACTGATTTCATGCCACCTGTATTTAAAGAAATAATTTCTCCACCACTGAAGGGCTCACAGTTCAAAAAGATAATAAATACATGGGCAGATAAATAACAACCAAGCTTATGAAGACAGGTTCTTATTTTAATTTGGAACAGCTCTGCTCTAAAAAAATTTGTCAGCCAAAGCACCCAAAAGGAATTCTGTTTATTTTATTGCAATTAAGTCATGAGTGGACATTTTCCACACTATCCCTTCAGAAATAAACAATAAGGTAAGTTACTTGTTACAGTATTTATTTTCTCAATATGAAACTAATTAGTGAGCTCATTCTTTTAACAGCTGTCCCTGTTATTCAGGATTTTCATAGGAAGATTAGAGCCACGAGATGGAAAATAAAATTGAAAATCTAATAATAATAACAAGCCCACAAAACATATCTGAGGAATTAGGTAGAACAATAAATAAGTCATTTTACAAAGGTTCAATGATCTTGTACTTCCTATTCTGCTTACGCATATTGAGATTGTGTTGGTTAGTGTCAATGAGAAATCTTACTCAAATATGGAAAAATACTAGTTATGAGTCAACCTCAAAGGGTTCACAATGAGTTTGAACAAGTATTCTGAGTTCTACAGTCTTTTGGGAGCTTAGTTAATCCTCCACAGTCTACTACAGCAGATCAAGAACTCAGTACTGGCTTTTTTCCAGTATTTCCTCAGCATCTTCTTGTTTCTATCAAAATCTTAATTTTTAAATTCCCCATCTCCCATAAGCTTAATATCTTTTCCATTACTGCTTAGTGGGTGTTCCTCCTCTTCAGACTTTGCAAAGTTTAAGGTAAGTTTACTTTTGTAGAAGACAGACAGAAGTTGAGAATCTAATGCCATAAAGGTAAAATTAATAGAATTACCAACTCTAAATGAATACAAAAAACAAATGAGAAAAGGAAAATAAAATAAAGACTTCCAGAAGTCTACCAAAATACATGACAACAGGTAAAAATGGTACTAAATTAGTAGTTTGCACACACTAAATGATTGAGTTTTTATAAAGATAATTCAAGCTGTTAACTTCTGGTTTGTACTGTCAAACATATTTATCTGTTAAGTGCTTCTCATTCTATCAAGAACATTTATTATCTCAGATCCTTTTTTGCCAAAATAATCTGAGGATCAGGATTCTCAATTCAAGAATCACTAGTCCTTTTAGACTACCCTCATTTTATTCAAGCTAGATCTCTTATAGTTTCCCTTCTCTTCCAGAGTAATCCTTTTTTTGTTGTTGTTGTTAATACTGAAGGCAGTACATAATGACCCCAAAATTCAAAGCTACATTGTTCAATATTGGATAATTATGGAGAGTTGGTTAACCAAAATGATTCTAAAATAATTTTCAAATTTATTATGATTGCCTAATATGCTTTCCCACATCCCAACTTCTAATAAAATTCAAGGTAGCTACTGTACCAAAAAGAATTGGCTGACAGACATGAATTTTATAAAATATCAAATGATCAAGAGGCAATGGTATTTAAGGAGGAAGTTCAAGTGCTCTGAAGAAATTGACAAAAATCAAGACCCGAGCAATCGATGGCATACAATTGACATATTTGAACAAACAGGTGCAGCCCTGGATGCATTTATCAGGTTGTGCCAAGAAATTTGGAGGACAACTACCTGACCAACTGACTGTGAGAGATCCATATTTATTCCTATTTAAAAAAAAATGATCTGACAGAGTGTGGAAATTATCGAACAACGTCACTAATATCACACACAAGCAAGATTGTACAAAAACGATTGAGAGAGTACATTGATAGAGAACTACAAGATGTGCAAATGAGTTTTACAAGAGACTGTGGCACTAGGGACCTGTATTCAATATTAGATTGATCTTGGCTGAAACCATAGAGTACCAGAACAATGTGTGTGTTTCATTGTCTTTGCAAAAGCATGTGATGTGTGAATCACAACAAACCATGGCTAACCTTTAGTAGAATGGGAATATCAGGACACTTGATTGTGCTCATGTAAAATCTGTGCTTGTACTAGGAGGCAGTCATCAGAACAGAGCAGGGAAACACTGAGTGGTTAAAAATCTAGAAAGATGTACTCCAGGGATGTATCCTAACTCCATACCTTTCCAAATCTATATGTGGAACAGATATTGTGGGAGCCTGGGGTCTATGAGGAAGAGTGTACAATCAAGATTAGAGGGAGGCTTATCAACAACCTGCACTATGCAGACAACACAATATTGCTTGCTGAAATTGAGGACCTAAAGCACTTGCTGCAGAAGGTCAAGGACTACAGCCTTCAATATTAATTAAAGCTCAACATCAAGAAAACAAAGATTCTCAATATTAGGCCATTTGGTAGCATCATGATAGATGTAAAAGAGATTGAGATTGCTATCAATTTAAGCTTGCTTGGTTCCACAATCAACACTCGTGGCACCAGAAGCCAGGAAATCAAAAGACAAATTGCATTGAGAAAAATCTGTCAGAGACCTCATCAAGGTGCTGACGAGCAGCAATGTCAATCTAGAGACGAAGGTGCGTCTGATTCAGTCCATGGTTGTCATAATTACTTGTATGTATCAGAAAGCTAGAAAATTACTAAGGATGACAGATGAAGAATTGATGCCTTTGAGTTGTGGTTCCAGAGTAGAGTATTGAACATACCATGGACTGCCAAGAGAACAAACCTCTCTCTGACCTGCAGAGAGTAAAATCAGGATGATCCTTGGAGGCAAGGATTTTGAAGCTTCATCTGACATATTTTGGGCATGTTATCAGGAGGAATCAGTCCTTTGAGAAGGACATCATACTTTAAAAGGTAGAGGGAAACTGCAGGAGAGGAAGACCCTGAATGTGATGGATTGACTCAGTGACTGGGGTAATAAGGGAAGGTTTATCAGAAACCCTGAGATCGGCTCAGGATAATACAGGATTCAAAATTGTTCTACACAGAGTCAGTATGAGTTGCAAGCACATAACAACAACACAACATGAAAATCAGTAGGTACTGGTAGCTCAAAGAGAGTATTTCTTACAAGTGTGAATCCTCCACCTGGTACTTGGGAGAAAAATGGACAATCTCTCCTCATATGATTTACTGCCTCTGAAAATCAGCTGGAGGTTCAGGTATGCATTGGTTCTGACTCCATAGCAATGAGTCTGAGATTTGAAATTTTTAATAAAATATTTTACTTTGGTAAGGGTCATTAATGATATAAAAATCACCAGATGAAACATGGTCACAAGTATTCACATGGTAGGAAGATATCACTACACAAATTACAGCTGGTCACAAAAGGGAAATGATGTAACATTGCAAAAGAAGAGTCAGAATCTTTTTCTTAATCAAGAGATCAATATTTACCCCAGCACAAGTGTAGCAAGCATGATGTATTTTTTTTTTCTAGGATGGTCCCTCTGAAGAATGTGACACAATCATCATGCTTGCTTCCAAGGAGCGCCTTGATCACAATTCTTCTAAGATGAATTTGTTTTTTCTGTTGTACCATGGATTGCAATGAGACAGAGTTGACTCTATGGCTCCTAACAACAACAACAACAACAACAATAACAACAACAAGAAGAAGGGTGCAGCAACCAGATATCATGTGCTTCTTGCTGTGAAACAATACATACAAGGTTCATGCCTTCATACAAAAGCTCTTCACACAAGAATTGGTTCTTGTGTATTGTTTATACAAGACTTTTTTTTTTAATATTGGGAGAATCTTGATAAGGTGGTATTAAACAATTTTAAAAATTATTTTTAAGTTTGTGAACTGGAGAGGATTTTGTCATCGAACAAAGTACTCATTTTTGTAGATTAAAATTCA
Organism: Elephantulus edwardii; assembly: GCF_000299155.1. Lineage (NCBI taxonomy): Eukaryota > Metazoa > Chordata > Mammalia > Macroscelidea > Macroscelididae > Elephantulus > Elephantulus edwardii. The sequence continues at coordinate 4,066,310 of NW_006399886.1, read as the reverse complement.
GAAGCAAAAAAGGAAAAAATAGTGCCTATTTAAGGGAAGCAGGATGGTGACAAAAACAACAACTTAAGGGTAAAGTACTATGATGTCTGTGTTGTTATTTTTGATTGCTGTCTAGATGAACACGACTCACTGCAAACCTACGAATAGAAGGCCTGAAGCCTTTGTATAACTACCAGCATTTATCAAAGTTCATAGTTTCCAGAGGCATGTTGTTTAGGAAGTGGATGCATATTAACTCTAAGCTGTTACATATAAAAGTAGATTAAGTAAATACAGAAATTGCTAATGATTCCTCTACATAGGTACACAGAAATTTATGTGCTACTTTGTACTTTTCTGAAGGGTTAAAATACTAAGAAGAAATGTTTTGGAGATATTTAGAAACTTATAATTACTCATTTTTTATAAATAGTAGCAGGCTTAAATATCTTGTGTCACTTATTGGTAGCTAAAATGTAATGATACTGATCCTGAATAAAATTAGAGAAAGATTGGTACTATAACTAATTTATAAATCATAGTTAATAACATTTAACATGAAGCTATTCTTAACACTACACAGAGAACAGGGAGTGAGAGGAAAGTTGCAAACTTTGATGTATAAAGAAAGTAAAAGATAATTGTGAGAGCTACAGAAGGTGGGACCTCTGGTATATTGTTTTATGGTTTTTATGGTGTATTTGTAAGGGAAAATGAAGAAGAAAAACAAAATTGCTAATCCATAGACGTTCTCATGAGAACTTTTTCAAAATTACAAGTCTAAATTAATTACTTCATTCAATAATATTTTACATGGACATATTCAAACAGGATTTGAAATAAGATCTTTTGGCCTTATGGCATGTAGTGTAAATTTTATTTTAATTATTTGAATAATCTCTTGCCAGTAATCACAAAAGGAGATGCCTCAGCTCATTTTGAGTTCTTGAGGGACTGCTGAGAGGTAAAGTGAGTACTCTTGAGATCCTTGACAGGGATCAAGATGAAGAAAACTCCCAAAAAGCTGTCAGTATTTTCTGTGATAATAATCAAGGCACTAAGGAAAGTTTTTTAAAAGGAACAGTGCTTAAATTGATTATTTAAAGCAAGCCAACAGCTTAGTAAACAATCACTGAAAGTCATAAAACAATGATAGCTTAGGAAATATGTTCTTATCTAAGGATTGGTCCCTCTTAGCAACATGCCTAAATTATGCCAGAAGGAAGCTCGATATCCTTGCCTCTGAGAAGTAATTAGATTTCACCCTTTCTAGGACAGACATCTGTTCTCTCAGCAGTCCATGGCATATTCAACACTCTTCTCCAGCACCACAACTCAAAGATATCAATTCTTCTTCTGTCATCTTTAGTCATTGTCCAGCTCTCTGATGTATAGCATGTAATTGTGAAGACCATGGCTTGGATCAGGTACATCTTAGTCTCTACACTTGAGATCATTTCTCTTCAGCACTCTGACGTGATACCTGACAGCAGATCTTCCTTACAAATTCATCTTTTGATTTCCTGACTGCTGGTGTCAAGGGTATTGATTATGAAACTAAACACGCTGGAATTGTTAATAATCTCAGTCTCATCTCCATCAACCATGTTACTGCCAATTGACCCAGTGGTATGAATCTTTGTTATCTTGATGTTGGGCTTCAATCTACATTGAAGACTACAGTTCTTGACCTCCTGCAGCAAATGCTTCAGGTCCTCTTCAATTTCAGCAAGCAAGGTTGTGTCATCTGCATAAGTGTCTTGTTGATTAGTCTTCTTCCAATTCTGATGCCAAATTCCTTTTCAAAAAGACCAGCCTTCCGAATGATCTGTTCCTCATATAAATTGAAAAGATATGGGGAGATAGGATGCATCCCTGACTTATATTGTTTTGAATTTGAACCATGCAGTGTTTCCTTGCCCTGTTCGAATCACTGCTTCCTGACCCAAGTATTGGTTTTACATGAGCACAATTAAGTGTTCTGAGATTCCATTCTTACCATGGTTAGTCAGTTTGTTGTGATCCACACAGTCAAATGCCTTTGCAAAGCCAATGCAACAGAGACAGACATTCATCTGGCACTCTTTGCTTTTGGCTAATACCCACCTGACATTGGCTATGATGTCCCTAGTGCCATGGCATCTTGTAAACTCAGCTTGTATTTCTGGTAGTTCTTTGTCAATGTACAGTTCCAGTCGTTTATCTTTAGAGGGATTTTGCTTGCATGTGACATTAATGATATTATTGGTTAATTTCAAAACTATCAGATGACCTTTTTTGGAGTGGGTATAAGTATGGATCTCTTCTAGATAGTTCAGCAGGTAGTTATTCTCCAGATTTCTTGGTACAAACTGGTAAGCACGTCATGGGCTGCATTTGTTCATTGAAATATGTCAGTTGGTATTCCTGCAGCCTTATTTTTTGCCAATTTCTTCAGCTTGAACTTCTTCCTTTATCACCATTGTCTCTTGATCATATGTTGTTTCATGAAGTTCTTTTGTGTCAGACAATTCTTTTTGGTACAGTGATTCTGTATACTTTCTATATTCTTTTCATGCTTCTTGGATCAGTCAATATTTTGCCCATTGCATCTTTGAGTATTACAACTAGAGGCTTGAATTTGTCCTTCAATTCTTTCTTTCAATGAGCAACACAAGTTTTTGAGTTTTCTGTGATCCTGATGCCATAATCTTCTTCATAAAGTCTACTTTCCAAATGATTTGGCCAACATAGAGATTGAAGACATATGGAGAAAGTCTATAGCATTGACACACACCTTTCTTGATTTTAAACCTTGTGGTGTTCCCTTGCTCTGCTTGGACAACAGCTTTTTAGTCTGGTGGTGGTGGTGCCATGGAGTTACTTTTCACTCATAGTGACCCTATGTGCAAAACCTCTGATCCTGTTCTATGTTGAGAACACATCATTATCTCTGACACACCTAACCTCATTATCCCAGTTACTGAGTCAATCTATCTCATGCAGGGTCTTCCTCTTATGCTGTCCCTCCACCCTCCTAAGCTATTATTCTCCAAGGACTGGTCCCTTGTTCCAGCATGCCCAAAGAATGTCAGATGAAGCTTCAAAATCCTTGCTTCTAATAAGAGTCCTGGTTTCACACTCTCCAAGATGAATGTGTTTGTTTTCTTAGTAATCCATCTATATTCAAGACTCTTTTCCAGAACTACTATTCAAAGGCATCAATTGTACTTCTATCATCCTTAGTTACTTTCCAGTACTCTGATGCATAACAAGTAATTGCAAAGACCATTGCCTGGATAAAGCACTTCTTAGTCTTTAGACTTGTATTCATGCTCTTTAGTACTCTGGAGAGGTCCCTGATGGCAGATTTTCCCAATGCAGTACATCTTTTGATTTCCTGGCTACTGGCGCCACAGGTGTTGATTGTGGAACCAAGCAAGCTGAAATTATTAATAATATGAATCTCTTTTCCATCCATCATGATGCTGTCAAATGACCTAATCATAAGAATCTTTGTTTTCATGATGTTAAACTTTAATTCGTATTGAAGACTGCAGTCCTTCACCTTCTGCAACAAATGTTTCAGGTTCTCAGTTTCAGCAAGCAAGGTTGTGTCATCTTCATAATTCAGGTTGTTGAAGAGTCTTCCTCCAATCCTGATGCTACATTTCTCCTCAAAGAGTCCAGCCTTCCAGATGATTTGTTCTGCATACAGATTAAAAAGGTATGTAGATAGGATGCATCCCTAGAGCACACCTTTCCTGATTTCAAAATATTAAGTATTTCCTTGTTTTTTTCCGATGGCTGCCTCCTTGTCCAACCAGAGGTTTTGCGAAAGCACAATCAAGTGTTCTGGGATTCCTGTTCTTCTCAGAGTTAGTCACAATTTGTTGTGATCCAATCAGTCAAATGCCTTGCATTATCAATGAAACACAGGTAGACATTCCTCTGGTACTCTCTGCTTTCAGTTAAAGGCCACACCTTTCTTTGGTGTTTTAAATCTAGCAACAACTGTCATATTGCTATTGTTCTAAAAATGGAATTAGCCTCATTATTTTAACACATTTTAATTACTATTATGATTTTTCAAACATTCCCACTATTATTAATATAGATATTGAGATTCAGTATCACTTCTTATATACATTGTATTTTATACAATTAATCACCATTGTTCTATGCTCAGAACTACTTTGTCTTTTCAGAGAATCTTTCCTAATTCTTTCACACCCTCCTTCCACCCACTGCACTCTCTGACTCTATGATTTATTCCCTCCCCAAGTACAGCCCCCTTTTTCTGCCCCTTCACCTCTTGCACTTTCATACACATCTTAATAATTATCCTTCTCTTTCTACAATACTTATTGTATGCAGTATTTGTCCTAATGAGACTGAATTAGTTGACTCACCATAATGTTCTCCAGTCTTTCTAATGTTTTGTAGTGTTTTTAAAAACCGTTGCTCCTAAGGGCTGCGTAGTATTCCATCATGTGAATATACAACAATTTCTCAATTTGTTTATTTGTTGATGGATGTTTGGGCTGTTTCCATGTTCTTGTGATTGTGAATGATACTGCTATGAACATTAGTGCACAAATCTCCATTTGTTCCTCAGTTATAATTTCCTTGGGGTATTTTCTTAGCATTAGAAGAGTGGGGTCACCTGGAACGTCTATGCTCAGTTTTTTAGGAAACATCAAACTGCCTTCCAGAGTGGTTTAACCATTTTACAATTTCACCAAGAGTGTATGAGAGTCTCTCCAACATTTATTACTTATTGTCCTGTTAAACTTTGCCACTGCTATGTGGTGAGAAAGTACCTCATGGTGATTTGTATTTGCATCTCTCTGATAGCCAGTGGTTTTGAGTGACTTTTCATATTTCTGTGGTCTATCCAAATGTCTTCCTTTGTGAAAAATCTTTCCATGTCTTTCGCCCATTTTGAAATTGAGTTATCAAGCTGTTTGTTTATTTTTCTCTTTTTTTGAGGCTCTGTTTTCTTCTGTAAACTTTTTAATCAGACCCTTGTCTGATTTGTCATTGACAAATGTTTTTCCCCATCAGTAGATTTTCTTTTTTACTGTATTAGAAAATTTTTGTATCACACAGGGACTTAATCTTTAGCAGATTTTATTCGTTGACCATACATATCCTTGCCTGTTTGTTTATTTCTGACTATATTTACCAGCCAATTTCTACCACAGGAACCATATATTCTTGAATTCCCATTATTCTAAAGGTTAGCCACAGTTTGTTGTGATCTACACAGTCAAATATTTTTGTTTAGTCAATGAAATATAGACAGCCATTCTTCTGCTATTCTCTGCTTTCAGCCAAGTACCATTGAATATTGGCAATGATGTCTCTTGTGTTATGAACTCTTTTAAACCGAGGTAATGAGGGTGCTGTATCTGACCTTTACCAACTTCACATAGGTAAATTATCCTTGCCCACAGCACCAATAATTTAAAACCAATTCTCATGAAGTCAAATATGACTCCCTCACTCCCATGCCTCCTTTTACTCATCTCAACATCCTCTTACTGCTTGGCTGGGTCAAGTAGTGATAGCTCACAGACTGATGTAATACCTCACAGATCACTCATAACCATATTGAGGGAATTAAATGGTTATAATTTAGATTAATAACAAAGTACAGTTAAGACAGCTCCTAAAAGGAACCCACAAGCACCTTAGCCTCTATCCTCTTGGGTCTAAGTGTTCCCAAGTCTTCAGTCCTGTCAATATTGGCTTCCCCCAAAATTGTCCAACAGAGTTTTCAGTCCTGCCAATATTGGCTTCTCCTGTAATTGTCTGAGTTCTCAGTCCTGTCAATATTGTTTTCCCCTGTAACTGTCCAACAAAGTTCTTAGTCCTGCTAGTATTGGCTCCCCTCATGCCTAAGTCCCATGCCACAACCAGTTGTCCAGTTCAGCTATTGCTGCTGCCATCCCAAAGCATTCCCTTCTTGTCACTGGGTTAAGGGAGATTTTTCTTCTCTTGCTAGATAAATGACTACATCTTTTCTGGTACAAGAATAATTCCTTCTTGTGGGGGACAAATTCCTTCTGATGGGGGCAGAATTCCTATTCTTGGCAGTTAAAGCTGTTTAATTTATTGATGAGACTAGCCAATCCTCTTGCATATTGTTGAGATTGGCCATTTCCCTTGTAGAATGGTAGATAGCTAATCCCTTTGTGGATAGGCCAATATGCCTCAATCTCATAGTCTGGCCCCTCCACAGTCAGTCATCTACACTAGAAAAGGCATACTGAGAGTCAAAGTCCACAGCACACATGGAAGTCCTGTTAATACTGTTGTTGTGCACCATCAAGTCGGAACCAACACATAGCTGAGCCTCCAGTGGGTTTTCAGTGGCAGTTAATCTAATGGGAGAAGACTGCACGTTCTTCTCCTGCAAAGCAGGTAGAGGATTTGACTATTCCATACCTTCAAGATTGCACAGAAGCCTCTTACCACTAGGCCACCAGAGCAAAAACATGCAGCAATAACCAGAATCAAAGAGGAAGAGATAGTTGATTTATATCACCTTTTGGAGGCAGAAACTGATTGAGCATACAACCAAGATGCATTCATAATAATGGGTGCTAGGAATGCAAAAGTAGGGAATAGAAAAGAAAGATCAGTAGTCAAAAAACGTATACTTAGTGACAGAAACAAAGCTGGAGAGGGTATGATAGAATTTGGTACAATTAACAATTTATTCATTGACAATACCTTTTATAAGAAACACAAGCAGCTAATACACACATGGATCTCACCTGATGGTTTACTCAGGAATCAGATTTATTACATCTGTGTAAAAAAAAAATCACAGGGAAAGGCAATATCAATTGGGATAATTAGGTTGACTGCTGATTGTGGAACTACTCATTTGCAAGTTCAAGTTGAAGCTATAGAAAATGAGAACACATCTACAAGAACCAAAATTTGGCCTTGAGACTATAACACCAGAATAAGAAACCATCTCAGGAACAGGCTTGAATACCAATTAAAGAAAACCGGACGAGATGTTGTTGTTAGGCACTGTAGAGTCCAACATGATCCACAGCGACCCTATGAACAAGAGATTTGAACCCTGTCCTATCTTGTGTCATCCTCACAACTAAAATGAAAGAGGAGGAAACTGAAACTATAGAAACTGGAAAAAAAACCACATAACTATAGAAATTGATAAATTTATTTTTCCCCTTTTTCTTTCTATACTAGTTTATTTACAAAATTCAAATACAAATTTGAAAAACTTCTTTCCATTTCCCTCACATACGCACCCATCAAATTGTACAACCCAATTATTAATCCCCTCTTACCCCTATACATCCACATCCCTCTGCTTCTAGTCTCTCCCACCCCTCCTGGATCCTTATACTCATTCTACAATAACAGTTTTATACAATATTTATCTTTATGTGACTGAGTTAGTTCACTCAGCACAATGCTCTCCAGTCCCTCACAAGTTTGATAATAATTTACAAAATCGTTGCTCCTACGTGCTGCATAGTATTCTATTGTGTGAATGTACCATAATGTCTCAATCCATTCATTTATGGTTGGACATTTAGGCTGTTTTCATGTTCTTGCAATGGTGAATAATTCTGCTGTGAACACTGGTGTACAAATCTCAGTTTGTGCATAAGGTTGGAGAGTCAGTGAAGGAAAGGAAGACCTCCATTCAGATGGATTGACACAGTGACAGCTGCAATTAGCTCTTGCGTGTCAGGAAACTTGAGGATGGCACAAGATAGAACAGGGTTCAGATCGTTTGTCCAAAGGGTCACTAGAGTAATACTCAACTCAACAGCACCTAACAACAACAATGATCTTAATGCTTGGGGCGTTTATCCTTAGGTCTCCAATCCACATTGCATTTACTTTTGTATGTGGTGTGAGATGTGGATCCTGCTTCAGCTTTCTGCAGGTTGCAGTCCACTTTTGTCAGCACCATTTGTTAAAGTGGTTTTAATTTCCCCACTTGATAGGCTTTGCTTTCTTGTCAAATGTCAGTTGATCATAGATAGATGGTTTAATTTCTGTATTCACAATTCTGTTCTATTGGTCTATGTGAATGTCATTGCATCAGTACCATACTATTTTGGTTATTACAGCAAAATACTAGGTTTTGAGATCAGAGTGTGCTATGTCTTTTACTTTACTTTTGTTTTTCAGGAGTGTTAATTAAAGTCTTGAGTAGTAAATTCTGTCATTTGGCACATTTCATGCTGGTCAGAGAAGTGCATTATCCCTCAGCTGAAGTTTATTGTCCTCTTTCCCCCCAGGATATAGATAAATAGATAGTTACAGATACAGATAAAGATACAGATATAGATATAGATGTATATATAGAATGTGGAAAGGAAAAAAAGTGAAAAATAAAGCTTCAGGTAAAATGATTCTCTTTTGAAATTGTGTTGTGGTTTGTTGTTATGTGCCATCAAGTCACTTGCAATTCATAGTGAGCCTATGTACAAGAGCTTTGAACCCTGCTCTGTCTTGAGCCAACCTCTTTCTTTCTGACACACCTGTCCACACTACCCCAGTCATTGAATTAATCCATCTCATCCGGAATCTTCCTCTCTTACACTTTCCCTTCACCCTTCTAGGCATGATATTCCTCTTCTAGGACTGGTCCATCTTTGCAACATGCCAAAGTATGTCAAACAGAGCTTCAAAATCCTTGCTTCCAAGGAGCAACCTGGTTTCACCCTCTCTAGGGCAAAAATGTTCATTCTAGCAGTCCATGGTATATTCAGTGCCCTTCTCCAGCACCACAACTCAAAAGCACCAGTTTTTTTTTTCTGTAATCCTTAGTCATTGTCCAGCTTTCTGATGCATAGCAAGTAATTGCGACAATTATGGCATGGGTTAGGTGCACCTGAGTCTCTAGACATTATTTCTCTTCAGTACTTCGAAGAGGTCCCTAACAGCAGATTTTCCCAAAGCAATTTGTCTTTTTATTTCCTGGCTGCTGGTGCTAAGAGTGAGCATTGTGGAGCCAAGCAAATGGAAGCTGTTAACAATCTCAATCTCTTTACCATCTGTCATGTTGCTGTCAATCGGTCTAGTGGTATGAATCTTTGTTTCCTTGATGTTGAGCTTCAATCCATATTGAAGGCTGCAGTCTTTGACTTCCTGCAGCAAATGCCTCGGGTCCCCTTCAGGCAAGCCAGGCTGTTTCATCTGCATAACATAGATTGTTGATGAATCTTCCTCCAATCTTGAGGCCACATTCCTTCTCATGGAGCCCAGACTCCTGGATGATCTGTTCCAGATATAGAATGAAAAGGTATGGAGAGGGGATGTATCCCTTGTGTATACCTTTCCCGAGCTTGAATTATATACTGTTTTCTTGCTCTGTTGTGATGACTGCCTCCTGGTCTACATACAGGTTTTGCATAAGCACAATCAAATACTCTGGTATTCCACTTTTCACAGAGATAGCTATAGTTTGTTGTGATCCACACAGTCAAATGCCTTTGCATAGTCAATGGACACAGGTAGACATTTTTCTGGTACTCTGCTTTCAGCCAAAATTCATCTAACATTAGCTATAATATCCTTAGCGCCACAGCCTTTTCTTAACCCAGCCTGAACATCTGTCAGTTCTCTGTTGATGTGCTGCTCCAGTAATTTCTGGATAATTTTCAAGATTTTGCTTGCATATTAATGATATTGTTCTATAATTTCCTCACTGTGTCCAGTCATCTCTTTTTTGGAATGGGAACAAATATAAATATATTCTGGTCAATTTGCCAAGCGGTTGTCCTCCAGATTTCTTGGCACAACTTGTTGAGTGTGTCCAGGGCAGTATCTGTTCGTTGAAATATGTCATGAAATTGTATATTATATTTAAATTCCCAAATTATTGCCATAGAGTCAGAATTGAAATCACACGGGTGAATACTGGTCATTTCTCTCTTTGGAGCAGCTGTTGGATTTGAACCACCTACTACTTATGGTTGAGAAAACAATTCCCTATCCACAATGCCACCCGAACACTCTGTATATTAGCACAAAAAGTTATTATTATCTAGATCGTGATAACTAGCCAAACACAACTTTTATCTTTATCCTCTACATTGGACTATATTCACTCCCTATATCATTACTAATGTTGGCGCCAACCAAAGAACAAGGTAAATTTTTGTTAAAGTAAAATTGTAGTCAGTATTAGTGTTAACTTTTTATGTGACACTCTTTCAATCTGGCAATATACGGTTTAATATAGATGTATCCCATCCAAAATGTGGCCTGTAAGATACACATTGTCAGAACCAAGATTTAAACCAGTTTCAGCTTTCAATATTTGGGCTGACCTGAATGAATTCAATCAGAAGACTGTATTCAGTTTCACCTGGAGGCAGAATCTCTTTAATACACTCCCTTTAAGCTTATCAGAGGTATCAAGAGCTTCAGAATTGTCAAAATAGATTGTCGTCCTGATAATACATTCTTAGAATCAGCTTATCCAGGTAAGAGTTAATGTATTTCCCAGAGTCAACTGTAAAATAAATTGCAATTATTGCCCTGCTAAACCTTGGGAGAAATGAGGAATTTCAGTCTTTGGTCTTGACAAACTGACTCCATTCATCATCTTTGAATTGGTTTTTGGCTTTAAAAATAAATAAAAGAAACCAGAAATTCCCCTTCAGACCCCTGTAATAAAGGCAGCTCCTACTGTAGCTCATCTTGGTTTTGTAGTTGATAGGAGGAAAAAAAAGAGATTTCAAGTCTCTTAATACTTTCAAGACTGCAGCTTACATTGGAGTCACACAACCTCAAGGAGTTACTGAACTAGGTATTGATTGCAAACACTGGAACTGTTTGCTATTTGATTTTCAATTTTCAAAGAATGAGGTGAAATTCCCATCTCTCCTAAAGAAAGTATGATGTTATTCCTGGGAACCAGAGCTCATACAACTGACATTCATTTGAGAAGAATAATTTATACTGGCACACGTAAATCTTTGCTGGTAATTCTGACTGTTCAAATAAGATATACCATGATAATCACAGAAATATTTTGGACTGTGTTGTAATGTCTCCTATATCTTATGTTATGAGCAAACATAAGAATGAAATAATTTAAAAATAAGTGGCCAGCTCAGGAATTTAAGGTTAATTTGTCAAATGGCATACTTTTGTCAGTTTGGTAACAGGGGCAATTTATGTTGTAGTTAACTGTATTTTCTCTATGCTTGCTTGGTAAACCTTAAGCAAATAAGTGTTTTATAAAGTCTCTCTTCAATAGAAAACAATAGCTAAATACTAGACCACATTTTCAGAAAACCACAGATGGTTTGTTTGGTGTGAGGGAGAAAATAATTTCTGCATCTTTAATTTAATTTGTAGACAGAAACCTCCTCGGCTGTTACAAATTAAGCCCTGCTGACTGCTTCTGGTAGAGGTATCTATATGGAGTAAGTCGCCGGGATAGGAATACCAGCTTACAACTTATATTTTAATAATATGTCAATTTGCTGTCACTTTGAAAGAATTGAACCAACTCCTACTTGAAATAAATTCTTCATCACAGTCATCTTCACTTGCTGCACGTGCAGCTTTTAAATCATGGAAAAGACTTCCAGCCCTTTCTTGCATCAATCAAACCAAAATATACTGCTGTTGAGCCAGTTACAACTCATAGTTTCTAAAACAAGATTTCCAAGGCCATATACCTTTTAAAATTTTCCTTTCTACAGAGATTCATTTACTAAGATCTAATAAACAAGACAAATAAATAGTTTTGGGATGAGGGAAATCATCAGCATGGTACTGAAGCTGACTAAAACATCTTTCTCTCTTAGGAGAGGCTCAACTCACTCTCCGGCTGGTTTTCAGAGGCTCTCTGTAAACTGCCTGGGAGGAGATTGCCATCTTTGTCCCACAGAGCAGCTGGTGAATTCAAACCACCTGTTTCTGGGTTTTCCGAGTAACGTCTTACCCACTAAGCCATCAGAGCTCCTTGTTGGAATGACTGGTGGATTGAAACTCCTGATATTTTTATTTGGAGCCAAATTCCTTAATCACAGCACCATTTACAGTTCTTATTCTAGTACTAACTCATTCACTTATTACTGTCTATACCTGACCCTTCGCTGAAGTTTCCAAGTTTATAAATCGCACTCACTGTTGTCAAGTCTGAACGGACTCATACTTGACCCTTTACTGAGTTGTCAAGACTGTAAACTACACAGAAGGAGATTGTTAAAGCCTTTGGTTGATTTGAACCTCCAGAGATGCGTGACCGTTGGGCTAGAAGTACAATTCTCTATGACCTACACCATCAGAGCTCTCATTCTTGTACTAAAGTAAGGCTATATAAGAAATGTATACATTAGCTCTGTCTTACCTCTAAAATTTGTCCTAAAGACACGCTTCAGAGTGGATCTTGTTTTACCTGGAGCTTACTTGTACTGAGCATATATTCTGATTTTATCTTTTGCTATCATTAAATCTTAATGGAATCAACTTTTAAAAACTAACCAATAGTAAAGGGAGCTCTGGTGGCCTGTTGTTGTTATGTGACATCGAGTCGCTTGTGCCTAATAGTGGCCCTGTGTACAACAGCACTAAGTCCTGCTCTATCCTTTGCCAATCTTATTGTCTTTGACACACCTACCCCCATTTACCCTAGTCACTGAATCAATCCATCTCATTGAGGGTCTACCTCTCTTGCACTGTCCCTGCACCCTCCCAAGCATGATGTCCCTTTCCAAGGACTGGTCCCTCCTTGCAATATGTCCAAAGTATATCAGACGAAGCCTCAGAATCCTTGCCTCCAAGGAACAGCCTGTTTTCACCCTCTCCAGGACGAACCTCTTTGTACTCCTAGCAGTCCATTCCTAGTGGTGAGGAATATTATTGCCAATCCTAAAGGCACTCAGTCTCTGCTAGTTGCTTTGTGGAAGAAAGATGATAAATCTCCTTCTATGTGATTAACTGCCTCTAAAACCTGCTGGAGGGTTAGCTATGAGTTGACTCTAGCTCACAGTATATGAGAAAAATCAGTAATTCGTGGAATCTGTAGAAAGTTGTGCAGCTAATTCAAAGTCAGTGCATCTCTGGTGGTTTTCTCTTTAAGAGAAAGATGGACAATCTTCTTCCATGCAATTTACAACCTTGGAAACCCAATGAAGGGCCAGGTCCACTGTGATTCAGTGGCAATGAGTTTGAATTTTTTTGTGTTTATTAGTAATTGTGAAACATTTTGAGACCAAACTTCTGTTGCTCATGAGTTAGTAATTAATATGTTAAGATTCAGAAGATTGATGTTTCTGAAAAGGAGAATGAGAAAACAAATTTAAAAAAAAACACTACATAGCTCAAAGGAAAACGCATGTGCCAGAATTGGGGAAATAGAAATATTGGTCCCACTTCACCATTTATTAGCCGTGGGACCCCTATGAGCAGTCATTTGACTTTTCTAAGTCTCACTTTTCTTATCTATAAAATAAGGATGATGAACTGAGATCCTGTCTAGCATTAAAGTCTATGGTGACCTACAGTCCCAAATTAAGCTATTGCAGACTTTTACCATCCTACAGGGAGAACAATAAATTCACTTTCCTTCTGTAATGCTCTTGGTAGAGGCTTTTATGAGTAATAGAATTTTACAATAATCTGGCGTTACCTTTCCAGAGATGATTTCACTACCACTTTTTGAATTTTAGAGATTGACTTAGTTCTCACTACTGAGAACTAAACAGATCATAGTTTAACTGTATATTAATTACATATATTATTTATATTAATCAAGATATTATTGATATCCATAATGACTTCCAAATTTATAATGATTGACTATTACTTGAATGAAAAGGTCTTATTCTGTGTAAGATATTGTTTTGGCAGGTGCCATCAAGTTGACTATGACTCACAGTGATCTTGTACACAACAGAATGATCTGATCTTGGTACCATCCTCACAATTATTGCTATGTTTGGGCCCATTCTTATATCCACTGGGTCTTTATATTAGTTGTGAATCTTCCTGTTTTTCACTGACATTCTTTGTAGTCAAGAATGCTGCCTTTCTCTGAGAATATAGTCCTTCTCGACAACATGCCTAAAGTATATGAGAAAACTGTTCACTATCCACAGTTCCAAGGATTATCCTGGTTACACTCTTTCCAAGAAAAATTTGGTTTTTTGTTTTCTAGACCTATGGTATAGACAATATTCTTCATTATAATTACAATTCAAAGGCATCATTATTTAACTTATGCATCATTATCCAGCTCTTTGCATGTGTCAAAGAAGATTGAAAAGACTATGTCCTGGGTCAGGTGCACCTCAGCTCTAAAAGTGATGTCCTTACTCTTTAGAACTTTAAGAAGATCCTTTATAGCAGATTTGTCCAATGTGTTATGACATTTGATATCTCGACTGCTACTTCCACCAATGGTGGGGGTGCGTCCAAGTAAAATTAAATCCTTAATTATTTACCTCTCCCCACATTTAACATGACTGCTTATTGGTTTAATTGTGAGAATTTTTGTTTCCATTATGTTGAAATGTAACCTATATTGAAGGCTAGAGTTTTGTTCTTCGTCAGTAAGTGCTTCAAGTATTTCTTTTTAAGTCTGCAAGGTTGTGTCATAAACATAGCTCAGGTGGTTCATGAATCTTCCTCCAAGCCTGATCCTGCACTCCAGTCCAATTTCTCGGATTATTTTCTCAGCATAAAGATTGATTAAGTGTAGTGGAAGGATACACTTCACACACATTTTGCATATAGTATTAGGTTTGTTTTTTTTTTTTTTACCGATCATCACCCACTGCAGTAGAATCAGTTCTGACTCATAGTGAGTCTCCATCAGATTTCTGAGGCTGCAATTCTTCAGAAGAATATTTATGAAGATTAGTCACCTTTTTCCTGCTGAATGTTTGGTGAATTTTCACTGCTGACTTTTGCTTAGCTGCCTCACTTATTTCCCTCTTTAACTATACCACCAGGCCTCTTTTATTTATTTAAATTTTTTAAATAAAACATTATATTGGTTTACATAAGAAGTCATATGCATGTGCTTCATTTGCATACATTGTGCTTCAAGTGTTCCTCCATTTATACTATGTTTCACATTGTCATTTGCATACATTGTGTTTTATAAAATGAATCATTGATCCATGCCTGTCATTACTCTACCTTTTTTAAGTCTTTACTGGAACATTCCTAAATCCTTCACTCCCTCACTCTGCCCACCAAACTCTGCCACCCTGAGATTTCTCCCCCTCTCCATCCTCGGTGCCCCTCCACCCTCCACTTCCACTTTTCACTTTGGTGCTCCTCTTACTAGTAATCCTTTCAATTTTACAATAAGGGCCTTATGCATTATTTGTCCTTATGAAACAGAGTTAGTTCAATCAGCATAATGTTCTCCAGCCTCTCCCATGTTGAACAGTATTTTTCAAAACCATTGCTCTCAGGTATATATAGAATTCCATCATGTGAATGTACTACAATTTCTCAAGCCATTCATTTCTTGATGGACAATATGGCTGTTTCCATTTTCTTGCTGTTGTAAGTAACACTGCCAAGAATATTGATGTACAACTCTCCATTTGTGTCTTGGGTCTATTTTCCTTGGGGTATATTCCTAGCGGTGGAATAACTGGGTCATATGGAATTTCTATGCTCAACTTTTTGAGGAAACCCAAACTGCTTTCCTCCTTCTGGAACGATTATACCATTTTACAATCCTCCCAACAGTGTATGAGAGTTTCAATCTCTCCAGGTCTTTTCCAGCATTTATTATTTGCTGTCCTATTAGGTCTTGTTACTGCTACAGGGCTGATATGGTATCTCACTGTGGTTTTGACTTGTATGTCTCTTATTGCTAGTGATTTTGAGCGTCTCTTCATGTTTCCATCATCCATCCAAATTCTAAAAAATCTTTCTGTAAATCTCTCTGAAAAATCTTTCCATGTCTTTTGACCATTTTGTAATTAGGTTATCAGTTTTTCCTTGTGGAGGTCCTGTAGGATTCAACCTCCTCCACAAATGGTGCTGGCAAACTGGACTTCGACCTGCAGAGAGCTAAAAGTAGGACCTACATCTCACACCATACACAAACAGTAACTCAGGCTGAATCAGAGACCTAGGGGTAAAACCCAAACCATAAAATCATAAAAGACAAAATGGGACCAAACCTAGAAAACCTAGTTTATGGTATAGAGGCTGACAAATGCCAGAAATGCACAGTGGAGAAGATAATATTGATGAATGAGATCCTTCTAAAGATTAAGTTCCTGCGTGTATCAAAAACTATTTCCAATCGAGTGGAAATAAAACCTACTAACTTGGGGAAAATATTTGGCAATACCATCTCGGATAAGGGTCTCATAATGAAAGTATACAGAATTCTATCAGGTCTCTTTATACACACCATATGAATCCAAAATACTTCTGTAGGTTCATTTTAGACTTATAGTAATCTTCTATTGGGTTTCTGAGGCTGTAGTACTGTATGTTCTCTTCTAAATTTTGTCTGAACTTATGGCAGTTCCCTATCTATGTATTGTTCTAGCCATTTTTTAATGATCTTCAGCAGTATTTTGTTTGCATGCGATATTATATTGTTCAAGAGTTTCCACAGGCAGTTGGATCTCTTTTCTTGGGAATGGAACCAACTGTCCTCATAATTTCCTGGAATAGATTGGTGAACACATTAAAGACTTCACCCATTAATGTAAACAAGTCAATTGGTATCCCATCGATTCCTGGGAACTTACTTTTTGCCAGTGCCTTCAATGTATCTTCTATTTTCACCTTCATGATCATTGGCTCCTGTTCATATGGTACTTCCTGAAATTTTTCAGTGTCAATCAATTTTTTCTGGTACAGTGATTCTTTGTATTCCCTCTATCTTGTTTTGATACTAGCTGTATTATCCAATATATTGCCATTACATATGTTAATATTGCAACACGGGGCTTAAATTTGTTTTTCCGTTTTCTCAGCTTGAGAAATGTAGAGTGAGTTCTTCCCTTTTCATTCTCCAGTTCTAGTTCTCTGCACATTCCCTTAATATACTTAGCTTTGTCTTACCGAACTGCCCTTTGAAATCTTCTGTTCAGCTCTTTTATTTTGACATGCTTTCCTTTTGTTTTGGCTTCTCAATGCTCTAGTGCAGTCTTTAGTCTCTTTGACATCCATTTCAAGTTTTTTTTCTCCTCTGTTTTCTGTAATGACCTTTTTCTTTCTTCATAGATGATATCCATGATATAATATCCTAACTCATTTAGTCTTCAATCATTGGTATTCTATGCCTCAAACCTATTCTTTATATGATATTGAAATTCATATGGAATTGATTCTTCAATTCCTGTGGACTTACTTTAATTTTCTTCAGCCTCAATTTTAAGTTGCATATGAGTAATTGATGATCTGATCCACAGTTCACCCATGGCCTAGTTTTGACTTCTGATATTGAGCTTCTCCAACAATTTCTTCCATAAATGTAGATAATCTGATTGAGATCCATGTGCAAAGTTGTCATTTGTGTCTTTAAAAAAGGTATTTGCAATGAATCCCTGCTGTAGCACCAGATATATCATTGCTGATGTCAGATGAACACAGGCTGAAAGTAAGGAATACCAGAAGAATTTCTATTTGTGCTTTATTAACTAGGCAAAGGCATTTGATTCTGTGGATCATAACAAGCTGTGGTTAACATTGAGAAGAATGGGAGTACCACAGCACTTATACCTGGACCAGGACTCTGTTGTGCAAACAGAGCAGGGGAACACTCTATGGGCTTAAATTGAGAAGGAGGTGTGTCAGGGTTGAATTCTCTCTTCACATCTATTCAATCTGTATGCTGAGCAAATTATCTAAGAAGCTGGACTCTATAAAGAGAAGTGTGGCATCAAGATTGGAGAGAGACCAATCAGTAACCCAGGTTATCCAGATAACACAACCTTGCTTGTTGAATGTGAGGAGGACTTGAAGTACTTGTTGCAGAGGATTGAGGAATGCAAACTTTGGCATGGATTTCATCTCAATGTCAAGAAGACAAAGATTCTAACCACTGAACAAGTAGGCAGCATCATGATGCATGGAGAGGAGTTTGAAACTGTCAACACCTTCATCTTGTTTGGCTCCTGAATTAACATCCTTGATACCAGCAGTCAGGAAATAAGGGAATGCATTGCACTGGGTAAATTTGCCGTTTGGGATCTCTCCAAATTATTATGCAGTAATGATGTCAGTTTGAGGGCTAAAGTGCATCTGATTCGGGCCATAGTCTCTCTGATTATTTGCTATGCATGAAAGAAAAAGAACTGACACCTTTGAGCTGTGGTGTTGGAGAAGATCACAGAACATCCCATGAATGGTGAAGGGAACAAACATATGTTTTGGAGAAGGTGCAGCCAGAGTGCTCTTTGGAGGCAAGAATGGAGGCATTGCCTCATATGCTTTGGGCATGTTGCTAGAAGGGGCTAGTCCTTGGAGAAGGAGATGATTCTGGGAAGGGTGGAGGGTCAGCAATTGATAAGAAGACCCTCTACCAGGTAGATTTCACATGCTGACTATTGCAAAGGGCTCTTGTGTGTCAGGAAGTGTAGGGATGGCATAGGATAGAGCAGGGCTCAGCTCTTTTGTTCAAAGAGTCACTATGAGTCTTACTCAACTTGACAGCACCTAACAACACCAACAACAATACTTTATAGAAGGAGATTCCCATCTTCCTCTAAGTCTCTTTGCCGACTGGGCATGGCAGTCTGTGTGTGCAGGTAATTGCAAGATTTTTGTGGTCGTGTGCTTATTTCGGGCTTGTGTTTGATGGGCAGTACTGCACTTCCCCCCAGGAGCGAGGCCCTTGAGGCTGCTGGGTCTAGGGGTTAAGGCAGGCCTTGGTTTAAATCCCTGAAGGGCCGGAGGGCAGTTCAAATTGTTGTTTTTTGTGTTTTGGTTTTTTTTTTTTTTAACATTCTTCTAGGTGGCATAGCACTGGTCTGTGCATTGTTGTACAGAGATAACTCGTGGTTGTGATTTGTCAAATCTGATAATGGTTACCCATGGTGGACAGTGTTTGGTGGAGCTCCTCTATTAAAACAAGCTTGGAAGCAGGAGTGGCATCCACTTCTAAAATGGTTTGCCTTTGGAAACTATGAACAGTGCTCAGGTCTTTCGTTCACAGGGTCACTATGAGTTGTCTATGACTTGACGGCACCTAACAACAACAACAACAACAACAACAACAACAACAACAACAACAACTCAAGCTGCTAGTAAATGCAAACTGCCAGTCTTCTTGTTAGCCTATCTTTTTTCTTAGGCTGAGAAAGAATCCAAAAATATATCCCTATCCAAATACCTGGAACCTTTAAATGTTATCTTAACTGATACAAAAAGAGTGTAGAAGCTATAATTTATAGATGAGATTAAAGGTTTTGATACTGAGTGATTATTTTTTATTATCCAAGTGACCCTAAATGAAAAAATTCACATCCTTATAAAAGGAATGAAGATTTTACACAGACAAAAGGAGTGAAAGCAATTGGCTGTGAAAGTAGAGACTGTGGTGATGCTGCCAAAAACCAAGGAATTCTGGAGGCACCAGAAGTTGGAAGAATCAAAGATCAGATTCTTCCCAGAACTGCTGGAGAGAGTGAGAATCTGCTGACAACTTGATTTCAGCACAGCGTAATTTGTTTTAAATTCTGGACTCCAGAGCTGTGAGAGAATAGTTTGTGTTGTTTAAAGTCATAAAGTTTGTGGTAATTTGTTATAGCAACCGAAGATACTGGTATATATGCCAGTATTTGTTTTAACTCTTACTAACAAAGAACCTTGATAAGTTTCTGTACAGGAGACTTTGTAAATAGTTTTGTTGGTAGGTGCCTAGTCGCAACCTTATAAACAACAGATCAGAGCTCTGTGCTATCCTCACCTTCATCACTTATGACATACTTGCACCATTGCAGCAGTCACTGTGTCAAAATGTCTGGTTTAGGGTCTTCCTCTCATCCATCGACCTTTCCAAACGTGATTTTCCTTTCACAGGAGCAGTCTCTTCTAACAACGTGTCAAAAGTCTGTGAGGTGAGATGAAAATTTGACACTTTTGCCTCCAAGGAGCACTGGGGCTTCACTTTTCCTGAGACAGAGCTTATAACTCTTTGGACAAACCGTAGGATTTTCAGTACTTTTCTCCAACATCATAACTCAAAGATATCAATTCTCTTTCTGGTTTTGCTTATTCCTTGTCTACCTCTCAGATGCCTAGAAAGTGATTGAAAAGATGATGGCCTGAATTAGGTTCAACTTAGTGTGTTATAAATGTAGAGCTATGTTTTTTTGTTGTTAAGTGCCATTGAGTTGACTACGCCTGATAGCAACTCTATGCACAATAGCTCTGAATGCTGATCTATCCTGAGTCAATCACTCTTTCTGACATCTACCCACATTACCCCAGTTACATTGTAAATCCATCTCATCCTGGGTCTTCCTTTCCTGTGCCGTTCCTCCACCATTCCAAGCGTGATATACTTCTCCAAGTACTGATCCCTCCAGGCAACATGTACAAAGTATGTGATCTGAAGCCTCAAAATCTTCCCTCGAACGAGCGGCTTGGATTCCACCTCTCCAAGACATATCTGTTTTATCTCTTGGCAGTCCATAGTATGTTCAATACTCTTCTCCAGCACCAAAATTCAAAGGCATCAATTCTTCTTTTGTCATCTTTGGTCATTGTTCATATGCCTGATATACAGAAGAAATTGTGAAAACCATGGCCTGGATCAGGTGCACCTTAGTCTCTCGACTGACAATGTCCTTCAGCATTCTGCAGAGGACCCTGATAGCAGATTTTCCTAATGAAATTTGCCTTTTGATTTCTTGACTGCTGGTGCCAAGAATTTATAGTGTGGAAACTAGCAAGCTGAAATTGTTAACAATCTCAATCTCTTTCCTATCTATCATGGAGCTTCCAATTGGCCCAGTGGTGAGAATCTTCATTTTCTTGATGTTCACATTTAATCCATATTGAAGACTACAGACCTTGATCCTCTGCAGCAAATGCTTCAGGCCCCCCTCAGTTTCAGCAAGCAAAGATGTGTCATCTGTATATCACAGGTAGGTTGTTGATGAGTCTTCCTCTCATTCTGATGCCATATTTGTACTTATAAAGTCCAGCCTCTTGAACTGAAAAGATACAGAGAAAGGGCATATCCCTGACACACTTCTTTTTTTATTTTGAACCATGCAGTGTTTCCTTGCTTTATTCTGATGGTTGCATCCTGGTCCAAGTACAAGTTTTCCATGAGCACCATCAGGTGTTCTGGTAATCTCAAGGTTAGACACAATTTGTTGTAATCCACACAGTCAAATGCCTTTGCATAGTCAATGAAACTCAGATAGACCTTCCTCTCGTACTCTTTGCTTTTCACCAAAATCTATCCAGTATTAGCAATGACTTTCCTAGTGTCATGGCCGCTTTTAAACTCTGATTGTATTTCTGGTAGTTCTCTGTTGATTTACAGTTCCAGTGATTTTTGGATGAACTTCAGCAGGATTTTACTTCCATGTGATCCTAGTGATATAATTTGATAATTTTTGCACCTTGTTAGGCCACCCTTTTTGGGAATAGAAACAAACTTAGATCTCTTCTAATGAGTTGGCCAGGTGGTCCTCCTCCAAATTTCTTGGCACAGTCTAGTACTCACTTCCAGGGCTGCATTTGTTTATTGAATTGTATCAATTGCTATTGCATCATGGGACCTTGCTTTTTATCAATTCCATCAGAGCAACTTGAACTTTTTTATTACCATTGCTTCTTGAGCATAAATTTTTTTCATTAAATTTTTCTGTGTTAGTCAGTTCTTTTTGGTACAAGGGCTCTTTATACTCCCTTCCATCTTCTTTTGATGCTTCCTGGATCATTTACTATTCTGCCCATAGCATCCTTTAGTACTTAATAATCTCAACTCAAGGCTTTAAAGTTGTTCTTCAGTTTCTTTAGCTTGAGAAATGCCAAGCAAATTCATCCCTTTTGATTTTCTGACTCCAAGACACATACATTTTATCATTACAACTCCTTCTCAAACAAACTAAACAGTAACATAAGTGCTATGAGATAAATTCCACCCAATAGCTAGAATATTGTTAAGTATAGACATTGAGGTTACTATATATTTTTTAAAATTGGCAAGTGTTTTGACTCAATAACGGAAAATGCTATTTATGTAGTCTTCACTACAAAATTCAAATTTTTCTTTTAGAAACCATCTAGAATCTATATCACAAATGAAATTTCATAGTCTTCTCATGACCATATCAAATTAATAAATATAGGTTATGAAACAAGTATGGAAAATACTTAATGCAAATACAACTTTATTTTTGTCTTCTACTGACTCGACAGCACACAACAACAACAACAACAACAACAACAACAACAACACTGTCTAGTAAATAAATAGTGAGGCTATTCTTTCTTGGGTAGAAATAGTTTAGGTGAGATGACATTACTTTTCTGTTATTCTTATGTAACACTTGCTATGTTACATTAGGTTTGCACTTTTTATATAGTCTTGATTTAGTAACTCTAGTGCCTGGCATTGTACTAATAAAATTATGAACTTGATTTATCATCTAAATAGTTCTCTGCCTTTAACGTGAGGCAACCTCAATATGAAAAACTATAGGAAAGAGCATGTTTGACTTTACGTCTTCCACTCTACCACACTATGCGTCACCACATAGATTGACTATTTCCACTTGTGAGCTTCTATTTTTTCCCCCTATGGTATTTGCAATCGCTTGTTATGTATCAGAGAGTTAGACAATGACTAGGGAGGACAGAAGGAGAGTGGATGCTTTTGAGCTGTGGTGCTGGAGAAGGGTACTGAATGTACCCTGGACTACCAGGAAAACAAACAGATTTGTCTTGGAGAGGATTAAACCAAGCTACTCCTTGGAGGCAAGGATTCTGGGGCTTGTCTGACATACTTTGGACATGTTGCCAGGAGGGACGGGTCCTTGGAGAGGGACATCATGCTTGGGAGGGTGGAGGGACAGCGCAGGAAGGGAAGACCCTCTATGAGATGGATTGACTCGGTGACTGGGGTAATCGGGATGGGTGTGTCAGAGGCTGTGCGGTTGGCGCAGGATAGAGCAGGGTTTAGGGCTGTTGTGCATAGGGTTGCTATGAGTCGGAAACGACTCGACGGCACATAACAACAACAACAACAACAATGGGGATAAAGGAGAAAGACATGACAGATAAAGTGAGAAATTTAGAGAGTACTGACTTGGAATGTTGGCATCATTAATTATATGCTCTCTGGGCCTAGCAGTATTGTTTGATTTTTTTTTTTCTTTCACAGACTCTTGGAGTTTCCCATGCTCTCCTTCAGTTCCTTGAGCATATGCAGGTGAACTCCTAACCTCTTTTTTTGGGGATCTTAATGACTCAGACTTCATTTCAGACACTGTGTGTCAACTTTGACCTATCCAGCCATTATCTGGTAAGGTCATGTCATCTGAGAGGGGCCCAAATAGACTAGGACCAAACAAGACTGCAAATAGACTCTCTTGTTCTCTCTACTTCTCAGAGTACAACCTAGTGGCCACATAGCACTACGTTCTTTTTTGAGATAATCATCATATTCTGTCTTTTATCTCTGATGTCTGGAAGTTAAGCCCAGAAAATATGTGTGCTTTATCTGTCTCAGACATAAATTGGTAGCAGTTATCCTTGTTGTTCAACTACAAGGAACATGTTTCAAAGCTCTCAGAGTGGTCTTCTTGAAATACCTAACAATCTTAAGACACCTGATTCAAAGGATCACTTAATCCTTCTTTTACTTGTTGTTAGTTGTCTTTCAATTGGCTAAAAATCTTGATGATCTTGCATCATCTTCCAGATCTTTGTTGTGCTTGAGTGTATCGTTTTGTTTATTTTGAACATTTTTCTCATTAAGAATTTCTCTTGTTTTCATTGACTCTTTACTAACTGCAAAAGGAGCCAATGTATTCTAGGGGCTCCAGTGGCTGAGTCTAGTTTCTGTCTGCTTCATAATCAATAATCAACAATCAATAATCAATAATCAATAATATCCATAGCAGCAAATAGTTACTTGGTCAGACATTCAACCTTCTATACTCCTGTGCACATCTCCACCATTCACTGGGTTCGAAATTCTTTGATGTCTCACAGACTTTATTCAGAGTTGTGATACTGAAGGTGGGGTTTATTAAGGACATAAATTGGAGAATGGAGAAGATGAAGAATATCACCCAATGCAGGTTTAACCCAGAAGTTCCAAGCCAAATTAATAGTAAAACAGGATTTCTTAATTAGTGAAAGTACTAGTTCAGTTCAGTAGCACAAATCCAAAAGATCCAGCAAGGGTTTGCATCAAAGCAGCTATAAGTCAGCTTCTTCAATTATTCAGTGAATAAAGAAAAACCTTTACCTGTAGCCTTTATCTCAGGGAACTTCTGGATACAAATTGCCACAGTTTCTCCATAGCAATGCCACAATCTCTTCACCACCATCACCAGGGTTTTGCGACCAGGGTCACTCTCTCACTAGGGTCTTACTCCGGTGGTTTCTCTCAAGGCTAGCTGCTCAGAGTGTGACACTCCCTCTTTATCTAGTCCCACAGCTATTAATGATTGGCAAGACAATGTACCTGCAGTTAAGGTAGCTAGAGACCAAAGGGGGCTAACATAATGGATAGGAAAGCATATTTTTAAACTAATACTGAGCTCACTATCTATGAGATGATCTAACACAGTGACTACAACAAGGGCTTGAGCATGACAAAGATTGTGAAGATGGTGCAGGTTAGAGTAGGATTTTGTTCTGAGAGTCGTAAGATTACTATGATTTATAATCAACTATGCTTAATACCAACAGTAACTTTGTTATTGTTGTTATGTGCCATTGAGTTGACTACAACTTATAGTGACCCTATGCACAGTAGCTCTGAACTGTGCTCTATCATGAGCCAATCTCAATGTCTCTGACACACCTACCCTATAACTCCAGTTATTGTGTCAATCCATCTCATCTGGAGTCTTTCCTGTTCTGTCCCTCACCCTTCTAAGCATGACCTCTTTCTCTAAAGACTGGTCCCTCCTGAATATATGCCCAAAATATGTGAGACTGTGTCTCAAATAACATCCTTTTCATGTTCAAGTTCAAACAAGTTGAAAAAATTAAAATAATAATAGCTGGGTAGAGTAGAGGGACAGCGCAGGAGGGGAAGACCTTCTATGAGGTGGATTGATTCAGTAACTGGGGTAATCGGGAGTGTGTGTCAGAGGCAATGTGATTGGAACAGGACAGAGCAGGGTTTAGGGCTGTTGTACATAGGGTCGCTATGAGTCGCAAACGACTCGACGGCACATAACAACAACAACAACAATGTGAACCAAGTTGCAATATTTAAGGACACTTTGGGAAGTATACTGAGTGATCCTGCAAGTATTAAAAGATGTAAGGGGTATATAGAGTCTTTATACCAAAAGGAACTGGCAGACACAGAAGAATTTAATGAAACAACATATGAACAAGAGCCTATGGTGATGAAGGAAGAAGTTCAGACTGCTTTGAAAGAATTGGCTAAGAATAAGCCCCCAGGAATTGATAGTATACCAACTTATATATTTCAACTAACAGATGCTGCCCTAGATGTGCTCACCAAGTTGTGCTAAGAAATCTGGAGAACAATCACTTGGCCAACTGACTGGAAGAAATCTTTATTTATTCACGTTCCGAAGAAAGGTGATCCCACAGAGTGTCGAAATTATCGAACAATATCATTAATATCACATGCGAGCTAGATTTTGCTGAATAGTATCCAAAAATGACTGAAACAGCACATCAACAGAAACTACCAGGGAGTGCAGGCTGTGTTTAGATGGGGTCGTGGTACTAGGGATATTGTAGCTAATGTTAGACGGATTTTCTTTCTCTGTGAATCAGTGTCTGCGCCCCAAATACCAGGAATTCACACTTTGAGATCTCAGGAGATTATTCTGAAAAGCTTTAAAGTTGTGTTTCATTGGAATACGTATTCAAAGAGGAATAAACAATGGTCACGAAAATCTGAGCTTCACTGTGTAGAAATACCACAGACACTCTCAATGATGCTTTTATAAATTCTGAATAGTTTATAGCTCATATTCTGTATTTTTATAAAAATGTGGAAAAATCACAACAATACAAAAATTCTTGTAGAGAAATTGTTCACTCATTGAGTCTTAGACCGTATGTAGATATGTACCACATTTACAATTCCTTAGTGTGTGGGCTTTCAACAAAATGGCTAGTGTTACTGAACAAATGATGATTCTACTCACATTTTAATTCTGAATCTTCTCTGGGGCTTGTATTCATTTGAAGAAACTAATAATATAAAAATATATTTTGTTTTATTTCTAGAGAAATGAAAATTTCCAGGAAAGCTTGATCCTAACTATATAATATAAAAATATGTCCTTCTCTGATGTTTAACTAAGAATTAGAATTAAACACTTCAAGCAGTCAAATAAAATATATTAGAATGGAAATAAAATGATCTGTTTGTTCATTTATGTCATTGTGCATAAGGATAATACCTATATTACTATAAAGAGTTGAGTAATGCTGACATTGAACTATAAAATTAATCTGGAAAGCATTATATATTTCATACAGGTATGTCATTTACCTTGGTTACATGTTCTATCAATTTCTGACTGCAACAGTTGATAGAAATTATCTATTTCCTCCTCTTTGGCACTGGTTGTAGGTGCATAAATTTGAATGATAGTGGTATTAACAGGTCTTCCTTGTATATTATCCTGTCACTCACAATATTGTATTTCAAGATGGATATAGAAATGGCCTTTTTAACTATGAAAGAGACCCAATTTTTTCCTCACCTTTTCATCTCCAGCATAATAGATTAATTGTTCTTGGGATTCAAAATGTCTCATGCCAACCCATCTCATTTCTCTAATACCCAATATGTCAATATTTGCATTTCATTTCTTTCTTTACAATGTCCAGTTGATCATGCTTATATGAAACCTATCCTTGGACCAAGAAACATTCCTCAACAAAGCAAGGAAACACTGCATGGTTCAAAATCAGGAAAGGTGTTTATCAGGGATGCATCCTGTCCCCATACTTTTTCAATCTGTATGCGGAACAGATCATTTGGGAGACAGGGCTTTATGAGGAGGAGTGTGGCATCAAGATTAGAGGAAGACTCATTACCAACCTAAATATGCAGATGACACAATCTTGCTTGCTGAAACTGAAGACCTTAAGCACTTACTGCAAATGATCAAGGACTGTAGTCTTCAATATGGATTGAAGCTTTACATCAAGAAGACAAAGATTCTCACCACTGGGACAATTGGCAGCTCCATAATAGATGGAGAACAGATTAAAGTTGTTAGCAATTACGGATTGCTTGAATCCACAAACAATACTCTTAACACCAGCAGTCAGTAAATCAAAAGATGAATTGCATTGGGAAAATCTGCTCTCATGGACCTCTCCAGAGTACTGAAGAACAATGATGTCAGTCTAGATACAAAGGTAAGCCTAATCCAGGTCATTGTCTTCTCAATTACTTGTTATGCTTCAGAAAATTGGACAATGACTAAGGCTGACAGAAGATAAATAGATGCCTTCAAATTGTGGTGCTGGAGAAGAGTGTTGTACATACCATGGACTGCCAAGAAAACAAATAGGTCTGTCTTGGAGAGAGCTAAGACAAGTCTCTCTTTGGAGGTGAGGATTTTGAAGCTCTGCCTCACTTATTTTGGGCATGTGACCAGGAGAGATCAATCCTTGGAGAAGGACATCAGGCTCCGAAGGGTGGATGGACAGCACAGAAGAGGAAGATCCTGAATAAGATGAATTGATACGATTACTGGGATGATGGGGGTTGGTGTGTCAGATTTTGTGAGACTGGCTCAGGATAAGGAAAGTTTCAGAGCTGCTGCACATAGGGTCACTATGTATTGCAGAGGACTCAACCAATAATATTCTATGACTTGTTTGGAAGCTGGAGTGGCATCCACTTCCTAAACAGCATGCCTCCAGAAACTCTATGAACTTTGACAAATGTCGACAGTTGTAGAGGGCCTTTCAGGTCTTTTGTTCATAAGGTCGCTATGAGTTGTGTTCTACTCGAAGGCAAACAACGACATATTATTTATGGCCTTATTTTAACATGAATTTAAACTTTACTCTCCATTGAAAATACAAAACTGAAATCTTAACATGATTTGAAATAAAAGTTTATTTAAATATTTCCATGAGCAGATATAGGTGTACATTTAAAGTCAAGAATAACTTTCAGTCATCCACATAGAGTAACTTAAGGGTCTTTGTTTGCAGGGTAATGTTTCTTTCTACTTATAAATATTAATGCTTGATATATTAGCACCCAGGAGTTTCATTTTGTTCTCTCTATTCAGCTATTACTGTTTTCTTTCATGAAATGAGCATATAATTATCAAGTGTACTTTATAGAAATGTTTATCAGATTAATATGATCTAATAGGGAGATAATTGATAGTCACAAGGTGTGAGAACCTTATAGTCAAGAAATAGTAATGAAAGAAAATAGAAGTTAAAAATATACTTTATCTTCTTTGTAATTTTGTATTAGTTATATATTGTTTAAGAATAAAGTACTCCAGAATTTAGGCTTATGGTAACATATACTTGTCATTGTATAGGTTTTGAGTCAGCAATCTAGGCAACTTTAACTGAGTCTTATAATGAAGGTGTTGGTCAACATAGTCTTTTAACTAAAGATTTAACCCTAGAAGAATCCATGTCCAAATTCACATACATGATTGCTGGCAAGATAAATTTTTCAAGAATGATTGGACTAAGATGCACCAGTAACTTGCCTACCATTGTTTGGATGGTGCATTAAATTTTTGTTTATGTAAGGGAAATTGGGAGAATCTGTGCTAGAAAACAATGCATTCAAATTTAGTAAATAAACTATTATAATAATTAAAAAATTGTGTTATATGATCCTCTCCAACATAGCAGCTTGGCTCATCGAAGTCAGAAACAATGGAAATCTGCTACTAAGATAGAAATCCTGTTTTTTAACGTAATCATGGAAATCACATTCTGTTATCATGATTGTAGCAAATCACTATGTTCATCAGAAATACAAGGATGTGAATTTCATGAGATGGCGGCCCTTGAGGCAATCTTGAAAATCAATCTAGGTCACATACAAAGGAATACAAATTCTAAATCTTCAATGAAACCAAGCAAACATATCAAGATTTCTGAAAAAAAAAATTTTATAGGTCAAATATGAACAAGTATGGTTTTCTTGTTGTTGTTAATTTTAATTGAAATGTATAGACTTTGGATTTCAAATCATTCATTGTTGCACTTTTTTCCCTGCCCACCCCTCCACCCCAGTTCACTCTTGTCTTTGAAAAGTAAAAGAAAAATTCTTTCATTGTTTTAAAATCCCTCCCTTCAGGTCCACTCCACTATGCAGCCTTCATTCTGGACTCCTGTCGTGACAATAATACCTAATTACATATCCCTTTTAAGCAGTTTTCTCCCTCATCTGTTTCAATGCAGTATACATTATTTATTCCATCTTTCTGAGTCTCCCCATAACCCCGATGTCAGTTCCATTTTATAACAGTGGCACTAAGCAGTATTTGCTCTTTTGAGACTGAGATAATTCAGTATAATGTCCTCCAGGGTCACCCATTTTGAGTAATATTTCATGAGTTCCTTGTTTTTCAATGCAGCATAGTATTCCATTGTGTGAATATACCAGAGCTTCTCTATCCATTTGTTGATGGGTGCTTAAGTTGTTTCCAACTTTTTGTGACAAACATGGACGTGCATATATCTGCTTGGGTGACAGTTATGGTTTTTTGGGGGTATATTCCAGTAGTGGAACTGCTGGGTCAAATGGTATTTCTATTTGCAAATATAGAGAAAATGCCATACTGCCTTCCACAGTGTTTGCACCATTTTACACTTCTACCAACAGTAAATAAGGGTTCCAGTTTGTTCACAACCTCACTTTGTTGCTTGCTGTTCTGTTAAATTTTGCTATTCTTACTGGGGTGAGATGATATCTCATAGTTGTTTTGATTTGCATCTCTCTTAGAGCTAGGGATTTTGAACATTTCTTCATGTGTTTGTTGGCCATCTGAATGTCTTCTTTAGTGAAGCGTCTTGAAGTGTTTTTAATAATTTACAATAAATACATCACAAGCCATCCGGATTTCCATGCTAGAAACTTGATGTTGTACTCATTGTTTCTTTTTTTTTCACAATCTACATCCATTTTTGTCCCTAAGTCATATTAATATTTGGATACCATAGTTCTTGAATCTACTCATCTTCTCTGTGAAGCTATCAATCATCAATAATTGTTCCTTAAGATCATGACAGATGCCTTCAAATACAGCTCCAGGAGTTCTCATACCAATTTACTATTTTCATAATTTTATATTTTGTGTGGATTATTCTCTGTGTAGGGGATATTTTATTTTCCCATCACATTTCTTTGTTCAGCAAGTTCTGTTCTTGCAATAAGATCCAGCTCAAATATTATCAGATGAAAACCCTGTTGTTAAGTTGATTATGATTCATGACAACTCCATGCATGCCAAGTGAAAGTTCTTCTTATAATTTCAAAGCTCTGACTTTTAGATAAAGATTGTCAGGCTTTTTGTAGATAACCCTGGGTGAGTTTGAACCACTTATCTTTTGGGTAATTACTGAGCAGTAACCCTTTGTGTTATCCAAGGAATCTTGGTAAAATCTCTATTATACCACATTTAACATATGATAGGGTTTGTCTTTGAAATGCTCACTATAGTTGGTGTATAGTAAAAAAAAAAGTCATCGGGGAAAAATTTCCTTTATAGAAATACTTTCATCTCTAGGCAAGTGCTTGTACTAAATTTTTTCTTAAAGTTATCTGTTAAAAAAAAAATCTAAATGCCATTTTGAAATAAAAAAATACTAGCTCCATCTCCAGGGAGCTCTTGTACCCGAGTGGTAAGAAGCTGACTGCAGTCTCAAGGGCGTGCAGTTCGAATCCACTAGTTGCTCCAGGGGAGAAAGATGGATAGTCTCCTCCAGTGCAATTAACTGCCTTTTAAAACCTATGGGAGGGTCAACCATGAGTGGATGGTACACAACAACAACCACATATCTATCTCCAGTTAACATTTACTGCTTAGAAAAGTCCCATTTTTTCACGTTGTGTATTTTTGTTTTTGTTATTCCCATTGCTTCTGTTTGGTATAATGGCTACAAAACATATCAGCAGTTAAATATTACTTAGCAACAAAAATGGAAACAATCTGTTTCACAACAATTATCATTTCCTTATGGTTAGAAATAAATGCCTTCAAAGAATGCATTCTTGTAGTATTGTTCCTATCTGCATAAAACTCTCAATGGTGCTGCCTCAGAATAAAAGTGCCTAATGTACTTCATGTGCTCCTTGTAGGTTTCAGAATCAAGTCCTAAATAATCACTTTTATTCTTGTTGATTTGTTAGTATAGTACTCAACTCCATATTAGTGTCACAGTGGAACATGTGCTATTTCATGACTTTTGCAGAACTTGTTCTTCTAAATTTACATTCTTTTACACGAATTCATACTTACTTCTTTTAAGTGCTGATTACATATCCTTCTAAGAGTTTCTCAAGAGTTACTCATTAAGTTTTATGAAGATGGCTTATTGAAGACCAACTTCCTCACCATTTTTTTTGTGATTTTCTACCATTATAGTAATTCTTTCTGTTAGATGTAATACAATTCAACTTACAGAGAGTGATGTTAGATATGTACATATCTAACTTTCTTTAAGTTCCCCAAGATATTAGTCTAAATTTTATTTATTTCTGGAATCCTTAAATTGCTCGGAATAGGGGTTTGATAGTAGTATAAATTATTAAATATTCACTCTTTTGGTTTTTTACACTCTCTCCTCTATTATATACTCATATGTTAATAATAATATTTCCTATATTATATACTTCAGAGAAAATGCTTTTGCTTATATTGTCACTACCATTTAAAAATAGAGACCGCCAGAGTTATCAATTACTCCTTACTTATTGGGACTAATCATCTTCTTTGGAGTTAGGTCTCTCCATCTACACAAATAAAATTTTACCTTTTCTTAAATTAAATTACTTTTAAGGATTTTAGATCTCACCAATCACTCCGTAGGAGAAAGGATTTGATAGCTTGCTCCCATAAAGATTACAGTTAAATAAACTCTATGGGAAAGTTATCTTGTATTTTATAGGATTATTATGGATTATAATTGACTTAATTGAACAGTAACAACAGTTTCAGGTCTAGGTTACCAGGTTATTGAAAATGTTCTTAATTTCCTGCTTCTTCATGACAACTCACTGCTATCAAGTTAATTCTGATTAATGTAATACTAACAGACAAAGTAGAAACTACCTATAGTTTTTTCCAAGACTGAAAATCATTGTGGAAGTAAGGTGCCTTTTAATTTTGTTGTTAGGTGTGCTGTGATTTGATAACACCCTCAGGGGTTTTTGTTTTCCTAAAACTGTCTGCTGTATTACTGGCATTTTGGAAGGAGAAGCATTTTGGATTGAGATGTAAAAGTAGAAACATTAAGATATAAATGAAGAAACACTGTTGAAGACATACTCTTTCCCTTGCTGTCTATATAACTATCTTATTTAATTGTTAGGATGATGTTCTATTAACAAAGTTGGGTGAGCAGGGGCATTGTTATTTTCTCCTGAGAACTTCCGGGAAATAACTGAATATAATCCAGTATCTGGAAATGGAATAGATACTATGTCTAAATAACTTACATGATACATGGAAAGATAGAGAACTCTCAATATAAGGAAGATACTTCTGTCCCTTGCTGAATTGTTGTTGTGTGCTGTTAAATCACAGACTCATAGCTGGCCCTCTAATGGATTTTCAGAGGCTATAAACAGCATGAGAGAAAATTCCCCATCCTTCTCATGCAGAGCTGCTGGTGGATTTGAACTTTGTGTTTTGGGGATTGCAGCACAGCTTCTTACCATTAGGCCACTAGCAGCAACACTAATATTTGACATATTAAAATTATTTATAACATCTTATTTGTTATAAACATCAATATTTCCTTAGTCTATAGAATAAGTGAAAACCTCCTTCTCACATGCTCTCTGATTCCTTTATTGCAAATATAAATTTTACAAAAAGAATCAATAGTTCCATGTAGTTGTTATATTAAAATTTTGATGCTTTCAAGATTTCTTTGTACTTACTCAGCATATATTTGTTGAATATATTTTCAGTGCTCTGTACTTTGCTATATCTTGAATTTCTTTATAAATTTAGGTTAATATTACTTTCCTATTCCAGCCTATTTTACTAGGTCAAATAAGTGAAATATTTTGACATCTAGTTATTCTCAGAGAGCTGGACAATGACTAGGGAGGATAGAAGGAGAATTGATGCCTTTGATCTGTGGTGTTGGAGAAGAGTATCGAATATACCATGAACTGCTAAGAATATAAACAAATTCACCTTGGAGAGGGTTAAAGCAGAATGCTCTTTGGAAGCAAGGATTCTGAAGCTTTGTCTGACATACTTTGGACATGTTGCAAGGAGGGATCAGTCCTTGGAGAAGGACATCATACTTGGGAGGGTGGAGGGACAGAGCAGTAGGGGAAGACCCTCTAGTGACTGGGGTATTCCGGTAGATGTGTTGAAGACAGTGAGATTGACACAGGATAAAGCAGGGTTTAGGGCTGTTGTACGTAGTGTCGCTATGAGTAGCAGGTGACTTGCTGGCACATAAACAACAACAAAAACAGTTATTCTGGATTTGTTATTGTTAGGCACTTTCAGTCTGATCCTGACCTACGTAAAGCAGACTGAAATATCACTGAGTCCTGCACCACCCTTACAGTTTCTTCTGTGCTTAAAGCTCAGTGTTGTAGTCCCTGTGCTAAACTATCTTGTTAGCCTTCTATGTTTGGAAGCTTAAGACAGGTCCCTCCCAGTAACATGTCGAAGTGCATAAGACAAAGATTCCTTATTTTTGCTTCTAAGGAGCAGTCTGGCAACACTTCTCATAGACAAATGTGTTTGTTCTCTTGAATGTCCACAGTATATTCAATATGCTTCACTAACACAATTCTAAGCATCAATTTTTCTTTGATCTTCCTTATTAATTGATTAACTTTCACATGTAGATGAAGCAACTTAAAACATTATGGTTTGGGTCAGGTGTACCCTCGTCTTTAAATCGATATTTGTGCTCTTATCTGAGATAACATAAGTTTTCTGATTTTTTGAGTGCTGTTTCATGAGTGTGGATTGTTTATCCAAGCAAAGTGAAATTAATGACAACTTCAAACTATTCTCCATTTGTCTTGTTGTTGCTTTTTGATGCGTTTTTGAGGATTTTGGTTTTCCTTATGCTGAATTACCAAGGATAGTATTGGCTAAATTAATTATAATCTCTCAATGTTTTAAGAAACCATTTATTAAACTATTACAAAACACTATTTAAAATCTTGCAGGGATGAGTCCAATGTATATTTGGTCTTATAACAGTTAGATAAAGAAGAGAAACTATTGAGTGTCCACAGCTGTGCGTCAACTTTGTGCCTTGTAACTTAGCTGTCTCTTCCTTTTGTCACTTAACAATTTTGAGTAATCATTAATTTATTAGAAATAATTTCTTTATATTTAGATATTGACTTTTAAATTTAAGTCTGAAAAGGGACTTATATTATTATATTTATATTTTTCCAGTAAAATAAATTATATGAGCCCATTAGAGAAGCCATTTTTACAAGTTAAATGATGAAATTATTCTATAAAAGCTTAAAGTTTCAAGTACTTAAGCTATTTAAATGAAGAAGTGTGGTGCTGGGATTAAGCCAACCCAATTAATTGTAAAAAATATACTACTGATGTTTTACCATATGAAAGAATGAAAGGTGCTGATGCTGTAAACGGATTGATCTTCATGGTGAATTAATCGGAACCTTCTCACCTTTTACTCTAAATTGTTCACCGCACCATTTATTTCTGCTCTCA
Source organism: Elephantulus edwardii (assembly GCF_000299155.1). NCBI lineage: Eukaryota > Metazoa > Chordata > Mammalia > Macroscelidea > Macroscelididae > Elephantulus > Elephantulus edwardii. The sequence continues at coordinate 4,031,262 of NW_006399886.1, read as the reverse complement.
TTTAACATGCAAGTAAATGTCCTGTATTTATGAGATAAACAAAGTAAGGGGTGTGAGGAAGTAGGCTGGAGAAGGAGAAATAACTTTATAAGAAGAGACAGTGTTCTGTTCACATAATAAAAAAATATATCTATGTGTTCTGGGAAGTTGTCTGGATTTTATGTAATAGTTTGGTTCCCTGTTTTTCACATGTAGAATCTTTCAAAATTGTGTCAGGCATGTCTAAGGAGAAAAAGATGGGACATTGGGGCACAGAACCATGAATGCTTCTTTGAAAGGGCCAAAAGGAATAAGAATAGCACAGCCCTTTACTGCCACAGAGTAAAAAGATCTGCTTGGCTCTATGGTCAACACTCTTGGCACCAGTAGCCTGGAAATAAAAAAATGTGTTGCGATGGGAAAGTCTGCTGTTATGGACCTCTCCAGGGTACTGAAGAGCAATGATGTCACTCTGGAGACTAAGGTGCGTCCGATACAGGCCATTCTCTTTGCTATCACTTCTTATGCATCAGAGAGTTGGACAATGACTAGGGAGGATAGAAGGAGAATTGATACCTTTGAGCTGTGATGCTGGAGAAGAGTAGTGAGGGTACCATGGACTGCCAAGAAAACAAACAGATTCTTCCTAAAGAAGGTTAAACCAGGCTGCTCCTTGGAGGCAAGGATTCTGAGGCTCTGTCTAACCTACTTTGGACATGTTGTAAGGAGGGACAGGTCCTTGGAGAGGGACATCATGCTTGGGAGGGTGGAGGGATGGCACAAGAGGGGAAGACCCTCTATGAGGTGGATTGATTCAGTGACTGGGATAATCAGGATGGGTGTGTCAGAGATAGTGTGATTGGCACAGGATAGAGCAGTGTTTAGGGCTGTTGTACATAGGGTTGCTATGAGTCGCAAGTGACTCGACAGCACATAACAACAACAGCCAGGCCGCTGATGCCTCTAGAGGCCCACTATGGTCAAGAGATTTATTCACTGCTGACTCACAGAATCACTGTTATGGTACCAACAATAGGGTGTGTTAGGGAAGGAAGTTGTGGGGTTGTGGGTGGGAGAAAGAATATCAATGCTAATCCAAGTTTTATCACAATAGTCCTAATGCACAATTATTCAATTAGTCCAGGCTCTGGTTTCAGTCCAGCAGTCGAATTAAAATAATCTTGCAAGATTTGCATCAGAGCAATTATAAGTCAGCTTCTCCTTCAAACATCCAGCAAAAACAGGAACACCTTTAACTGTGGCCAGCACAAATGCAAGAAGCTGCAGGTGACACATAGCCACTGTACGTCCACAGCAATGTCACAGTCCCTCCACCAGCAACGTCTTGCTCTCACCAGAATCTTGCTGCCACAAATCTTGCTCACTTCAAGTCTTGCTGCTACAAGTTGAGCTTGCCTCAAGTCTTTCTCACCTTAAGTGTTGCTGCTCAGCGTGGGAAGTACTGTTTAGCTTATACTAGTCTCACACTGATGTTGATTTGCAAGGCCATGCTGATTTGTTTGCTATTATGTTTACAATTAAAGTATCTGAATATGATAGGTGGTTAACTGTAATGGCTAAAAATTAAAAAAAGCCAACTTTCAGGCTGATACCACAGGGTCTAATACATAAACACACATATAAATATATATACATATACATACACACACACACACACACACACACACACACACACACACACACACACATTTGTTGTTGTGGCATGCCATCAAGTCAGAACTGACTCAGAGCTCACCCTCCAGCAGATTTTCAGAGACAGGGAGCCACATGGGAGGAAGTTGACCACCCTTATTCCATGAAGTAGCCATGGATCTTTGGGATTGCCACACAGCTTTTTACCACTATGTAACCAGAACCTCCATATATGTTGTTATTACGTGTCATCAAGTCACTTGCGACTCACAACAGCTCTGAACTCTGCTGTATTCTAAGCCAGTCTCCTGTCTTTGACACACCTACCCTTATTACCCCAGTGACTGTGTCAATCCATCTCATCTTGTGTCTTCCTCTCCAATGCTGTCCTTTCACCCTTCCAAGCAACTGATCCCTTCTGGTCACGTGCTCAAAGTATGTGAGACAAAGCTTCAAAATCATATCTATATCTATCTATAAATATATCTATAGAATCTCTATCTATCTATCTAGCTAAAATTAGGTCCTATTGACTTTGTCATTTGATAGCACCGAGTTGACAACAACTCATAGGAACCCTATGAACAATAGATCCATATCTTACCCTATTCTGCACCATCCTCAATATCTCAGTCATGCTCAACCCCATTGTGGTAGTCACTATGTTAATCCATCTTGCTGCACATCTACCTCTCTGAAATAGCATATATATATATATATATATATATATATATATATATATATATATGTATATATGATGCATAAATGTGTGCACTTTTGTGGTCTATTTCTTTTACTTATTATGAAGTTGCTATTTTTTAAGCACCCTGAATCTTAACAAAACTTATTGTTCACATCATTCTACATAGAATTGATTTTAATTTATTGTACTATGTTGGCTTATTTTCTGAGATTCAGCTGGAGTAATTTTTTCAGATATTTTAGTGAAAATTTTTCTGTCGCTCTCTTTTCACTTTTCTTATTAATCTTCTCAGCCTCTTAGCTCCCCTTATGCATTTTATTTATCTTTCTTCTTCCTTCTAAATTTGGAGTTAGGGCTAGGGCATTTAAAGCCTAGTCTTTTATTAGCTTACATATTTATTTGAAGAGATTATCTGGGTATATTTTAGCATCTGAATTGTTTATCCACATATGTTTGATCATATATCTTTGAAACACAAACCTTTATATTAATTGCCAAATGTTTATGCATGTTGCTGTTGCCGTTATGTGCCGACTAGTCTCTTGCGACTCATAGCGACCCTACGTACAACAGCCCTAAACTCTGCTCTGTCCTGTGCCAATAAACTGTCTCTGACACTCCCATCCCGATTACCCTAATAACTGAATCAATCCACCTTATAGAGGGCCTTCCCCTCCTGTGCTGTCCCTCCAACCTCCCAAGTATGATGTCCCCCTCCAAGGACCAGTCCCTCCTTACCACATGCCCAAAGTAGGTTAGACGGAGCCTCAGAATTCTTGCCTCCAAGGAGCAGCCCGGTTTAACCCTCTCCAGAATGAATCTGTTCCTTTCCAGGATGAATCTGTTTGTTTTCTTGGCAGTCCATGGTACATTCAATACTCTTCTCCAGCACCACAGCTCAAAAGTGTAAATTCTCCTTCTATCCTCATTAGTCATTTTCTAATTCTCTGATGCATAACAAGTGATGGCAAAGAGAATGGCCTGTATCAGACGCACCTTAGTCTCCAGAGTGACACCATTGCTCTACAATACTTTGGAGAGGTCCCTAACAGCAGACTTTCCCATCACAATACATTTTTTAATTTCCTGGCTACTGGTGCTGAGAGTGTTGACCATGGAGTCAAGCAAACTAAAGCTGTGAACAATCTCAATCTCTTCACCATCCATCCTGATGCTGCCAATTGGTCCAGTGGTGAGAATCTTTGTCTTCTTGACATTGAGCCTCAATCCATATTGGAGGCTGCAGTTCTTGACCCTCTGCATATATGTTTTGAAATCTACTTTGTTTGGAGTTTAAAAAGTTTTCAGAAGACACTGAGATTGGTATCATAATTTTCTAATGATTTTAGTTTTTAATTTGAAAAACAGCTAAGGCAGCTACAGAAGGCGAAGAGTTTGAATAGACAGGAAGGAGGGACATGTGAGAGGCAGTAATTGTGAACGTGGAGACATAAAACAACATAAAACAAGCTATCCGTTGATTAGTCCAAGCCTGTAGAGAGGAATAAAGGTTTAGAAGGGACAATCCACCCATGAAGTCATATGGGCAACACATCAGCCTTCTTACTCACTCTTACCAATTTTGACACAATTGTCCCTGAAGGAGAGAAACCTTAAATTTCACTGTGACTGATTTTCTGCCATCTCAGTGAAACTCAGCGTACCATAGAAATAAAAGTGAGCAACAAAAAATAGAAAAACAGTATTTATTTTGAAACTTTATTATGATATAATATGAAACCTGAAGATGCAAGAATACCATGAAGAACAACCTCATCCTGTTTTCCCAGACACTGCAGATACATTATGCATTGTATACATGAGTATCATTACTCTTTCTAGGTCATTTGTAAGCAGTGTGGAGCTATGGTGTTTCCCCAACTATTAATATTCCAGTGTTTATGTCTCTGAAATAAAAGGACATTTCTATATCCTTGATGCTGTTGTTAGCTGCTGTGAAATAAGGCACAATCTTTTGAGAACCTCCTGCACAATGAGATTGGTTTGATTGTTTTGATCTATAGTGTTTTCATTGATTTATTTTCTGAAGCAGAAAAAACACAGAAGCGTTATAAAACTTAAGGAATATATTGTTAAGTGCTGTCAGGCAGGCCGACTATGACTCATAGTGACCTTTTGAACAACAGATCTGAACCTTTTCCTATCCTGTGTCATCCTCACCATCTGTAATATGTTTGAGTCTACTGTTACAGTCACTATATTCAATTCATCTCCTTGAGGGTCTTCCTGTATCTCACTGACCCTATACCTATCTTAGCATGATGCCTTTTTCAAAGCACTGAAGCCTCCTGATAACATATCCAAGGTATGTGAGGTAAAGTTTTACTCCCATTGTCTCTTAGAACCACCCTGCTAGCACTGCCTCCAAGACAGATATGATTGTTTTTCTGTGAGTTGTGCTTCTACTTCAAAGATGATGCTTTCTCAGGCAGTTGGAATCCATTAGTTCAACCAGGGGAGAAAAAGAAACAATCTCCTCCTGGGTGATTTTTTGTTGTATTCCAATGAGTTGGAACTGACTCATACCTGACCCTCTAGTGGATTTTTTTAGGGGCAGTAAATTGCCCAGGAGGAGATTTCCCATGTTTCTCCAAGGAACATCTGATGGATTTGAACTTTATGTCTTTGGGTTGCCAGTGATTACCCACTAAGCCATCTGGGTGATTTACAGCCTCTGAAAACCTGCTCGAGGATCAACTATCAGCTGCTTCTATTTAATGGTACATATACTGACAACACAGAACATAGGAAGTTCTTATGGCCGAGTGGATAAGGAGTTACATTGCTAACCCAAAGACGGATAGTTGAAATCCACCAGCTGGTGGACTGGAGAAAGATGAACAATCTCTTCCTGGAAATGTAACTTTCTGAAAACTTGCTAATGGGTCAGCTATGAGTTGTTTCCCATTCAGTGATAATGAACGAGTGTGAGATAGAATGTGACCAAAGCTTTGCACGTAATAGGTTTGTTCTGAACTGATTGTGTAGTCAGCTTCTTTTCTCTGATGCCCAGTAGTGAGATAATTTCACAACTGGTTTATTGGTTTATGAAAAAGATTTTTTGTAGTGATTACTTTCAATAATTCCCATAAAACCCAATTCTACTAAGTTTTAATGTTGTTCAGTGTGGTAGTAGAATTATAATTCCAGAAAGTTTCTCAAGAAAAACTTTAAAAAATATATGATTCTCTTTATAGTCAATGTGCTTATTTGCCCTGCTTCTGGATCATTTAAAAACCTATATTTAATATCAAGTAAATTTTCTAGAAACATCAATATCCAGAAAAAAATATTGATTTATTCTGGGAATCTCAATTTCTATAGTCACTGAATTTTTTAACTCTGACAGTTTAGAACATTGTGCACAGAGTCTTAAATTCCTACATTTGCCTGATGATGACATTGTCTCCATAATGTAGGAAGACTTCGTTTTCAAAGTTGGACTTAAATGTTATTAAGAGATAGTTCATTCTGACTGCAAGACCTTTAAAGATCTAATCCATAAATTAAGATTGTTTAAAAAATAATTACATGTTAAATACATGACATGTTGTTGTTGTTCTTAGGCTCCATCAAGTTGAATATGATCTCACAAACAACAGATCTGAACCCTTCCTATTCTTTGACATCCTGACACAGTAGAGCCCGCTGAGGCAGTGACCATGCAATCCACCTAGTTGAGGGTCTTCCTCTCCTTCGCTGACCCTTTGCCTTTTTGAGCATCATGTCCCTTTCCAAGGAATAGCCCCTGCTAGCGACTTGCTTGAAGTATGTGACGTGAAGCTTTATCATCTTTGCCTCCAAAGAGCAATCTGGCTGCACTTTCTCCAAGAAAACTTTCTTGTTTCTTCTTTTGGCAATCTACGGAATGTTTACTACTGTTCTCCAACACCACAACTCAAAGGGATAAATTCTTCTTCTGCCATCTTTATTCATTGTCCAGTTCTCAGATACACAGCAAGGGATGGAAAAGACCAGGGCTTGAATCAGATGCACCTTAGTGCTCAAACAGACATCATTGATCCTCAAGAATTTGGAGAGGTCACTAACTGCAGACATTCCCAGTGTGATTAATTTTCTGATTTCCTGACTGCTGGTACTAAGGATATTGGATTGGGGATCCAAGTAAGATGATGTTGTTGACAGTTTTAATCTTTTCTCCAAGTATTATCATGATGTTGCCTATTGGTGTAGTGGTAAGAATTTTCCTTTCAGCAAACAAGGTTGTGTTATCTGCATAATGCACATTATTGATGAGTCTTCCTATGACCTTGATAACCACATTCTTCTTCATAGAGTTCAGTTTTTCGAATAATTTGCTCAGCATACAGATTGAATAGAAATGAAGAGAGAACGCAATGCTCACACTCTTTTCTTACTTTTAAATAATTAAGCTTAAGTAACCAAATACCTATATTGTTGTTAAGTGCCTATATTGTTGTTAAGTCGTAGGTGATTCATAGCGACCCTATGAATGAATGCTCTGGACACCTGTATAATTTTAGTCCTTTCTCCAGGTTCATAGGGTTTTCAGAAGCAAGTTATTAAGGAAGTGGATGCCACTCCTGCCTCCAAGAAATATCTATAGGAAATATAAAAATATTTCCAAGAGATAAAACAATAGAGTCTATGTACTTCATCTTTGGATCTCATGACAAATGATATTTAGTTTTATTTCTTAACTTCACTTAGTAGCATCATAAGATGCATAAAAAATTTAATTTGAGCTCTACGTTCAACTAATATAACTCCTGTTGTTGAATTGTTTTCTTTAGTAAATCAATATATATCCAGTGAATGCATCTATTAGCGCTGTTTTTATACAGTAAGAGTTTAGCTAACTTTTCTGTTTTTTTGTTTTTTTATTGGTCTGCTTACAAAGTCCATATACATTGTGTTTCATACTATTTCTCACTCACATTGTGTTTTATACAATCATTCTCATGCATTATGTTTTACAAAATTAATCACGGTTAGACCTTGCCCATCATTATCCTGTCTTTTCATCCAGATACTTCCAATTTTCTTCCCCCTCTCTTTCCTCCCACAAAACAGTGGTTTCATCCCTACCCATCCTCACCCCTCCATTACTGTACCTTTCCCTCTTGGATTCTCATACATACTTCACTCGTTATCTTTCTATTTTTACAATAATGGTCTATGCAGTATTTGTCCTTATGAGACTGAGTTAGTTCACTCAGAATAATGCTGTCTACTCTCTCCCAAGATATGTAGTATTTTTCAAAATCGTTACTCCTGAGGGTTGCATAGTATTCCATTGTGTAAATGTACCACAATTTCTCAATTCATTCAGTTAATGTTTCCATGTTCTTGTGATGGTAAATAGTGCTGCTGTGAATACTGATGTACAAATCTCTGCATATCAGTTCGCATTTCCTTTGGGTATATTCTTAATAGTGGAATAACTGAGTCATACAGAATTTCTATGTTCAACTTTTCGAGGAAATGCCAAACTCTTCCAGAGTTGTACCATTTTATAATCCCACCAACAGTATATGAGAGTTCCTACCTCTTCACATCCTCTCCAACATTTCTTGCTTGCCACCTTACTAAACTTTGCTATTGCTACTGGGGTGAGATGATATTTCATTGCATTTTTTATTTGCATCTCTTTTATTGCCAGTGATTTTGAGCATTTTTCCCCCATATACCTGTTGGCCATCTTAATGTCTTCCTCTATGAAAATTCTTTCCATGTATCTTGCTATTTTGTAATCAGGATGTCTGTCTTTTTCTTCTGGAGGCCCAGGAGTATGTTATAAACTTCTGTTATGAGACCCTTATCTGAGATGGTATTGCCAAATGTTTTTTCCCAGTAGGAAGGTTTTGTTTTCTCCCTGACGGTGTCTTCTCTCCTGAGGCTTAATGACTTCCTTTGCCTCCGGAATGGCATGAGATCAGGGGCATCAATTTAAGCAGCTTGTGTTCAGGAGTGTTCTCAAGTCAGCTCTCCTTCTGGAAGAAAGCAGAGAAAGTCTGTCTCCTGCTTGTAACTCTCTGTCCCAAATTCTCTTGTTCTGTTTGGTACCTTGGACGGTCCTGCAGCCAAGGAGGAAAGGATCACCAAATGCAGTAAATTTTCTTTGGGGAAGTTTCTTGTCTTAAGAATCTTTGAAAACACCAGAGAAACTGCTCATTAGTAGTTCCTGACACTTATTAAGGAATAATAATCAAGATATATACTGATAGCAGAGGTGCTAATGAAGTTTGTTTTAAAAATAGAGAATACAGTGAAACTCTTAAGAAAAATAATTAAACTTTCAGGTTTGGTTTTGTTTTCTTCTTCCACAAGTGTTGGGACCATGAGAGATTTAATCTCTACTGTATCAGGCACAAAAAATTCAAGAGAACATATTAAACAACAACAATAAAAAGGAAATAAAATATTTCTCTTTCTTGCCAAATAGTATACTATAATCCTACATTTTGACAGTCACTCATATTTGCTCCGAGGACATATTCAAAATGGAAGAGCCTGCTTTATTTTTCCATATTTTTGGGGGAGGATGCAGGTTTAGTTACCATAAAGTATACTTCTTTGTCAAGAACAGGAATCTCCACAATTGAACTATTTCAGAATTTGTTTATTAGAGCATATGAATGGAAACAAATAATAACCCAGAACGAGTTTTGGCTTCCTACGGAGTATGCTTCCAATAAATATTTATTGGAGTGAAGAGACTTTGTGGGGCACTGTGAGAAATCCTCAGATATTGATGATGTCTGCTAGCCTTTTATCTCAGCTACTTTCAAGGCAGACATAAAGCCTGCTTTCCCTGCGCAGTCTGGGGAACCTATTATCCTTAAAGGCTTTGTTTGCAAAATACATTATCAGTAAAAGTAAAATATGCTGCCAGAAAGGTACTGTGTGTTTACACAGAGCTCAATAAACTATTTTACACAGTAGTAAAAAAATAAAACCAGTCATGTCTTATCTTCCTTCATAATGTAAAGCACTGAAAATTTCTAGACTCCAAATAGCTATAATACAAATGTGCCCCAGGGAAACCATCATGTCTAAAAATACACACATATATTTTCATCAGAAAAAACTTGCATTCGGTTCATCGTGTTGGAACAATCATTCCAAGTTTTCTAGTAAAATGAATTTTTTATGCTGTATCTAGAAGGCTCAAATATTGAATACAATTTCTAAGTCCATATATAATGCAGGACCAAATACTTCTCATTACAGTTAGAAAGTATACTTGAGCTAAAAGTTTTAGCACAGGGTGAACTGAATAGAAGTCTTAGTAACATTGGGTTATTCTCATTATTATAAAAATTAATTATGCTAGATCCTCTATGAGATGGATTGATTTGGTGACTGGGGTAATCGGGATGGGTGTGTCAGAGGCAGTGCGGTTGGCGCAGGATAGAGCAGGGTTTAGGGCTGTTGTGCTATGAGTCGCTATGAATTGCAAACGACTCGAGGCACATAACAACAACAACAACATACTTTCAGAGAGACAATAGCATCTTGTTTAGAATCACTATAGATTTTCATTGCTAACAATTCCTATTAATTAGAATCTATCCATCCTCTTTTAAGTTATAGTTCATTTTAATTTGAGCAAAATCTTAAGACTCCAACAGTGGTGTTGACTCTAGGACATTGTTCCCATGTAACACTTGTTTAGGAAACTTGTTGCAATTTGGAAAAGGCAAAGATTTATATAAGGCTGAAGTTATTTAGGTAAGGAAATTGAGAAAAACTCACACAAGTACACAAATTGGGAAAATGTTCATAATGATTATAATTCATAGGTAGGAATTATTTCATAGGTAGGAAAGGAACAAATTTTATGGCATAAACTTTACTGGTTTAAGAGCAGGAGAAATACTATTTATAAGGAAAAACTAGAGGACATTGTTGAATAACTCCTTTTTTATTATACTAGTTTATTTACAAAATTAGAATACATTATTTTCCAGATTCTTCCAATTTCCCTCACCTTCCTCATCAAATTGTATAATCTCATGGTTAATCCCTCCCTCCCCTCCATTCTCATCCCTCTGGTTCCACCCTCCCCTCTCCCTTGGATCCTCATACTCATTCTAAAATAATGTTTTTATAGAATATTTATCCTTGTGGAACTGAATTAGTTCACTCAGCATAATGCTCTCCAGTCCCTCCTATGTTAGGTAATAATTTACAAAATCATTGCTCCTGCGTGCTGCATAGTATTCCATTGTGGAACGTACCACAATTTCTCAATCCATTTGTTTGTGCTTGGACATCTGGGCTGTTTCCATGTTCTTGCAAAGGTGAATAACATGCTATGAACATTGGTGTGCAGATCTCTGTTTGTTCCTCAGTTCTCATTTTCTCAGGGTATATTCCAAGCAATGGAATAGCTGTATAATATGGAATTTCAATGTTTAGCTTTTTGAAGAAGCACCAAACTGCCTTCCAGATTGGTTGTACCATTTTACAGTCCCACTAAGGTAAGAGATCCTATCTCGCCACATCCTGTCCAACACTTATTACTTGCTGTCCTGTTAAACTTTGCCACTGTTACTGGAATGAGATGGTATTTCATTGTGGTTTTGATTTTCATCTCTCTTACTGCCAGTGATTTTGAGCATTTCTTCATGTGTCTGTTTGCATTGAATAACTCTTTTGATGACTGTTAGCAGTTGCCATGGAGTCAATGCTGACTTATAGCAATCTTTTTCTTTTTATTAATTTTAATAGACATTTGCAGAGGTTTTGGATTTCCATTCATTCATTGTCGCACTTTTCTCCCTGCCCACCCCTCCCCACCACTTCGCTCCCCTCTCCAAAAAAAAGAAATAAAATTCCTTCATTAGTATATAATTCTTCCATCCCTTCTCCCCTGCCCCCCCACCCCGAGTACACTTCTCTATGCAACCTTAATTCTGGATTCCTGTGCTAACCATAATCTCAATGTAACAGAAAGAAACCTTGCCTGGTTCTGCATATCATCATGATCTTTAGCATGCAGGAGATCTTTTGGTGGAGATTTTTACCAGTCCACTTAACTAATTTTTCAGTTTTTTCTTATTTTCACTGGAGACTTAATAGTCTATGGGGTGTTGTGCTGTTAATCCAAAGACTGAGAGACATCTAATGGTTTTAAAAGTATGTCTGACTAAGCTTCAGAATCCTTGCCTCCAAGGAGCAGCCTGGTCTTACCCTCTCTAGGTTGTATCTGTTTGTTCTTCTAGCAGTCCATGGTATATTCAACACTCTTCTCCAGCACCACAGCTCAAATAATAAATTAATATAGAGAGTAGATAAAATATATTGATTTTTTTGAGAGATTTCATGCATGGAAAGGTGGAGGATCAGTGAAAGAGAGGAAGACCCCAACGAAGTGGATTTACATGGTAACTGCAGCAATAGGCTCAAATGTATCAGAGGTGATTAAGGTGGCACAGGATAGGATAGAATTCAGGCATGTTGTTCATTGACTCACTATGAGTCTTACTCCACAATACCTAACAACAATCACAACAACATTGACATGATGAAAATTATACAAATGCCATTTAGTTCTCATCAGTAAAGGAAAAAGTCCAAATGTTTACATTTGTGTTATCCAGAGGGTTAATGAGCTGTGAAAGGAGCTCTGGTGGCCTAGTGATAAGAAGCTGCACTGCAATCCTGAAGGCATGCAGTTGGAATCCAGCAGCTGCTCTTCTGGGAGAAAGATGAGCATCTTCTTTGCTGTGATTAACTGCCTCTGCAAATCCACTGGAAAGTCAGCTGTGGTTTGATTTGACTTGATGGTAAACAATTGTCTAGAAAATTTTCACTTGCTTAGGAGAAAAACCTTGTGAAAATGAGTGCACACAGTGTATCAATGGGGTCAAGGATGCCACAGATGATGAGGTTGGATCAATGTACACAGTCTTTATGAGTCAAAGTCGATTTGATGGCACATAACAGCAACAACTTGTTTATAATTGTTAAAATCTGAACTGCTTGAGAACTTGTTCATAGAAACATTTTGACTTGCATTAATGCTTTATGTCCCTACATTTATATTTTTAAAAATCGCACACAAATGGAAATCGAAAAACTACCAATACCTGATTCTTATTCCTTATTTTTTTCACTTGCTATCATATACTTAGGTACCTTTTGACCTAAATATGAGGGGGGGGGGTCCTTAACATCAGAACTATTAATGACAGGAAGAAGACTTTCCTTTCTTTTTTTTTAATGAAATGTTTCCTATTTCATTAGAATAGTGGATCTTGAAGCACATTGAAGGTACGCTGGTGGCATAGTCTGTAGGGAGTCGCATTGCTCATGTCTGTGCCGCTCTGGCAGTTCAAACCTATCAGCAGCTCTGTGGAAGATAGATGAGCAGTCTCCTTATGTATAATTTATAGCCTCTGAAATCCACTAGAGGGTCATCTGTGAGTTGATTCTGTTTCCAGGGCAATGTGAGTTCTGATTAAGTCTATTCAGCACCTATGCTATGTGCTAAGTGGATGACTTTTGGCATACTTGTCAAAATACATGTTAGGTACCGACAGCACACTAGTTGGCGTCTTCAGAAAGCTGGAAAGCACAGCTCTGTTTTGAAGACCTGAGCAGTTTCTTGCTTTAGATGTTGGAAAGGAAGTTTGTGAATTAGTTCAATGAACTGCTGAGAAGCTGTCATTTGACCCAGTGCCACAGTGACAGGTCTTTAACAATGGGGTTTTTGTTGTTGTTGTTGTTGTTTGGTCGTTTCCCCCCACACTTCTAGTAAAGTGTACAGCCTTGAAAGGAGTTTTTGTTGCTCATTGATTCGTAGATGATTTGCCATAAATTAATTAGCAAGCAGCCTGTTTTGTATAAGTCAGGAATATACCCTCTTCCACTAACTCCCGTTCTTTGACTGGAGCTCCCCAAGCTAGATGCTATCGGTAATGTTATTTTGAAAAGTGATGAAGACGTGCCTGGATTTATGAATGTGGCAAGAAGTGTGCTCATTGATATTAGAAAAGAAAGTTGACTACTCTAGATTCTTGTTTGTGTTAACAACCTAGTTGGGGTGATTGAAATGCTGTTTATATTTGACTGACATTGAGGGTTTCACCTTAGGGACATTTACTGTTTAGAAAAGAGTATAGTTTGTTTAATTGAAACTTCTCTGTTATGATTTCTCATGTCAGAGCAACTAACTTCACATTCACTGGTAGCTGTGGAGCTTAGAGAAAACCAAGACATTTGTGTTGTTTCAGTGTATATGTGACTGAACATCAGTGTGCATTAAAAAAATAAAGTATAGGCAACAGCATACTCAGAACTTAGGCTCGTACAATAAAAACAGCCAGACAACAAGAGAATTATTTAAAATATTGAGGGTTTCGGCATAGGTTCTGCTTTGCCTTAAGGGAAATAAACGGATGTAAAGACATCTGGAAAGCTTTCATGAAGTGAGATTTTACTTAACTATCTCTGGGTAGGTAGTTTTAATTTCCAAACTTTAACTATGATGGGTATACATTTGCTCATCACTCTGTGGAGTTTTGGAGATGAGAGGGAGAGCAAGGTCTACGACATATAACAGTCCAATGTTGCTGAAACATCCACATGTTGAACTTAAAGAGTTGGGTGTTTGTTGTGTTTGGGTTTTTTTTTTTCTCTTTTTTAAACTAGATTGTATAAAAGTACCTGGGAGACTTATTTGTGTAATCAGTGTTTAAAACCTAAACTCCTTTATCCATTCCATAGTGTGAACTGGAGAAAATGATTCTGATTTTCCATATGTGTCTATTTGCTGTGATAGATAATTATATATTTTAAATCTATAAATAGCTTACATATATATAAGATATATATAACTTTGAAGACTCAGAGAAACTAGGTAGTTCTATCAAACTCCAGCTTTCACTGATTTAAACTTGAGTTTTTAAAATGTTACAGGTTTTGCAGAAGAAAGTTCACACACACACACACACACACACACACACACACACACACACATCCCCCAAACAGCAAAGATTGCAGTGTAAATTGAAAATAGAAAATATGAAGTGAGGATGTTTCTTTTTAGCTTTTCATTCCTTTTTGCATCTTGATGAGTTTAGTTTTGTACTGCTTTGATAATTTGTGCTTATTTTACTAGAACTTCTTTGAGTGACAGTTTTTTAAATTTTAGAGTTGGTGCAATTGAATTATAGACACACTTGCTGACAGTTATTTGAGCAGACAGGAGATTCTCAAAACATTGATGTAAGAGGTAAAGAAAAGAAAATAAGACTAATTTTATTCCCTTTAGGAACAGAAATGACTGTAACTGGTAAGCTCAAATCTAAGGAATAGATGTTAGTTGTTGGGCTCCTACACTAATGTTCCAGCTGTGGTAGAGGGTAGAAGTTGTTGACATAATTTGGGAAAACTAATAAAAAAATCTATTTTTTGCACATTAGTCAAATAAATTTTAAGGTACTTTGAAAGGTGAGTTATTTAAGAACACATCTCCTGGAAATGAGTAGGAAGAATCTGAAGGTGAACTTTAATACCAAGTGCCCTGGAAAATATTACTATAAAAATGTTTTCTGGAAATATATATTCATCTGAACTTCTAAATGAGTATCACGTCTTCCAATTTCAATTCATCTAATTCATTCTATCTAAACTTACTACTGCTGGATTGGTTGGTTGCATACAGATAATAAAAAGAAATGTATAGAAAGATTTTTAATTGCTGATAATTTCACAGTAAAGCCTGTAAAAACTGGAGCCTGTACAAAGTAGAACCTAGCAGAGAAAGGAAACTAACTAGGTGCTTTTTGTACGGCATACCATGATTTGTAGCTTTAAATATAGATTGAAGCTCAACATAAAAAAAACAAAAACAAAAAAAAACCCAATCCAAAGATTCTCACCACTCAGCCAATTGGCAGCATCATGACAGAGGTAAAGAAATTGAGATTGTTAACATCTTTAGTTGGCTTGGCTCCACAATCAACACTCTTGGTACTAGTAGCTAGGAAATAAAAAGACAAATTGCATTGGGAAAGTTTGCTGTCAGAGACCTCTCCAAAGTATGGAAGGGCAACAATGTGAGTCTGGGGACTAAGATGTACCTGATCCAAGCCATGATCTTTGCTATGCATCGGAGAGCTGGACAATGACTAGTAATGATAGAAAGAGAGTTGATGTCTTTTACCTGTGGTGGTGGAGAGTTTTATTGAATTTATCATGGACTGCTAGGAGAACAAACAAGTTCATCCTAGAGAGGATGAGACCAGGCTGCTTCTTGGAGGTAAGGATTCTGAAGCTTAGCCAGACATACTTTGGACATGTTGCAAGGCAGGATTAGCTCTTGGAGAGGGACATCATGTTTGGGAGGGTAAAGGGACAGCTCAATACAGGAAGACCCTTGATGAGATGGATTGTTTCAGTGACTTGGGTAATGGAAGTAGGTGAGTCAGAGACAGTAAGATTGGCACAGGATAGAGCAGAGTTTAGGGCTGTTGTACACAGGGTCACTCACTATGAGTCGCAGGTAGCTCGATGGCACATAAAAAACAATGGGTAGAGAAGCTGTGGTATATTCGCACAATGGAATACTATGCTGCATTGAAAAACAAGGAACTCATGCAATATTATTCAAAATGGGTGAACCTGG
>NW_006399886.1:3994930-4014660 GCF_000299155.1 Elephantulus edwardii | reverse complement strand
CTTAGAATTTCCATTCATTCATTGTTGCACTTTTCTCTCTACCCACCCTTTCCTCCAATTCACTCTTTTTTTTTTTTTTATCTTATAACTTTAATGAACATTTACAGAGATTTTGGATTTCCATTCATTCATTGTGCACTTCTCTCCCAGCCCAGCCCTCCCCTCCCACCCCAGTTCTCTCCTCTCTCTGAAAAGTAAAAAGAAACACTCTCTCCCTGGTACACAATCCCCCCACCCCCGCACCCCTCCCGCCTCCCCAAGTACATTCCACTATGCAACCTTAATTGTGAACTCTTGTGATAACCATAATACCCTACCATACATAGCTTTTAAATTATTCACAACCTCATTTGTTTCAGTGCAGTATACACAATTTATCCAGTTTTTCTCAGTCTTATTGAAAGGAAAAACTCTTTCATTGTTATGCAATCCCTCTCCCTAAGTCCACTCCACTGGAGGTTCAGAGAACTCAATTTCCCCCCTAATCTTTCTCCGGGAGGATGGGTCTCACAACAGCTAGGCAGCTTCCAGCTGCATGCAGCTCTATGTTCCCATGGCTCTGAAATGAATTGCTCCAACAAAAGTTCTGATTCAAGGTCCTACTGTCCACGTCGTGCAGTGTCTGTGTTGCGTGAAGGTCTCTCTAGTGGCCTGTCGCTCCACAGTTCACAGTGTTGGCACCAGCAGCCAGGAAAGTAAAAGGTGAATTGCGATGGGAAAATCTGCTGTTAGGGACCTCTCCAAAGTACTGAAGAGCAATGGTGTCACATTGGAGACTAAGGTGCATCTGATACAGGACATTGTCTTTGCAATCAGTTGATATGCATCAGAGAGTTCGACAATATCTAGGGAGGATAGAAGGAGAATTGATACCTTTGAGCTGTGGTGTTGGAGAAGAGTATTGAGTGTACCGTCGACTGCTAAGAAAACAGATTCATCCTAGAGAGGGTTAAACCAGGCTGCTCCTTGGAGGCAAGGATTCTGAGGCTTCGTCTTAAATACTCTGGACATGTTGTAAGGAGGGACCGGTCCTTGGAGAGGGACATCATACTTGGGAGAGTGGAGGGGCAGTGCAGGAAGGGAAGACCCTCTATGAGGTGGATTGATTCAGTGACTGGGGTAATCGGGATGGGTGTGTCAGAGACAGAGTGCGATTGGCATAGGATAGAGCAGGGTTTAGGGCTGTTGTACATAGGGTCGCTATGAGTCTCAAGCACATAAGAACAACAACAACAACATGATAAATTAATTACATTGATTGTTTTTCTTATGTTGAACCATCCTTTTATATCTTTTATGAATCACACTTGATCATAATGAATTATTTTTTTATGTACTTTTGGATTCTATTGGCCAGGATTTTGTTATGTATTTTTGCATCTATATTCATGAGAAATATTAGTATGTAGTTTTCTTTCTTGGTAATATCTTTGCCTAGGTTTGGTATTAGGGTTAGGCTTGCTTTATAGAATGATTCTAGAAATGTTCCTTCTTTATCTTTTTTAAAAAAATAATTTAAGTAGAATTGATGGTAAATCCTCTCTGAATATTTGATAGAATTCAGCCATCAAGCCATCTGGTCCAGAACTTTTCTTATGGGGAAGTCTTTTTATGATCCTTTCAATTTCTTCTTTTGTGAAGGATCTGTTCAACTGTTCTGTATCTGTTCTTGTCAACCTGAGTAGAGCATGAGTTTCAAAGAATTTGTCCACATCCTCTATATTTTATCAGAATGTAGCATTTCATAGTATTCTGATATTATTGATTTAATTTTATCTGGTTCTGTGGTGAAGCCACTGCTATAATTTCTTAATTGAGTCATTTGTGTCTCCCCTTTATTTTCCTCTTGTTAAGTTTGCCAGTGGTTTGTCAATTTCATTGGCTCTTTTTGAGTATCAGCTTCTGGTCTCACTAATATTATCAATTATTTCTTTGTTTTCTATCTTATTGATTTCAGCTCTTGTCCTTATAATGTCTTTTATTCTAGAAGCCTTAAGATTAGATTATTCTTTTTCTTTTAAATGAAGGTGTTGAGTTAGGTTATGATTTTTTCCTTTCTTTCTTTAATATATGTGTGCCTATTGCTATGAATAGCACCCAGAGGATGACCTTAGCTATATCCCAGATTTTGTATTTTCACTTATGTTTGTTTCAAGGAATGTTTTAATTTCATTTTTATTTCTTTTATAACCCAGTCATGTTCTAGCAGAGAGTTATTCAGTTTCTATATGGGTGGGTTTGCGATTTTTATCCTTTTGTGATTAATTTCTAGTTTTATGCCATTGTGGTCTGAGAAGACACTTTGTATTATTTTAAGGTCTTTAATTTGCTTATGCTTTCTTTGTGTCCAAATATATGATCAGTTCTGGAGAATGTACCGTATGTACTGGAGAAGAAATGAATTGAATTTTAGTTGGGTGCAGTGGAGTTAACTGTTCCTCTGAATCTTTGATGAGTTTCTTCTGGGTTGACCTATCGTTGGTGACAGTGGTTTGCTGAAATATTCTACTACTATTATGGTGTGGTCTATTTCTTCAATTCTGTAGACTGTTCTTTTACATATTTTGCAGTTCTATCATTTGGTTCGTAAGTGTTGACCAAGGTTATGTCTCCTTGATCAATTGTGTCTTTAAACAGTATGCAATGTCCTTCCTCATCTTTTTATCTATTTTTTATCTTTTTTTCATTCTGAAGTCTATTTTAGCAGAGATTAATATTGCCACTCCTGCTTTTTTAAGGTTACCATTTTTTTTTTTTAAAAAAAAAAACTTTCCCCTAGTCTTTGATTTTGAATCTGTCTTTCTGTTCTTTTTTTAGATGTGTTTCTTGTAGGCAGCATATTCATCGGCTTTGCTTTTTTTTTTTTTTATCAATTCTTTTACTCTTTTTCTCTTGATTGGTATATTTAGTCCATTCACATCAAATTTGATTATTGTCAGGCCAGGATTTACTTTTGCCATTTTGTTGTTTCTTTTTCTGTTGTTTCTGGTTACTATAGTCCATTCACTGTCCTTTAGTGTCTCCATGTGAAGGACTTAACTTAAAATTTCTTGTAGTTTTGATCTTGTTTTCACAAATTCCTTAAGTTCATTCTTTTCTGAAAAGAATGTAATTTCTTCTTCATATTTGATGTAGAATTTTGCGGAGTATAAGATCCTTGGCTGGCAATTGTTTTCTTTCAACTTTCTGGATATACCATCCCATTGTCTTCTAGCTCACATGGTTTCTGTTGAGAAATCAGAACTTGATATAATTGTTTCCCCTTTTTAGGTCGCTCTTTGTTTTTCTCATGCTGCTTGTAGAATTCTATTCTTACCTTTTAACTTGGAGAATTTGATTTTGGTGTATCTTGGTGTTTTCATTTTTGGGTATTGTCTGTTTAATGCTCACTGTGCAGCTTGAATATGGATTTCCCCATTCTTCATAATACCTGGAAAGTTTTCTTCTAGTACTCCTTCCATAATGTTCTCAGTGATTTTCTTGTCCCTCCCTGTTCTGGAATTCCAGTCATACATATGTTGTTTCCTCTGATGCCATCCCACATGATTCTAATGTTTTCTTCATTTTCTTTATGTCTCTTTCTCTGAGATTTCTTCTAGTATGTTTCCAGTGAGATTCTTGTCTTCCAGTTCACAGATTCTTTATTCCATCTCTTTAGGTCTACTTTTTTGTCTTATGAGCATGTTGGGTACTTCTGCTGTTTTGGTCTTAATTATCTGTATTGCATTTTGATGCTTTTCAATTATTTCCAGTACTGTATTTGCTGTATTTTCTCTGTCTTGTGATGATTTTTAAGTTCTTGTACCTATTTATCTATACTATCAAATCTTCTCTCCATCTTTTCCTTTTCTTCCATAGCTGATCAAGTTGCTCCTCATTAATATACTTCTTCTGGAATGTTGTCTCTAAGGTATTTGCTTTTTTAACGGCTTCCACTGTTTCTTCCTGATTTGCATCTTCTGTAGTTGTTCAAATACCTCCACATTGACATATTTCTTCTGGTTCTATCTGAGAATATTCATTGGGTCTGGTTTTTTAGGAGAAGTGTTATTTATTTAGTTATCTATTTATTTATTTATTTAATATATTATCTATCTATCTATCTATCTATCTATCTATCTATCTATCTATCTATCTATCTACATGATGACAGAGGCAGACTGCTGTTTTCTTGACATTATGTGAGTCTTTCCTTAGTAGATGTTGGGTTGTTTTAGCTATGTGTAGTGACCCAGAGTATGCCAATATTTTATTAATGACCTTCAAATTTGTACTCCCTTCTTATAGCTAGAGAGCAATGTTTTCCCCAAAACACCTAAATGACAAACTCAGAAGACTTTTGTTCCTTTTTAGAAGTGGTGTGTCCACCTGACTACAGTTGTCCCAGAGCCTTCCACTTGCGCTTATGGTGTGCCACATAATATAACTAGGCAGCAGTGTTTCCCCTACAGTACCCATGATTTTGATGCTCTATGATTTTGGTTCTAGACAGTGTAGGTGGCAGCTGGGTGGTGAAATTGCAGCCCCTCAATCTGGCAGGCAGTGGTTCTGTTACCAGCCTCAGTGTGAATGCACCTGGGTTAGTCCACAACCTTTAGCCGACGTTGGAGATGTGGTGGTTGGAAGACACTCTTAGGCTGGCCAGGCCTTACAGTCTTTGGCATCTTGCAGCAGAATGATGGTAAGTGACCATTGTTTTTTTGATGTTAAGATGTAATTCACATTGAAGGCTGTGGTCTTTGATCTTCTGCAACACACACTTAAGGTGCCCGTCACTTTCAGCAAGGAAGGTGTGTCATCTGCCTTGTGCAGGTTGTTAATGAATTTTCCTCTGATCTTTATGCTACATTCTTCTTCATGGAGTCCAGTTTCACAAACTATTTGCTCAGCATACATATTGAATAGGTATGGAGAAAAGATACACCCCTGATGGATATCTTTTCTGATTTTAAACCATACAGGGTTTCCTTGTTCTATTTTGAACAAGGAAAAGTTTTACCTGTAAGCTCTCCTAAGAATCTGTCTCTCTTGTGTGACTTTACTGATTTTTGGCATATCAGTGGCATAGCTTCCAGCACCACTGCAATATATAAGCCAACACAATATGATAAACTGACAGATATTGGGTACTCATACTTTGTTTTATAAATAAAAATCATCGTGCATTTTACTTATGGTAGGAAAGGAGAAACTTGAATAACATGTTTCTTTATCAGGACACCAGCAGCTTAGAAAAGGGTAAATAATTTAGAAGTTTCCTGATGAGTTGGCCTCAAAATATTTCTGAATTTATACAAAACTTTTATGCTAGCTGTTCTCTTTTAAAAATTGTATGTATGCATATACTTCATTTTCTAAAGTCTTAAATTGTATACATTTTATTAAGGTAGGAAATTATGTTTTTTCATTATTTATGAGGGCTGTAGTAAGTATATTAAGTATGTTCCTCATGGAAGAATAATTTCCAGACTGCTTGTGTATTTGTGATGATGGCATTTCTTTCTAACATAAGGTGAATAATTATCATTTAAAGTGTAACTGGAAGTAAAACAAATACATTTTTAAATAATAATGCTTTAGGTAATAACATATTTCTACTCTTGTAGGGAACTATCCTCTTAACTAGAAAGAATGGCAAAAAGTAAAAGAGAAATATTACTTCCTGTTGCTGTTGATAGATGTTGTCAAGTCAACTACAATTCATAGCCACCCTCTGAACAGTAGATCTGAATGTTTCACAACCCTGCACCATCACCCTGAGGTCCACCATACTCAAGCCATTGTTGCAGTCACTGTATCAATCTACCTCGTTACGAGTCTTCCTCTTTTTTGCCCTGAAATCTCTGCCTTTCCCAGAATAATGTCTTTTTCTAAGGATTTTCTCCTTCTAGCAACATGCCTGAAGTACGTGAGATGAAGTTTCACCATCCTTCCCTCTAAGGAGTACTCTGATTGAACTTCATCTTTAAATAGCTAGGATGTCAGATTAAAGAACAGCCTGAGCCATGTCATAGTTATTTCAATTGCTTCATATACATCTGAAAGTTGGACAATAAGTAAGAAAAACTAAAAAAGAAGCAATGCCTTTGAATTCTGGCATTTGTAAAGAATTTTTGCCATCCAAGGATTGCCAAAAGGATAGATAAATCTGCCTTGGAAGAAGTGCAATGATGTTTTAAATTTTTTAAAAATTGATATGCATATAATTATTCATATACACTGTGTTTCATTCATGTACATAGTGGGGGGGGAGGGTGTTTCACACTTTTTGTCATTGACATTATATTTCATCCAATCATTCCTGTATATTGTGTTTTATAAAATTAATCACCTTTGGACTATACCCACCATTACTCCATCTTTTCAGATCTCTGCCTGTTAGTTTCCATTTCCTTTACCCCTTCCCTCCACCCACCAAAGTGTGCAGCTCTGTGATTTCTCCCTACCTATCATCACCCCTCTGCTCCCACCCCTTCCTCCCTTGTATCACCATATGCATTTAGGTAATTATCCTTTTGTTTTTACAATAGTCTTATGAAGTATTTGTCCTTATGATACTGAGTTTAATTCACTCAGCACACTGCACTCCAGTCTATCCAAAGTTATGTAGCAATTTTTAAAATTGTTGCTCCTGAGTGTAGTATTCCATCATGTAAACATACCATAATTTCTCAATACATTCAGTTATGGTTGGACTTTGGGTTGGACATGGACATTCAATGGTGAGATGTCTTAGTTTTTATTTGCTGTTTTTGTTATGTGGTTATGTTTCATCAAGCTAAAACCAAATTATAGTTGATCTTCCAGTAGGTTTTCTGAAGCAATAAATCTCACTGGGAGAAGATTGCCTATCTTTTTTAAGAGGAGGAGTTGGTGGTGGATTTGAATGGTTTGCCTTTGGATTGGGAGCACAACGATTCAACCTCTAGGCCACTAATACTCCATTTTTGACATTAATAAAATATTTATAGGAATGTTTCATAGGCTAAGCTGTTCTTGTATGTCAAAATTTGTTGAAATTTAAAAACCAAAAGAAAACGTTGGTTACTGTCACTGTGACTTAACCTGCGAGTTAAATCTTTAAAAATACAGTATATTATATAGGTATTGCAGGCGAAAAGGATTAAATGATTTTTTTTATTAATATCAATGAACATTTACAGAGATTTTGGATTTCCATTCATTCATTGTTGCACTTTTCTTCCCGCCCCGCCCCCCCTAGTTCACTCTTCTCTTTGAAAAGTAGAAGAAAATTTCCTTCATTGGTATACAATCCCCCCACACCACCACCACCACCCCGAATATACTCCACTTTGCAACCTTCATTCTGGACTCATGATAATCATAATGCCCTACACTATATTGCTTTTAAACTGTTCTCTCCCTCATCTGTTTCAATGCAGTATGCATAATTCATCCAGTTTTCCTCAATCTTACCCCAACCCTAATGTCTGTCCTATTCTACAGCAGGGGCACTATGCAGTGTTTGTCCTTTTGTGACTGAGATATTTCACTCAGCATAATGTCGTTGGGGGTCACCCATTTTGAATAATATTGCATGAGTTCCTTGTTTTTCAATGCAGCATAGTATTCCATTGTGTAAATATACCACAGCTTCTCTATTCATTTGTTTATTGAGGGGTAGTTAAGGTTGTTTCCAACTCCTTGCTATTGTGAACAAAGCCGCTATAGATATGGGTGTGCATATATCTGCTTGTATGTCAGTTATGGTCTCTTTAGGGTATATTCCCGGTAGTGGAATTGCTGCTTCAAATGGTATCTCAATTTGCAACTTTTTGAGAAAGCGCCAAACCGCTTTCCACAATGGTTGTACCATTTTACATTCCCACCAACAGTGAATAAGAGTTTCAGTTTCTCTACAACCTCACCAGCATTTGTTGCTTGCTGTTCTGTTAAATTTTGCTAGTCTTACTGGGGTGAGATGATATTTCATAGTTTTTTAGATTTGCACTCTATCAGAGCTAGAGATTTTAAACATTTCTTCGTGTGCTTGTTGGCCATCTGAATGCCATCTTTGGTGAAGTATCTGTTCATATGCTGTGCCCATTTTTCTATTGGGTTATTTACCTTTCGGGCTGTTGTACATAGGGTCGCTATGAGTCACAAATGACGCGACAGCACATAACAACTTGTGGTGCTCAAGTATTTTATAAATTCTCGATCTAAGTCCCTTATCAGACATGTTATTACCAAATCCTTTTTCCCAGTCTGTGGCTTCCCTTTTTATCCTGTTGGAGAAGTTCTTGGATGTGCATAGGGATTTGATTCTTGGAAGGTCCCATTCATCTATTTTATCTTCTCCTGGTTATAGGTTTTTCAGGTTACTTGGAAGACTGTTTATGTTGTAGATTAAGACTGCTAGAGTTCTTCCAAGCTTTTTTTAAAATGAAGTTTATAGTCCTTAGTTTTAGTCCTAGGTCCATGATCCACCTTGAGTTGGTTTTTGTATATGGAGTGAGGTGTGGATCTTGCTTAAATCATCTGTAGATAGTTTTCCAATTTCGCCAACACCATTGTTAAAAAAACTGTTATTTCCCCACTTAATAATTTTCACCTCCTTGTCAAAAATCAGTTGACCATAAGTAGATGGGCTGATTTCGTGTACTCAATTCTATTCCGTTGATCTATCTGTCTGTCATTGTACCAGTACCATGCTGTCTTAACTAGCACGGCAGTGTAGTAGGATTTGAAATCAGGGAGTGAGATGCCTCCTACCTTTTTTCTGTTTTTAAGGAGTGCTTTGCTTATTTGGGGCTTCTTTCCATTCCAAATGAAGCTGGAGATTGCCTTTTCCATCTTGTTGAAGAATGGGATTGGTATTTGTATTGGGATTGCACTGAATGTGTAAACTGCCTTTGGTAGTATTGCCATTTTCACAATATTGAGTCTTCCTATCCATGAGCAAGGGATATTCTTCCAGCTCTCCAGATCTCTTTTTGTTTCTTGTAATAATGTTTTATAATTTTCTTTGAATAGATCCTTTGTGCTTCTGGTTATATTCACTCCTAAATATTTTATCTTGTGATTAGCTATTGTGAAGGGTATTGCTTTTCTTAGCTCCAGCTCTGTATTCTCTTTGTCACTGTAGAGAAATCCAACTGATTTTTGTATGTTGATCTTGTATCCTGCTACTTTGCTGAATTGGTCAACTAGGTCCAATAGTTTTCTTGCTGAGTCTTTAGGGTTTTCTAAGTATACTATCCTATCATCTGCATAGAGAGATAATTTTACCTCCTTTTTGCCAATCTGGATACCTCTTATGTCTTTCTCTTGTCTTTCTTATGTCTTATTGTTATCACTAAGAATTCCAATACAATGTTGAATAAGAAAGGTGATAATGGGCATCCTTGCCTAGTTCCTGTTCTTAAAGGGAATGCCTTTAACCTCTCTCCATTGAGAACAATATTGGCTCTCAGGTTTGCATAAATACTTTTTACTGTATTGAAGAAATTCCCCTTTAGTCCTATTTTGTTGAGTGTTTTCATCAGGAAAGGGTGTTGAATTTGGTCAAAGGCCTTTTCTGCATCAATTGATAGGATCATGTGGTTCCTGTTCTTTGTTAATATGATGAATTACATTAATTGTTTTTCTTATATTGAACCATCCTTGCATACCTGTTATGAATCCTACTTGGTCATAGCGAATTATTTCTTTGATGTATCATTGGATTCTATTGGCCAGTATTTTATTCAGGATTTTTGCATCTATGTTCATAAGAGATATTGGCTATAGTTTTCTATTTTGGTGGTGTCCTTTCCTGGCTTTGGTATTAAGCATATGCTTGCTTCATAGAATGAGTCTGGGGAAATACCACCTTTTTCTATTTTGTGAAATAGTTTATGTAGAATTGGTGACAGTTCTTCTCTGAATGTTTGATAAAATTCACTTGTAAAGCCATCTGGTCTAGGGCTTTTTTTGGTGGGAAGTTGTTTTATTATTTTTCATTTTTTTTTTCGTAATGGGTCTGTTCAGATGTTCAATTTAGGTTTGTGTCAGTTTAGGTAGGTTGTGTATTTCTAAGTATTTGTCCAATTCCTTTACGTTTTCATATTTGTTTCAGAATAGTTTTTCATAATATTCCAATGTTAGCTTTTTTATTTCAGTTGGTTCTGTTGTGATGTTGCCTGATTCATTTCTTATTCTGATTATTTGTGTCTTCTTTTTTTTGTGTGAGTTTTGCTAATGGTTTGTCGCTTTTATTGACCTTTCAAAGAACCAACTCCTACTTTTGTTGATAGTTTCAATTGTTTTTCGGTTTTCTATTTCATTTATTTCTGCTCTAATTTTTATAATTTCAGTTTGTTTTTTTTAGAGGGTGTCAGGTTTTCTTTCTTTTGTTTTCAATTTGTTGGAGATATTGAGTTAGAGAATCAATGGTCAATTTTTCTTGCCTTTTGATGTGTTTGCTTATTGCTATAAATTGACCTCTGATTACTGTTTTGGCTCTTTCCCAGAGGTTTTGGTGAGTAGTGTTCTCATTGTCATTTGTTTCAAGAAACTTTTTAATTTTGTTTTTTATTTCTTCTTGTAGCCAGTCATGTTCAAGCAAGTTGTTGTTCAGCTTCCAAATGTATGATTTTTTTCCTCCTTTATTCTCTTGTTATTAATTTCTAATTTTGTGGTGTTGTGGTCTGAGAAGATACTTTGTATAATTTCTATTTTTTTTTAATTTATTGATCCTTGCCTTGTGACCTAGAATGTGATCTATCCTGGAGAACATTCCATGCACATTGGAAAAGAAGGTATATTGTGCTTTTTTTTGGGTGCATTATCCTATAAATATCTATGAGATTGAGTTGGTTTATTGTGTGGTTTAATTCTTGAGTATCTTTGTTGAGATTCTTTTTTGGTAGTTCTATCTTTTCTTGAAAGCATTGTACTGAAGTCTTCAAGTGCTCTAGTAGTGTTGTCTATTTCCTTTTTCAATCTTGTGAGCATGTGACTTATATATTTTGCAGGTCTTTCATTTGGTGCATAGATCTTCAATATTGTTATATCCTCTTGTTCTATTGACTCTTGGAGCATTATGTAGTGACCTTCTTTGTCCTTTGTGATGGTTTTTGCATTGAAATTTATTTTATCAGAGATTAGTATCGTTACTCCTGCTGGGTTTTGGTTGCCATTTGCTTGGTATATTTTCCCCATTCTTTTATTTTTGTCTTTCTTTATCTTCATTTTACAGATGTGTGTCTTGTAGACAACATATTGATGTATTTTGTTTTTTATCCAATCTGCCACCCCTTTTCTCTTCAGTGGTGCATTTAAACCATTCACGTTCAGTGTAATTGAGAGGTAAGATTTTATTGTAGTCATTTTGTTCAATTCTTTTTGGCATTGTTGCTAGTTACTTTGGTCCATCCTATTTTCTGTGGCCTCTCTGTACGAAGGACATCTCTCAGTGTTTCCTGTAAGGCTGGTCTTGTTTTGACGAGCTCTCTTAGGTTCTGTATTTCTGGGAATATTTTGATCTCTCCTTCATATTTGATGGGCAGTTTTACCGGGTACAATATCCTTGATTGACAGTTGTGTTCTCTGAGTGTTCAATATATGCCATTCCATTGTCTTCTTGCACACATGGTTTCTGCTGAGAACTCAGCACTTAATCTTATCTGTTTTCCCTTATAGGTTACTCTTTGTTTTTCTCTCTTATAGCTTTTAGTGTTCTCTCCTTATCTTTGGTTCTAACAAATTTGACAATGATATGCCTTGGTTTCTTTTAGGGTCTATTCTATATGGTGTACTCTCAGCTTCT
Source organism: Elephantulus edwardii (assembly GCF_000299155.1). Taxonomy (NCBI): domain Eukaryota; kingdom Metazoa; phylum Chordata; class Mammalia; order Macroscelidea; family Macroscelididae; genus Elephantulus; species Elephantulus edwardii. Next base: position 4,002,887 of record NW_006399886.1, on the reverse strand, counting down.
TGAATATATATTCTGTCATCTTCATTATGCCTGGAGAGTTTTCCTCCAATAATTCTTCCACAACTCTTTCAGAGCCTTTACTTGCTTCTTCCTGTTCTGGGATTCCAATGATTCAAATGTTATTTCTTTTAATGGTATCCCACATTATTCTTAAGTTTTCTTCTGTTTCCTTACTTTTTTGATTCTGCTTTTTTCTCAGTCAACTCTGTGGCAACAATTTTCTCTTCTATTTCACTGATTCTGTTTTCCATCTCTTCACCTCTATTTGTGTGTCCCTCCAGCATCAGAAACCTTAGATTTCATATTTTGGATCATGGTTTCTTGTTTTTCCAGTGTCTCTAATGCCTTATTTGTTTTCTCTGCATTGTTTTGGATTGCTTTTTTTAAGCTCTTCCTGATTTTTGACTGTAGTGTCCTGTAATTTTTCAAGTTTGTTTTTCATCCATTGAAAATATTTAATCTTTTTTTTTTAATTCTGTGTCAGAAAGTTCCATCAGACTTCCTGGCTTTAGGAAATCCATTGCTAGTGTGGTGAGTGAGGTACCTACTTCTTTCAAGGCTTTGATATGTTTTTGAAAATTGAGGTGATAGCTGGTTCTTGATTTGATGTTACTGCTCCTCTGTCGAGATGCCCAGGACTTCCCTGTTGCATGAATTAGTGGGACCAATGTGGTTAGGTCAGACAGCCACTTGTAGTCCAAAGAAACTTAATCTTCAATGTTAGACAATTTTTTCAGGGGAGGTTGATAAATCCTATAATTTTGTTTAAATATGTTTTTTATAAATTCCTCACGTCAGACTCCAAATTTCAAAGCTGGCAGAGGTTGCACAAACTTGGGTGGGTGGCTGGGGGGGTGATGGGATGTAGACTTGGTACTTGATGGGGGTGGATCAAAGGTCCAGAGGTGTGTCATTACTGTCATTATTACAGATATAGTGAATAATCTTGAGCACATTATGTGTGCAAAACCACTCCTTCTCTACTGCATCTGCCGGATTAAATGATTTTTTATTGCATTGACTATTATGATCCTGTTACAAAACAGTGGACAACTGTCACTTCAATGAATCATCCTCGCTGTGGTTTGGGAGTGTGTGTGTGTTATGGGGCTATCTATGCTTTGGGTAATTATGCTATTCAACTTGGAGATATATAGTATTATATAAATTGAATAATTTAGAGACTTTTCCTTCCCTCTCCTAAGAAACTTGTATCTTTTTCCACTTTGTAAATTCTTATTCTCATAGGTAAATATTTTCTAATACAGTGTTTGTAGAAAATGTGTGATGTCAATGAAGATATAAATGAAATACTGTACTTAGCCAATTATAGCTCATTATTTTAATAAAGTATATAACATTTGTGCTACTCTCAAAAGTAGCTTAATTACATCTAATATGACAGAATTTCCACTTTGACAAGTTGAATCCATTGATAGCAACCCTCCATTAAATTTCTGAGGTTATAAACCTTGATGAGAGATTATAATGTTTCTCTCTTAGGGTGAGTGGTGGATTCCATCTATTGACCATTTGCTTAGCATCTCAATATACCACCAGAATTCCTATATGTCTAATATAGGAGAACATACATTAAAAAATTAAAGATACTCAGAAGGAGTTTCTGTACTCTATTACTGTCATTATTACAGATATAGTGAATGATCTTGAGCACATTATGTTGTTGTGATTGTGTGCTTCTGAGTCAGATCTGACCCATAGATGACCCTCTGGTGGGTTTTCAGAAACAGTTTAATCACATGGGAGGAAAGTGCACATTGTAGAATTTCCTTGATTATCTATATAACAAATGTGACAATGGGGTTTTGCTTAGGAAAATTTTAATTTGACTTAGTTCTCAGACTTTCCTATTTCTCTTTGCCATTTCTTACTCAACTCATTGTTCAGAACTTAGTGTTTTCCTATATCAAACCGATTGTGGGAAAGTGGCCCTGATTTTAATTTAACCTATTGTGTTTGGTTGATTTATGCTGGGCAGCAGGAGTAGCATCCACTACCTAAACCAGATGCCTCTGGAAACTCTACAAGTTCTCTAAACTCTACAAACTATGAGCTGTACAGAAATGATGTTATAGAACAGAGTCAGGTTCTTTGTGAAAAACTTACTCTCAGTTGTATTCAATTTGATGACACTTAACCACTGTTAAATGAAACTAGTGCTGTTTATATCTAGAGGAACACTCTTCCACTTTGTAAATCACTGTGTCAATGTGCAGTATGAAGTAACCTGATTTGCTGTGATGCTAAACCTTGTACCATTGCAGTATCAAATATTAGAATGGTTTCCCTATATGGACAGTGTTTGGTGAAGCTCCCAGTTGTAAAACAGGTTTGGAAGCAGGAGTGGCATCCACTTACCACATGCCTCTGGAAAGTCTGTTGACTTGGAGAAATGAAGATCTCCTCCCGTGAGATTAACTACATCTGAAAACCCAATGGATTGTTAGCTGTGGGTAAGTTTCGACTCGATAGTATATGACAATAGCAACTATATATGATAGGGAAAAGGTTGGAGAACATTATGCTGGCTGAACTAACTCAGTCTCATAAGAACCAATACAGTATAAGACTTTTATTGTAAAAAGAGAAGGATTACTAGTAACATGTATACAAAGTACAAAGGGGTGAGGGAACCTGAGGGCTCAGGGCGAAAACATCTTGAGGAAATAGAGTTATATGGGTAGAGTGAGTATGAAGAAATTTAGAACGATCCAGTGGGAATCTGTAAAGGTGGGGTAATTAGATGGTGATTAATTTTATATAACATTACGTATAGACATGATACTACGAAACAAAAGTGAATAGAAATATGTGAGGCACAATGTATAGAAAGAAAACACAATGTATACAAATTCTATATGCAAACCAATATAAAAAATTAAAAATTATATTGTATAGACATACATGTAGAGACAATATATCAAGTGCAATATCAACAACCTGCATTATGCAGATGACACAATCCTTCTTGCTGAAACTGAGGAGGACCTGAAGCGCTTGCTGTAGAAGGTCAAGAACTGCAGCCTCCTATATGGATTGAAGCTCAACATCAAGGAAACAAAGTTTCTCACCACTGGGCCAATTGGCAGCATCAGTATCAATGGTAAAGAGATTGAGGTAGTTAACAGTTTTAGTTTGCTTGGTTCCACAATCAACTCTCTTGGTAACAACAGCCAGGAAATCAAGAGCCTAATTGCATTGGGAAAGTCAGGTGTGAGGGACCTCTCAAGAGTACTGAAGAGCAATGATGTCAGGCTGGAGACTAAGGTGCGCCTGATCCAGGCTATAGTCTTTGCAATTATGTGCTATGCATCAGAGAGTTGGACAGTGAATAGGGACGATAGAAAGAGAATTGATGCCTTTGAGCTGTGGTGCTGGAGAAGAGTATTGAATATATCATGGACTGCTATGAGAACACACAGGTTTGTCTTGGAGAAGGTGAAGCTGGAATGCTCCTTGGAGTCAAGGCTTCTGAAGCTTCGTCTGACATACTTTGGGCATGTTGCAAGGAGGGACTGGTCCTTGGAGAGGGACATCATGTTTGGCAGAGTGGAGGGGTGACGAAGGAGAGGAAGACTTTCAATGAGATGGATCGGTTCTGTGACTGGAGTGGTGAGTATAAGTGCATTTGAGATGGCGAGGTTGGCACAGGATAGAATGGCATTTAGAGCTCTTGTTCTTAGGGTGGCTATGAGTCGCAAGAAACTCGATGGCACATAACAACAACACAACAACAAAAAGAGCAATGATGTTAGCTTAAAGACAAAGATGTACCTGATACAAATTATGGTATTTTCAATTGCTTTCTATATATAAAATGTTGGGGACTGAATAAGGATGACAGAAAAGGAATAAATTCATTTGAATTGTTTTGGAGAAGAGTACAACAGAGTATCATCTGATGAGAGTGCTAGAAAATGAGGCCTTGTGCTGGAAAACCCTACGCAATAGACTCATCCACAGATACACTATACCAATGATGAAGAAGATCATTGGGTATTTTATAGACTGACATGAACTGGAGCGAACTTCATCTAGTTAGCTAATAATTGGCACTAAAAGGAGACTGTTAGTTTTTTCTTCATTACTAACTTTGAATAGTTTGCTTATTTGCTTTTAAAGAAGACAATATGGATGCATGTTGTGCTTAGAATGTCCCAGTTTATGAAATTAACTGCACTTTGAAAAGGAGTGAGTTTCTCTCTTTTAAAAGCAGGTTTCTCTTATTAGACTAGTATCTATCTAGCAATCTCCTCCCTGGGGATTAACTGTCTCTGAAATATTTGCTGCACCAGAAGGTCAGTTATGGATCAGTTCCAACTCAACAGTACTCAACAACAAACAAAAATCTAGGTAGCAATCAATTTTACCTTTAAGGATCAGTCATCATGAAAAGATGTCTATATGCATTCCTGTCAAGTTTTAGAAAAGTATTATAATTTTATTTCATGCAGTGTTTTTTCATTTGGGAATAGAAGACTCACCTTTGACACTTACATGGTAATATGCCACTACTTGCAGCTTAAATGGTATATCTACACTCTTGACAGGGCATTTCTCTAAGGATTTCAATATATGACTTCACTGTTCTTGTCCCTTCGCTTCCTCACATCTCTCCTGTCTGATGTCAATTCACCTAATTTAATATGCAGGAACAAGAAAATAGCTGACAAAAACAACAAAATCCTAGCTCAGAGAAATCCCAGAGAACTTTGTGAATGGAATGAAGGTGAGATAGAATGACTGGGTTTGGAATATGATTGAAATGTAGGAGTTATATGAGAGGATGGTATTGTAACTATGGATGGCTTGCCCATAGTGACATTTTTACATTGTTTTCTTTCCTGTTTCCTCTGGGTCCTGGAAGATAATCGAGATCTGTCTTTCTACCACATTGTAGTTGGCACTGAATGTGTTTTTGGAATGGAATTGAACTCAATGAGTGCTAATATGGAAGGATGATTTACCTCATAATTAATTTTGAGAACTTATTTAGTACACTGCTATTTATGTTTTATTGTATAATAAGCATTATGTAGCATAATGTTATACAGAATTAGAAAGTTTAAACATGAATTAACATGTATTTTTGACGAAAATTACAATGCAGTAAACCTTTTTTTAATGTAATTCAGAAAAAATTGTGCATGGTTTGTAAGCTTTTGAGATGATTTGAGGTATTTATCAAGCTAATACTCTGGACATGTTGCAAGGAGGGACCAATCCTTGGAGAGGGACATCATGCTTGGGAGGGTGGAGGGACAGTGCAGGAGAGGAAGACCCTCGATGAGATGGATTGATTCAGTGACTGGGGTAATGGGGGTAGGTGTGTCAGTGCCAGTGAGATTGGCACAGGATAAAGCAGTGTTTAGGGCTGTTATAGAGAGGGTCGCTATGAGTCGCAGGCAACTCGATGGCACATAACAACACAACAACAATTGATGAGAATAAAGAAAAATATCTTATAAATTTTAGGAAAACAGACAAATACTTCCATATTTTCCCTCAAGAAGAGCATTATTCTCTCTATTTTGGAAACAGTAAAGCAAGATAGCTTACTGAATATATCTCTCCATATTTGTTTTGCTTTTTATTACTTTTAACACCACATTATTAATGTTGAAGACTTAGTTTAGAACCATGTAATAGAGCTTATAGAATTAGAAAAAACTTTTATTTAGCATACATCACAATGCTTTGCAGATATGCTTTTCATCTTTAAACAGGATGTATGTGAAAAATGGAATCATTCGTAAACGCCGTGATCAAATATGAGTTTCAACTTGTCACCACTGGGAGGAGCTGTGTAGCCATTACAGATGAGGAGGCTGCTCCCTGTTCACACTAGCTTGCTGGGCAATTGGGGAGATAACATACTCATCTCTATCCTCCAACAACTGGCATTTATCCATTTGCAAACTAGTAGTTATTAAGTGTCCACAGAGTGCTGGGCGCTGTGTTTAATTAGGCACCAGAGTGAGAAAAAGCTGCTATGTGCCTAGTCACACATCCTCTCCCCCTGCTCCCATGTTCTTAGAAAGATACATAATCTCATTTGATTCTGAGCAGTTTTAGCATTCTGATGCATTTATGAAAATTTTCTTTCCTATTGCAGGTCTACATTTGTATTTTATCCTGGTGTGTCTCACTGGTTGGCATGTAGTCAGTTCTTAATGAATGTTTGATGAGTGACTTGATGCTATGCAAGTTATTTCTTCTCATAATTTTGATTTTTGCCAGATGACACCCACCAGGTCTCATGAACAAAGGCTCTGAAGCCTGCCTTGTGCTATCTTCATCATCTCTCATATACTTGAGCCCATTAATACAGGTACCGTGTCAGTCTATTTTGGATTCCTCTCTTTCTCTCTTTTGCTGACCCTTCCTATTTCCAAATATGATGTCTTTTTCCAAGGACTCACTCCTTCAAACAACATACCCAAAGTATGTAATATGAAGTTTCACCATTCTTATCTCTAACGAACATCTGAGTGCACTTCCTCCAAGACGTATTTGTTCGTTCTCTTGGCAGTCTGTAATATTTAGGTCTCTTCTCCAACACATAGTTATTGTCACACCCCTACAAAATTTCTGCTCATTATCCAATAATGTCCTTACCAAATGATAGGGTTATAGGCGAATAATTTTATATCATATTAATTTTTCTTTCATTTCTTTCTGCTATAGAGGTATAGAGGTTTTGTTTATATCAATGAATGACATCGGTTATCAATATTCTGTCATAGGTTCACTTTCAGAGTGGAAACTAGAATTAATGAAAACATACTAAAAAGCATGGTGTAGGAAGAACAATGTTTGTTACTGGAAAGAGCAATAAGCTCACATGAGAAAAACTACATTTTAATTTCCTATCTTTCACATGAACGATTTCAGTGCAAAGAAATTTTATTATTTCTTTTTCCCCCTAAGCATACCATAGTTTTTGTTTATTTTACATTGCGTTTCATATGTTTCTCCATTCACACTGTTTCACATTATCATTCTCATATATCTTGTTATAGAATATTGATCACCATTGATCCATGCCCATCATTATTCCACCTTTTCAGATCTCCACTGGATCTTTCCTAATTTCTTCACCTCCTTGCACTGTCCCCCAAACTCTGCGACCTCGAGATTGCCCCCTGCTCCAGTCCTCCTCTTTCCCCTGACCCTTTTGGACTTAGGCAAACATCTTACTAGTAATCCTTCTATTTTTACAATAATGGGCTTATGCAATATTTGTCCTCATAAGACCAAGGTGGTTCATTCAGCATGATGCTTTCCAGCCTCTCCCATGCTATTTTTCCAAATCATTGCTCTTGATATTCCCTTTCTCTATTTATGAAATCCATGAAACTTTTATTAGACAGAAAATGGGGGCCAGGAATTATAGTAGGATTAAAGGGAAGCAACTATATAAAGTAAGCAGTCTAATTGATTTAAAGAAGTCCCTAAGTGGTGCTAATTGCTAACGTACTCATCTACTAACCAAAAGGATGGAGGTTCAAATCCATTCAGAGGTACTTTGGGAGAGAAACCCATTCATTTGCTTCTCAGAGGCTACAACTATGAAAGCCAGAGTACACATCTAACCATCTAACCTGACACCCATGGGGCCTTTATGAACTGGAATTAACTTATCAACTATTTTTATAATCAAAACTATTATTTTTACGTATCTTAAAAAGCCAACTGTACCATGTGTGTATGTACACACACACACACACACACACACACACACACTGTAGCTGATGTTATGTACCCTTGAGTTGGAATTGACTCCTAGCTGGTCCTCTAGTGGATTTTCATGGGCAATAAATCACATGAGTGGTGACTGCTTAACTTGTCCATCTTTTTCCCATGGAGTAACTGGTGTGTTTGAACTACCTGCCTTTGGGCTGACAGCAATATTGCTTACCACTAAAGTATCATA
>NW_006399886.1:3992929-3994830 GCF_000299155.1 Elephantulus edwardii | reverse complement strand
TATATATATATAAACTTTTAAGGCCCTATTACATGCTATAAACCATATTGTAGGACCATATTATACGCATTTGTAGCTGACAATTTCTTAAGATTAGATCTAGAATGATAGAGTTTAGTGGCCTAGTGGGCAAGGAACTGTGCTGCTAATCCAAAGATGGCATCTCTCTGGTACTTTGAATTCACCAGCTCCAAGAGACAAAGATGAGTGGTCTTCTCCCATCTGATTTAAAGCCTTGGAAAATCCACTCACGAGTCAGCCGTGAGTCAGTGTTCTTTCCAACTTCAAAGCAGCAAGAGGTTGGGTTTTTTTAAAAAAAGCCAATATTATTATACTGATTGTTTTTTTTTAACCCATGCATTTTATTTTTGGCCTTGAAAGATTAAGCAATCAATTTCTTGGAATATAATGGAAATAAGAGGAGTTTTGGGGAGACACGCTCAGGTATGTCCTGGCAGTGATGAAGATATATCTGAAGAAAATATATGAAGAGAAATGTGGAAGAAACTATTACAGCAGTTGTGAGTCCATTTTGTGAAGAATCTTAAGTGTATTTCTAATTCTGCTTCAGTTACCATAACAAATTATAAAAATCAAGACTTGAAGGGTGTTCATTTTATATCTTGCTTTTTATTTGCTAGAACAGCTAGAAAGTAAGTATTGTATCTGGAGTCATGTCTAGGATTTTTGTTTGGAAATGTATTGCCACTCGCCAAATAAGTCTAAATATTGACAGAGATTTTGGCTCGTTTCTTGGAAAAGGATTGTCTTACCATCTAAGAAGCCTCTGTCTTTTTACATGGAGCTCACTGGAACACTTGAGACCTGATGGTGACTCAGTGTCCAGACTCTTGATTTGTTACAAATGGAGCAGAAATGGACATGAAGCCATATCAAGGATTTTAAGTCTTCTTTATTAATTTTAATCTCTTGGAATGTTTCTTTCAGAGTATGAGGTACTGGTACTGAGCTTATAGAATACAAACATGAAGTCCTTGAGGTTACATTCATAGCAATAATTTTTGCTTGTTGAATTAGTGAAATGAAACTCACTTTTCTAAATAATTTAATCTTGAGGAAAGAGTAATGGGTGTTTAAGGTGAAGAAAATAATTCTGTTCCTTTCTATTCACTCTTTTCTTACCTCCCCTCCTCCACATTATGTGTAAAGGACTGCCAATTCAGGGGAACAACCCTCTATTCCCATAATTGCTAATCAATCTTTATTCCCATAACTTCATAAAGACTCTGTTCCTGTTAGTGTCAATAGAATTTTATTCCCATTAAGAGAAATGGATCTTTATTTTCATGAATGTTGTAGAATGAGAAAGCTGGTACCTCACAGGTAATGAATAAGCAGACAAGGTGATTAGATGCAGAAAAAACCACATGAAAAACAATTGATTTAAGGTAATAATTTATGTTTGTTTGTCAAACAAAGCTTCCTTCCATAATGAATATTTCTCCTACTGAAGTAATAGTAATAACAAAGATTCATAATTGAATTTTCTTATATTCTAAAAAATAGAATAATGTCTTTCTATGTATATATAAAATACCTATACATTAACTCTGTTAGGTTAATAGAAGAAGCTGTACTATAATTCCTAAGGCCCACAGTTCGAGGCTACTAGTTGCTCTGTGGGTGATCTCCTTCCATGGGAGTAACTGCCTCTGGAAACCTGCAGGAGGGTCAGCTATGAGTCAAGTCCAACTTGACAACACACACACACACACACACACACAATCTGATTCCAGACTATGAATTAAAGAATCAGAGTAATCATCATATTGATTTGTCTTTTATACTCTGAACTCTTGTTTACTTATAAAACACATTACTAAGACTACTAAAAAAGAGAGACTGTGATATATTTACACAATGGAATACTACACTGCTTT
>NW_006399886.1:3989970-3991890 GCF_000299155.1 Elephantulus edwardii | reverse complement strand
TGCCACATTTCTCCTCATACAGCTCAGGCTTCCAGATAATCTGTTCCACATACAGATTAGAAAGGTATGGAGATAGGACACATCTCTAGTGTACAACCTTTCCAATCTTGAACCATACAGTGTTTCCTTGCTCTGTTCTGATGACTGCCTCCTGGTCCAAGTATAGACTTCAAACAAGGACAATCATGTGTTCTGGGATTCCCATTTTTCTCAGAGTTAGCCACAGTTTCAGTTTGTTGTGATCCACAAAGTCAAATGCCTTTGCACAGTCAATGAAACAAAGATAGACATTCCTCTGGTGCTCTCTGCTTTTAGTCAAGGTCCATCTGACTTTTTCTGTAATAGTCCTAGTTCCATGGCCTCTTCTAATCCAGCCTGCATTTCAGGCAGTTCTCTGTTGATGTGCTGTTTCACTTGTTTTTGGATAATCTTCAGCAGACTCTTGCTTGCATGTAATATCAATGATATTGTTCGATAATTTCTGTACCCTGTTGGGTCACCTTCTTTGTAATGGGAACAAATATAGATCTTTTCCAGTCAGTTGGCCAGGTGATTGTTCTCCAGATTTCTTGGCACAACTTGGTGAGCAAATTCAGGGCAGCATCTGTTTGTTAAAATGTGTCAGTTGGTATGCCATCAAATCCTGGGGCCTTGTTTTTCACCAGTTCTTTCAGAGAAGATTGTACTTTTTCCTTCATCACCACAGGCTCTTGTTTATACCTTGTTTCATGAAATTCTTCTGTGTTAACCAATTCCTTTTGGTAGAATGACTCTGTATACTCTTTCCATCTACTTTTAATTCTTGCTGGATCATTTAATATTCTGCCCAAAGCATTCTTAAATATTGAATTTGTTCTTCAGTTCCTTCAGCTTAAGGAATGCTGAGCAAGTTCAGCCCCTTTGATTTTCAGACTCTAGCTCTTAGCACATACCATTGTAATCCTTTACTTTGTTTACCTGTGATGCCCTTTCAAATCTTCCGTTTAACTCCTTGGGTCAAGAAAATAACATTATATACCAAATCTATAGGATACATCACCTTCCCCTGGGAAACTATTCCATTGTAACTACACTGTGGTATAAATGGAGAAGAGGTCCTAAGTCACAAGAAGTCAATCCTGGAGCAGAAGTTCTTTTCCTCGAAACTATCTGAGATAGGTAGCCTTCCCTGATACTAGTACCTACTATTTGAATTTACCATTTCTTAACATCAAGAGATACTGTCTGCAGCAGAAGAAACTGGCCAAAGCTTGAGGCATTCGAATTCACAGAAGCCCAGAAAGACTGAGATAAAAGCTATTGCATCAAGGGCTGGAAACGGGAGATAGGTGTGGACTGGAATATGTGGGAATAGAACTGAATCCTGTTAGAGCAGAGAAAGGGTGGATCAAGACACAGGTGCCAAAGGCAGTGATGGCACTGAATCTAATAATCTATTGGTTATTTCTGCAATTATTGGGAAATATCTTTAATCTGCTCTTTCTTCAAAATATTTGTCTGTCAGATAATCTTCTAAAATCTGAGTATTCAAATTAATACAGATTAGGAAGAAGGATTGGACATGCACTTTTGAAATAGCAGGCCTTCGAAAACCCTATGTATAATAAAGCACACTTAAACCTAGCAGATAGGGCAACTGAGGCTGAGCCCTCAAGTATGGAAGCACATAGGAGTAGGAGCAGCTATAAACAAACGCTAGTGATTGGAACATGGAATGTGAGAACCATGAATGTAGGAAAATTGGATATTGTTTAGAAAGATGAATGCATACATATTGACATACTAGGTATTGGCAAAGTGAGATGGACTGGCATGGGACAATTTGAATCAGACAATCATATGATCTACTATGCTGGAGACCAAAAGGTGAGGAAAAATGGGGTTGCTTTCATAGTTTAAAAAAGTCATTTCTAGATCTAT
>NW_006399886.1:3985985-3987465 GCF_000299155.1 Elephantulus edwardii | reverse complement strand
CTCACCTTGTTTGTACTTTTCCAAAAGAGACATGTTAGTTTTGTAGTCTATATGCTATTCTATAATTTTTGCCAATACCACAATTCAGTTGATTCTTCTCCATCTTTCTTATTCATTATTCAACTTTCATGTGAACAGAAAGTAATTCAAAGACTATATTTTGGATTGGGTGCACCTTTGCCTTTCAACTGACATCCATGTTCTTTAGCACTTTGGAGAGTTCCTTGGCACCCGTTTTGCCTGATACAACACATCTTTTAATTTCTTACCATGAGTGTTGATTGTGGATCAAAAGAAATAAAACCTTTGACAAGATCAATTTTTTTCTCCTTCTATCATATGTTGCCTATTGGTCTAGTAGTGAGATTTTTTTTGCCTTCTTGATGTTGACATGTAATCTATATTAAAGGCTGTTTGTATTTGATCTTCTGCAGCAAAAATTTCAAGTCCAATTCTCTTTCAGTGAGCAAGTTTATGTCATCTGCATACCACAGATCCTTAATGTGTCTTCCTTTGATACCGATGCTGCATTCTTCTTCTTGTATTCCAGTTATTAGTACTTAATCATGGGAAAGTGGGAAAGAGGGGTTTCAGTATATTTTCTCTCAAATGGAACATGTTTAGATGCAATCTAAGTTCATGCTCTGATGAAAGTCTAACTGCAGGGAACTTTGTTTATTAATGTTGTGTGTTCAACTCATCTTCTGTTTATTCTGTGAGTAGTAAATGCCTGATAGAATTGACATTGTTAGAGTAATGTCTGGTCTTTATTCTGCTGCAAATATAATTCACTAAAAACTTCTGAGTATCGCCCATTGCAGACATCAATAACCTTTCTCAGAAAGTGATTCCAAGAGTAGATATGTTGGTGAACTTTATCTAAACATTGAAGTGTAGCAACAGGTCATACAGGCCCTCAAAACAGTTAAATTAAAAGTAGAATTTAGTCAGTAACAGCTTGGTATTTTAAACAAGCATACTCTATTATTTATAGGAGTTTTCATTTCTAATTAAAATTTTGGATAATGGAAGTTTGAAGAACTGTAAAATACAAGTGGAAATGCATACTGCTCTTTTTCTTTACTTGCATTTATTGTTCCTCTCCTCAAAACAATCAAATGACCAAATGAGATGATGTTGTAAAGGGACAACGTTGAATGAGAAAAATAAGTTTATTATCTTTATTTTTACTCTTTCTTTGAATTATTAGACTAGTTCAAGTACATTGTTTTCTAGAAGAGATTCTTCCAATTTTCCTCACCCCCTACTTTTCAAATTGTACGACCCCATGATTAATGCCCTCTCCCCCTGCACAAATCACACCCATGTTTATTGCAGCTTTGTTCACAATAGCAAGGAGTTGGAAACAACCTAAGTGCCCATCAACAAACAAATGGCTAGAGAAACTGTGGTATATTCGCACAATGGAATACTATGCTGCATTAAAAAACAAGGAACTCATGCAATATTATTCAAAATG
>NW_006399886.1:3979561-3980594 GCF_000299155.1 Elephantulus edwardii | reverse complement strand
TCACTGAGCTTCTTGAATGTGGATTTCCTCATTCTTCATAATATCTTAGAAGTTTTCTTCTAGTTCCTCTTCCAATTTTTCTCAGTGCTTTTCTTGCCCTTTCGTGTTCTAGAATTCTGATAATACCTGTGGTGCTCCTTTTGGTGTTAATCCACATAATTTTAATATTTTCTTAAATTTTCTTCCATCTCCTCTCTTTTTTTCCTGGTATCTTCTCATTAAGGTTCTTGTCTTCCAATTTACTGACTCTTTGTTCCATATCTTCTTTTCGGCATTTTTGTCCCTTCAGCATATGGGAAACTCCTGCCATTTCAGTCTCGATGTACTGGATTGCATTTTCATACATTTCTTTTATTTTAAGTACTGTATTATGATTTTTAAAAAAATTCTTTAGCACTTTTTATATAATATTGATTCTTCCATCTTTTCCAATTTCTTCCCAAGTTGTTCATATTCCTCCTTGTTGACATATATCTTTTGGCTCCCCATCTCGATAGTATTTACTTTGCTCATGACCTCCATTCTTTCTGTTATCATGTGCACCTTCTTCTGTCACTGTTCATATAAATCCACATAGTGTTATTTTTTCTGATTTCCTGTTTCTTTATTTGCTGTATTTATGGCTTTTATTCTTTATTCCATAATTTGTCCCTTCTTCCATATCTGTTCATATGATTCCACATCAGTATATTTTGTCCACCTCTCTATCTCTAGGATACCTGTTTTGTCTGTAATATGCTCTGCTTTTTTCCCCCCCCAGGATAGTTTTTTTACAATGTTTGTAGCTGCCTGCTGCTTTCTAGATATTATATGAAGTTTTTCTTGATGTGTTAGACTGTGTTAGTATTTAGATTTAATATTTTAATAGTTTTTGTGTATGATATAAAGCATATTCTTCTTTTTATTATTAGTATTTTTGCCATTCGTATACATTGTGTTTCATACATGTACATTGTGTTCCACATAATCCTTTATTTCCATTATATTTTGACATTTCTACTGTGAGATGAACCATGGCTTGTATGAGACGCAC
>NW_006399886.1:3950431-3978582 GCF_000299155.1 Elephantulus edwardii | reverse complement strand
CAGGAGAGGAATACCCTCTATGAGGTAGATTGATTCAGTGACTGGGGTAATCGGGATGGGTGTATTGAAGACAGTGTGATTGGCACAGGACAGAGCAGAGTTTAGGGCTGTTATACATAGGGTTGCTATGAGTTGCAAGCGACTCGCGGGCACATAACAACAAACAACAACTCTGAGAATATTTTTTTGTCTCTTATAACCATCCAAATGACAATTACATTTTTAGTAAAATTACATTTTTAGTGAAAACATATAAGCTAACTACTTCATCTCTTATGACCTAATATTGTTTTTCTTGTTATATGTCATTTAATTATCAGTGACTCATAGTGAACCCATTTACAACAATTCTAAATGCTACCCTATCCTGAGCCAGTCTCACGGACTCTGACATACCTAACCCCATCACCCCAGTTATCATGTTAATTCATCCCATCCTGTGTCTTCTTTTCCTCCATCTTTCTAAGTGTGATGTCCTTCTCCAAGAACTGGTCCCTCTTAGCCATGTGCCCAAAGTAGGTGAGAGAGAGCTTCAAAATCCTTTCCTCCATGGAAAAACTTTGTTTCACCCTCTCGAAGAAAAGCCTATTTGCTTTCTTGTCAGTCCATGGTATGTTCAAGACTCTTCTCCAGCACCACAATGCAAAAGCATCAATTCTTCTTCTGTCATCTTTAGCCATTGTTTAGCTCTCTGATGCATAGCATGTAATTGGGAAGACCATGGCCTGGATTAGGTGCACTTTATTTTCTAGATTTAATATCATTACATAGCAATAAGGTTTATTCTTTTAGTTTTTGTTTAAGTGGACTTCCAGTTTCATAAGCAACATCTATGCACCCCTGAATAGTCTTAGAATTAATACACTTTCATAAGAAATATTGGGGTATATTTTTTTCTTATGTCTTTTCTTCTTTATATTTCAAACTTCCTTGCTTTTAAATTAAAGTACATGCTGTTTTATACAGTCTTTCATATACATTGTGTTTTATCTATGCCAGAAAAGTTGGAGCAATCTGCTTGACAATCAATTGGAAGAAGTTAATGTTTGTCCCAATTACTAAGAAAGGCAGTCCAACAAAATGTGGAAATTACTGGACAATATCCTAAATATTGCTGAAGTTTATCCCCAAATGGCTAGAACAGTTGAGAAAGAAGTGCCAGAAGTTCAAGCTTTGTTTAGAATTAGCCTTGAGATCAGGAATATCATTATTCATGTTAGATGGATCCTGAAGGAGTGTAGGGAATACCAGACGAATGCCTATTTGTGCTTTTTTGACCATGCAAAGCCATTCACTGTGTGGATCATGACAAATTATGGCTAACATTGAAAGAATGGGAATCCCAGAACAGTTAATTTTCCTCATGTGAAATTCACACCTAGATCAGGAAGATTTTGTTAAGAAAAAACAAACAAAACCCCAAACAGCAGCAACAAGATCTAAACAACAAAACAAAAACCAACCAACCAAACAAAAAAAGAATACTGCCTGGTTTAAAATTAAGAAAGGTATGCATCAGGAGTATATATTATCTTAATATCTATTAAATTAATATGCTGAACAAATCATTCTGGAAGCTGGTTTCTATGAAAAAGAAAGTGGAATATCAACAACTTAGATTAAGAAGATGACATAACTTTACTTACTGAAAGTTGAAGTGCTTGCAAAAAAAAGGTCAAAGACCTTTTTCTTTCAATATGAATTATATATAAATACCAAGAAAACAAAAATTCTCACCAGTGGACAAGACAGGCAACTTTACGACAGTTGGAGAAAAGATGGAAAATGTAAATAATTAATCTCACTTAGATCCACAATCAACACTCTTGGTATCAGCAGTCAAGAAATCAGGAGATGCATTGCATTGAGCAAGTCTACTGTTAGGGACCTCTACAAATTTCTGAGAAGCAACAATGTCAGTTTGTCAAATTATTTTGTGCCTGATTCAGGAATGGTTGATTTCAATAATTTACTTTGCATCTGAAAGCTAGACAATAAATAAAGATGACAGGAGGAAAATTGATGCCTTTGAGATGTGGTGTTGGAGAAGAGTACTGAATAGACTGTGAAGGGTTTATCTTTCAATGTGATTTTCCAGCCAGTTTGACTTTGCTTTGTAGATGAGTGGGAATATGCAAATGGAACATGCTAGCCTATTCACGAAGGGTTGGCTATCTATCAATTCCCATGAGACTGGCTAGTCTCACCAATCCACAGGAGAACTGGCTAGTCTTATCATTAAATTGAGCAATCAGAAAAGGAGAGTGAAACCTCCCCATCATCAGTGAAGAAGAGAAGAAAATTCATGACCAGGAAAAGTGCAAACAAGAGAATTGATAGGTATAGCAGTCACAACAGAAAAAATAAGATTGGACCTTGGTACTCTACATCTCTGGAACCAGAACTAAGAGCCTTTGCCCAAATTTGTTGGACAACTTGGGGTGAGGAAGGCAATATTGGCAGGGCTGAGAACTGGTCTTAAGTTTTGAGGCTCAACTCTGAGGTGCCTGTGAACACATTTCTGAAACTGTCCTGACTTTATTCTGCTACTCACACGGATTATAACTTCATTACTTTCCCAGTATGGTTCTATGTGGTCTGTGAGCTAACAAATCAGATTTCGGATGCAGTAAAGCAGTAGGATTGTTGTTGAGATCAGTAAAAAGAGGTGCAGGAGGGTGGAGGGACATGTTTGACCTCATGGGAATTGGTTTTGTGCTATTGATGCTGTTTATGGGACAGTTCTCTTCATGAAGTTGGTAAAGGTCAGATATGGCCATTCCCATATCGCCTTTGCTTTTTTAAAATACTGCCAAAAGAACAAAGTGACAGGTCTTGAAGAAAGTGCAGTGAGAGTGCTCATTGGAGGTGAAGATGGTATAGCTTCAGCTTATATACTTTGGGCATATTGTAAGGAGAAGCTAGTCCTTGAAGAGAGACAGCATGCTTGGAAATGTGGATGGTAAATGAAAGAGAGAGAGAGGCCTTTCATGAGATGGATTGACACAATGACTACAGCAATGGGCTTAAGGATGTTAGACATTATAAGAATGACACAGGATAGGACAGGATTCAGATCTATTGTTAATAGCGTCACTGAGTTTTACTTGGGTCAATGACTTCTAACAATAACAACAACAACAGCATGCTTTTTCTTACCCTGTCTCTTCAACTCTTCATTACTTCTTTCATATTACTTCACTCCCATCATCCCACCAACCTTTACTATCCTAGTTATTTTTTCCTTTTCCGTTTTCTGACTCTTTTCTTCCTTACCTTTCCCCTTTTGAACATTTATATATGTTAGTGATCTTACACAGTATTTTCCTTTTGTAACTGAGTTATTTCACTTAACGTGTTGCTTTCTAGGTACTCCCATGTTGTACCATATTTTATTATTTATTGTTCATTAGTACTGCACTGTATTCTGTTTTGTGAATATATTTTAATTTCTTTGAGTGTTTGACACATTTCTCAAGGGTAGCCTGGAACTTAAGACCTGTAACTTTGTTGTTTTTGAAATATTTTTTACTATCATCCTCTTCTTTTGCTATGAATATGTTTAAATTTTCTACCTCTGTGCTAATTTGAATAGGTAGTATGTTTGTAGAAATTTGTACATTTTATCTAGGCTTTCAAATTTGTTGGGTTAGATTTTTTTGTATTACTCAATTATGGTCTTCATCTCTATTATAAGAGTTGTAAGGTCACCAATCTTATGCCTTAATTTCATTATTTGCCTTTTCTGCATGTGGTTTTTAACTTTTTTTTTTTAAATCCCTATGTCAGTTTATTCTTCTGGACAAACTTACTAGTCAATGTAGAAAATTCAAATACAACTATTTGGAAAACTGGCTGGAAGAGGTCCATATTTGTTTCCATACTAAAAAAAAAGTGATCCTATAGAATGTGAAAATTATAGAACAATATCATTATTATCATACCCAAGTAAAATCTTGTTGAATATTATTAAAAAACAGATGGAACATTGACAGGGACTGCCAGAAATTTAGGCTGGATCCAGAAGAGGCCATAACACAAGAATTTTTTACATTGCTGATGTCAAAGTGAAATTGGAAGAAATCAGAGAAAAGGAAAAAAAAGATGTTTACCTGTATTTTATTGACAATGCAAAGACTTTTGATATTGTGATCACAACAAATTATGGTTACTATCGGGAAGAAATGGAAATCACAGTTCTTAATGTTACTCATGCAAAACTTATATATAGACCAAGAAACTGTTTTCTGAACAGATCAAGGGAACATTGCATGGTTCAAAACCAGGGAAAAATGTGTTGTGAATCAGAATGTATCCTTTGACCATACTTGTTTGATCTGTATGCTGATCAATTAATTTGAGTACCTGGACCATATGAATAGGAACATGGCAACAGAATAGGAGGAAGACTCATCAACAACATGCCTTAAGCAGATGGCACAACCTCGTTTGCTGCAAGTGAGGAAGAATTAAAATATTTGTTGCATTACATCACAGACAGCCCTTTGATATAGTGTGCACCTCAGCATCAAGCAAACAGAAATCCTACTGGACCAATAAGAAGCATCATGATACATGGAGAGAAGATTGAATTTGTCCATGATTTTTTCCCTTTCCTTTTTCACAAATCACAATAATACCCATAATAAGAACTGTCAAGAAATCAAATGGGGGGAAAAAATCAAAGGACTTATTTCACCCGGATAAAATTCGTTGTGAAAGACCTCTAAAGTGCTGAAGACAATATGGCAATTTAAAAGACTAAGGTATGCTTGATCTAAGCCATAGTTTTTAAATTACATCTGAAAGTTAGACAGTAAAATAAAGATTGCAAAACAAGAATCCATATCTTTGAGTTGTGATGTTGGAGAAGGGTACTAAAATATCCCATTTTGTTGTTATTGTTATGTGTCATCAAATCACCTGCAACTCATAGTGACTCTATCCTATGTAGAACAGCTCTAAACCCTGTCTTATCCTGAGCCAAACTCACAGATTCTGACACATTTAATCCCATTGCCCCAGTTAGTGTGTCAATCTATCTCATCCAGGGTCTTCCTTCTTTCCTGGGCTGTCCCTCTACCCTTATAAGCACGATGTCCTTCTCCAAGAAAGGTCCCTCAAGGCCACATGCTCGAAGTGTGTGAGATGGAGCTTCAAAATCCTTGCCTCCAAGGAAAAACTTGGTTTCCCCTGCTCCAAGATAGACCTATTTGTTCTCTTGGTTGCCCATGCTATGTTCAATACAACACCACAACTCAAAGGCATCCATTATTTGGTCATCCTTAGACATTGTCCAGCTCTCTAATGCATAGCATGTATTTGCGAAGCTTATGGTCTGCATCAGGCACACTTTAGTCTCTAGACTGCCATCATTGCTACTCTGTGCTCTAGAGAGGTCCCTGACAGCCGACTTCCTCAATGCAATTAATCTTTTAATTTCCTGACTGCTTGTGTTAAGAGCATTGATTGTAGAGCTGACACAGCATAAATTGTTAACAATCACAAACGCTTTTCCATCTATCATGAAGCTGCCAATTGGCCTAGTGGTGAGAATCTTTCTTGATTTTGAGCTGAAGATTATAGTCCTTGACCCTCTGTAGCAAATGCTTCAGATCCAACTCAGTTTTAGCAAGCAAGGTTGCATTATCTACATAAAGCATGTTATTAATGAATCTTCCTCTGATTCTGATGCCATACTCCTCCTGATAAAGTCCACACCCTTGAATGATCTGTTGCACGTATAGATTGAAAAGGTATGGAGGCAGGACACATCTCTAAGGTACTCCTTTCCTAATTTTGAATGATGCAATGTTTCCTTGCTCTGTTCTGATGACTACCTCCTGGTCCAAGTATAGGTTTCACATAAGCACAAAGAACAGGTGTTCTGGGATTCCCATTCTTCTCAAGGTTATCCCATAGGCTACCAAAAGAAGAAAAAAAAAATCAACAAGCCAGGTTGCTCCTTAGAGACAAAGATGGTGAAACTTAGTTTCACATACTTTAAGCATGTTGTCAGGAGGGGCTAGTCCTTAGAAAAGAACATCATGCTGGGAAAAGGGGGTGGATAAGTGAAACAGATTGACACAGTGACTGTAAACAATTGGCTTTAGCCAATCACATTTGATGAACATGATACATGATAAGGCAAGGTTCTGATCTTCTGTTCACAGGATCCCTGTGAGTCAGATTCAACTTGGTGGCATTGAAACTTGGTTAACATCTTGCGTTGATACTTCTTTCACTGGCCTTTCTCATTTAAACTTCTTTTTCAGTTAAATCTTTGTTTTCTTAGTGGCTTTGGCATCTTTATTTTTGATTTGTCAAGTTGTAAGTTTTGAATGAATAATTCTGGGTCTTTTTAAATGTGGACATTTATTGCTATAAATTTCATTCTGAACACTTTTTTCTGTGTTCCAAAGGTTTTGGTAAGTTGTATTTTCATCTGATTCCAGATATTTTTTAATTTCATTTTTATAACTTCTATGATCCAACAGTTTACTTTGAATTATTTAGTTTCTGTTGGTTTAATTTTTCTCCTCTTATAGTCTTTTCTTGAGTTTTAGCTATTATGATCATAGAAAATGTTGTTTACAATTTATGTATTTTGACAGGTTGCTCTGTTAGCTTACTACACAGGGTTTTCGAAGTTCTGTTATTTCAGAAGTGACTGGTCAACCCTTCTTCTTGTTGTTAACTGTATGTGCCGTTGAGTCAACTCTGACTCATAACGACCCTATGTACAACAGTTTTGAACCCTTCTCTATCCTGAGCCAATTTCATAATTTCTGACACACCTAGCCCCATTACCTTAGTAATTGCTTGAATTCATCTCATCTAGGGTCTTCCTCTCTTACACTGTCCCTCCCTAAGGACTGATCCCTCCTTGTTACATGCCCAAAGTATGCCAGATAAGCTTTAAAATCCTTGTCTCCAAGTAGCAGCCTGGTTTCACTCTCTCTCGGATAGAACTGTTTGTACTCTTAGCAGTACATGGTATATTAAACCTTCCCCAGCACTGCAACTCAAAGGCATCAATTCTTCTTCTATTCTTCATTGTCTAGCTTTCTGATGTAATTTCAAGTAATTGTGAAGACCATAGGCACACCTTAGTGTCTAGACTGATATCTTTGCTCTTCAGTACTCTGGAGTAGTCGCTTCCTGACAGTCGATTTTCCCCAATGAAATTAGTTTGTTTTGTTTTTTTATTTTGTTTTTTATTTCCTCGCTTTGGTACCAAGAGTGCTGATTGTGGAGCTGAGCAAATCGAAGCTGTTAGCAATCTTAATCTCTTCTCCATCTATCATAATACTACCAATTGACTTAGTTGTGAGAATCTTTGTTTTTTTTTATATTGAGCTTCAATCCATATTGAAGGCTGCAGTCCTTGAGCTTCGGTAGCAACTGTGTCAGATCCTTGTCAGTTTTGGCAAGCAAGGTTGTGTTATCAACACAATGCAGGTTGTTGATGAACCTCCAATCTTGATACCACATTCCTCCTTATAGAGCCAACCTCCCAGATGATATATTCAGAATATAGATTGAAAAGGATGGAGATCTCTGTTCTGATGACTACTTCCTGGTCCAAGTATAGGTTTCACATAAGCGCAATCAAATGTTCTGGGATTCCCATTCTTTCGAGTTTGCCACAGTTTTGAATGTTTAGCTTTAGAACAATATCTTATAGACAAGCATTTTACTGAAAGGAGCAGATGAAGGACACTTCTATATTATGGAAGTAATAAATAGATGAAGTATTAGTTTCTCCCTTTGGTGAGTGCGTCTTGGTCCCATATCTTACGTGCTTTACCAGCATCCCTACCTCTCCCTGCCCATGCCTAGCCTGGACAACACCTTCCTCCCCTCCGTCAACCCTTGATATGATGGCTCAGGTCTTGAGTCACTTCTGTGATGCCTAGTGCATTGCACTGCTGTCGATTTTTCTCATTGTTGCCAGTCTCTTGTGATTTTAAGAGGCTGTAAGACTGAATTCCAAGTACCAGCTTTAAGGAACAATTTCTCTCTGAGGCAGTTCTGGAGAAAGTCATTGTCTCTGAGCTTCTGTATCTTCTTTTGATTTAGTGTTTCTGTTCTGCCATTTACAACACACTGCTGTCACAGTAGGGTAAATTTCACTCATGAGGATGATGTCTCTTCTATATCTGTTTTGCTGATGCTGTTTACTTGGTTACAGTAACTAATTTGGGTTCAGGGTCTTTGCTGTTTTAATATCATGGGTGTTGTAAATCCCAGTGGAAGTTTAGAGGGAAGGAATTTTACCTGGCCCAAGATGGTACAGAGTAGAAGATGAAGACTACGTATGAGATGGATTGACATAGAAACTAGAATAATAAAGGTAAGTGTGCTGAAGACAGTTACGCTAGCTCAGGACAGAGCAGAGTTCAGGAACAGTGAACATAGGGTCACTATGAGTCATAGGCAACTCTATGGCATATAAGAACAATAACTGGTAGCCTATTGGTAAGAAGTTGAACTGCTAAATCCAAGACATGAGGTTTGAATCCTCTAACTACTCAATGGTAAAGGTGAGCTATTTCTTTCCATGTCATTTCTAGCTTCTGAAAACCTTCTGGAGGGTCAGTTATCAGTCAAATCCCACCCAATAACTCATAGCAACAACACAACACATGTTTTTAAAGACTTGTTTTATACCCTAGCATGTGATTTATTCTGGAAAATGATCCATGGATGCTGGATGATGTTTATTGTTCTGATGCTGAATGAAGTGTTTTATGTAAATTAGTTAGATCTCAGAACACTTGATTGTGTTTAGGCAAAACCTATACTTGGAACAGGAGGCATTAGACAGAACAGAACAAGGAAACACTGCATGGTTCAAATTTGGGAAGGGCGTGCACTAAGGATGTGTCCTATCTCTGTATCTTTTCAATCTGTATGAAGAACAGATTATCGCTAGGTTCTATGAGGAAAAAAGTGGCATCAAGATTGGAGGTAGATAGACTCATCAACAATCTGAGTTATGCTGATGACACAACCCTGCTTGCTGAAACTGAGGAGGACCTGAAGAGCTTACTACAGAGGGTCAAGGACTGCAGCCTTCAATATGAAGCTCAACATCAAGAAATCAAAGATTCTCACCACTGGGCTGATTGGCAGCATCATGATGGATAATGAAGAGAATGAGATTGTTGACAGTTTCAGTTTGCTTGGCTCTACAATCAACACTCTTGGTAACAGCAGCCAGGAAATTAAAAGACAAATTGCATTGGGGAAGTCTGCTGTCAGAGACATCTCCAAAGTACTGAAGAGCAACAATGGCTGTCTGGAGACTAAGATGTGCCTGATACAGGCCATGGTCTTTGCAGTTACTTGCTACAGATCAGAAAGCTGGACAGGGACTACAGATGATAGAAGATGAATTGATGCCTTTGAACTGTGGTGCTGGAGAAGAGTATTGAATATACCATGGACTGCTAGAAGAACAAACAAGTTTGTCCTGAAGAGGGTGAAGCCAGGCTGCTCCTTGGAGTCAAGAATTCTGAGGCTTCATCTGACATACTTTGGACATGTTGCAAGGTGGGATCAGTCCTTGGAGAGGGATATCATGCTCGGGATGATAGAGGGACAGTGCAGGAGAGGAAGACCCTCAAAAAGCTGGATTGATTCCGTGTCAGGTGTAATGGGGGTATGTTGGCAATAGTGAGACTGGTACAGGATAGAGCAGGGTTTAGGGGACGCTCTGAGTCGTTGGTGACTTTATAGCACATAACAACAATAACAACAACAACAACAACAATAGGTTTATGGTTTTATTTTATTATGAGTCGGAGCAAAGTAGATGCCACCTAACAATAATAACTAATATTCTTAGTTACCAGGAGGGGATATTCTGAGAGAAGGGAATCATGCTTGGAAATGTAGAAGCTCCACAAAAGAGAGAAAGATCCTTAATTATATGGATTGGTATAGTAACTGAAGCAATGGCTTTAAGTGCAACAGAGATTGTGATGACACAGGATCTTTAGGGCTTCATTCCTTTTTACACGGGGTAACTATGATTTGACATTAATTAAATGGCACCTAAGAACCACAGTAGCACTTATAAGACTTTGATGATCTTTTTAGATGTTCTGTCTATAATGAAAAGTTGTATACTAAAGTTCCCTTCTATTACTGCAGAGTTGCCTATTTTTCTTTCATTTTAGTTTGCTTTCTTATTCTGGCACTTTGCTGTTAAGTGAGTGCATATTTATAATTGTTACATCTTCTTACTAAATTGAGTATTTTATTATTATGATCAGTCTCCTTTTATCTCATAATAGATTGTGATTTAAAGTCTAATTTTTGTTAAGTCTAATATTACATTCTTCTAAGTGGCATAGCACTGGTCTGTCCATTCACTGTACAGTGGTTAACTTGTATATGCTGTGATGCTAAACACTGTGACACTGTTGCGTTAAATGTGATAATGGTTACCCGTGGGGGAAAGTGTTTGGTGGAGCTTCCCAATTAAAACAAGCTTGGAAGCAGGAGTGGCATCCACTTCCAAATTAGCTTGCCTCCGGAAACTCTATGAATGTGGAGAAACAATGAAAGTTATACAAGTGTTTAGGTCTTTTGTTCATAGGGTCTCTACGAGTTATCTACAACTTGACAGCACTTAACAACAACAACAACAACATTATATTACTATAGCCAACCTGTTCTGTTTTGGTACCACCCCCCCCATTAGTTGCATAGGATGTTTTTTTTTTTTTTAGACAGAAGAAGGATAGATCATATGTTTGTTTATCCTCTGTCATATTTTGCCTTTTACATGGGGTGTTTGTGACTTTAACATTAAAGATTATTAACATGATTTATCTCATTCATTTTGCTATTACTTTTGAGTGTTTTTATACAATTTTTTTTATTACCATAAGCTCAATAAACAGGCAGCAAAAACCACTTCCCACCTGAAAAACTCAACAATTGTCTGTGCATCCACACAGACTGATGTGTCAACTGCAGTTCAACTAGTCCTAGAGTAGAACTTTCCAGAAATCCTCAGCCTCCATTATCTTTGGGGTCAGCTGGCCCCCTCTGCTTCTTCTGCCTCCTTCCTCCAAGGCCGCCTGACATCATTCTTCTGCTAACTTCCTAATGATCTTGTCTTTGTATTTTGAGTACTTCCTTAAGTAATACTTGTTCAAGTATTTTAATAATGGCAAAACGTTATGGAACTTTAGTATGTTTGAGATTGTCTTGCTTCACAATTTTGAAAGACAACTCTGTATGGTAAACAATTCTTGGTTGATAATGTTTTTCAATCAATATTTAACATATGTTACACAATTATCTTTTGGTCTCTGTAGTGTTTTTTTTGAGGGAGGAATTTGTCCTGATAAATGTGGAAATTCCTTGGTATATTATATTTTTATCTTAATAGTGCCAGAATTTTCCTTTTATCTTTGGCTTTCAAGAATTTTATTCATGTATATATTGAAGTTGGTATTTTTGTATCTCTTAAGATTATAGTTTATGTGGCTTCCTATGTTTGTGCACTTATTTTATGTTCGCGCATGGGAAACTCTATCTCATAGGAAATTATTTCTGTAGTTGTATTAATAATATGTTGCTCTCAGATTCTAATAATTATTATATTGCATTTATTAATTTAACCCTACATTATCTTTTGAGTTTGTTCACTTTCCTTTTTCTTTCTTCTTTTTCTCTTAAAACTTTATAAATACTTCACTTACTCTGTTTTCTGTCTCTTTGACTTTATTGTTGAGTATTTTTATTGAATTCTTAACTCATGTGCTTTGCTTTTCAGTTTCAGCAGTCCTCCCATCGTATTTTAACATTTTCTGAGTTGTTTTTTTTAGCCTTTTATGTTGTTCCTTTATTTGTTTCCTGGACTCTGCTAGTTGTTCTTTAGTTTGTTTGTTTTTTTTTAATTTTATGTTGGTTTGCTCACAAAGTTAATATACATTGTTTTTCACACTATTCTTGATTCACACTGTGTTTCACACAATTATTTTCATGCATTATGTTTTATAAAGTCAGTTACTATTGTACCTTGCTCATCATTACCCAATCTTTTCAAGTCCCCACTACCTGATCCTTCCCATTTCCTTGACCTCTTCCTTCCACCCACCAAACTGTACA
Source organism: Elephantulus edwardii (assembly GCF_000299155.1). NCBI lineage: Eukaryota > Metazoa > Chordata > Mammalia > Macroscelidea > Macroscelididae > Elephantulus > Elephantulus edwardii. The sequence goes on along the minus strand of NW_006399886.1, from coordinate 3,966,450 downwards.
GCCCTGTGGATTTTCTTCTACCCATTCTTACCTCTTTCTTATACCGCTTCCCTTGTTGAATTCCCATACATGTTTTACTAGTTATCCTTGTATTTTTATAATAATAGTTTTTATGCAGTATTTGTCCTTAGGAGACTTAGTTCACTCGGCATAATGCCATCCAGACTCTCCCAAGTTGTGTAGTATTGTTTTTGTGTATGCTATTTTCTTTAGATATGTCAACACCATAGTCTGAAAATTATCAATCTTTTCATTATTTTAATTCCACTGGAGAGATGTCCTCTTCTCATGTTTTATTATTGATTGTTCATTTCTCTCTTATGGCTTCTCATGTTTTACTAAGTTTTTGTTTAACTTGAAAGAATTTGCATTTGTTTGTTTTACTTACAGATTTGTATTCTACTTATTATGGAAGAATTTTCCGAGTAAGAGTCCTAAAGGTTGAGTGGCCAAGTGCCCAGCTGACAACTGAAAGACCAGGCACAAACCATAGGCATTCCATGGGAGAAACCTATATCATGCAACCTCTTCAAGGACTCACAGTCCTGGGAACCTGGGAATCCCACCAGACTCACTCTGAAGTAGTTCCGCACTAGGCTTATTTTCCGTGCCAAAGCAGTACCCTAGCCATTTTTAGATATTTTTTAGCAATATTTTACTTGCTTCCTGGATCATTCAGTATTTTAAACATGACACTAAATATTACAACTTAAGTCTTGAATTTGTTCCTCTGTTCTTTCAGTTTGAGAAACTCAGCCAGCAAGTTCTCCTTGTTTTATACTCTGACTCCAGGTCTTTGCACATTTAATTTTAAAACTTTGCTTTGTCTTATCAAGCTGCCATTTGAAATCTGTTCAGCTCTTACATCAGTATTTCTTCCTTTTGCCTTAGTTTCTGGAGTTCTAATGCAATTTTCATAGTTTCTTCTGACAGCTATTTTGGTTTTCTTTCTTTCTTCTTTGTTTTTATAATGACTATTCATTTTATGTATAGTGTCTTCAAACCTATTCTTAAGATAGTTTTTAAATTTAAACTGCCTAGTCTCAGTATCATATTTTGGTTCTTGTGGATTTGTTTAAATCTTCTTCCATCTCAATTTGAACTGGCATATGAATGAGTGGTGGTCTATTCCACAGTCAGCATCCGATCCAATCTGACTGCTGATATTGAGATTACCCAGGGATTCTTTCCACAGATGTAGTGAATCTGATTCCTGGACAGTCTGTCAGGTGAGGTCTAAGTGTAAAGCTGCTTTTAGTGTTTTTTTAAAAAGGTATTTTCTAGGAATAAATAATTGAATGTACAAAATGCAACAGTTTTCTCTCTAGTTTCATTTCTGTCACCTAGCCTATTCTTTCAGACTACCATTGTTTCCAACTTTTTTCCTTTTAAAAAATTATTTAATATTTATTTTAATACAAAATTCATATACATTGTGTTTCATTCATATGTTGTTATGTTGTTGTTATGTGCCGTCGAGTCGCCTGCGTCTCATAGCGACCCTATGTACAACAGCCCTAAACTCCGCGCTGTCCTGTGCCAACCGCACTGTCTCCAACACTCCCATCCCAATTATCCCAGTCACTGAATCAATCCACCTCATAGAGGGCCTTCCTCTCCTATGCTGTCCCTCCACCCTCTCAAGCATGATGTCCCCCTCCAAGGACCGGTCTCTCCTCACTACATGTCCAAAGTATGTTAGACGGAGCCTCAGAATTCATTCATATACACTTTGTTTTACACATCCTTTATTTACATTGTATTTCATGCAATAATTGGTATACATTGTGTATTATACAATTAATCGCTATTTATCTATGTCTACTTTTACTCAGTCTTTTCAGGTCCCCATTAGATATTTCCTGTCCTTTCACCCCTCTATCTTCCCATCAAATCCTGCTATTCTAGTAATTCCCTCCTTCTCCTTTTCTCTTTTGGACATTTGTGCACATCTTACTGGTTTTCTTTCTATTTTTATATAATGGGTTTTTTTTTTTTTTTGCATTCTGGTCTCCAACAAAAGTTAGGTTTGGAAGAGGCTGTGGTAGCAGGGATATATTTGATGCTGTCAGAAAGATCCTAGCTGAAAGCAAAGAATATCAGAAACATGTCTATATGTGTTTTATTGGATCTGTGGATATACAAAGACCCTTGGTGGTGTATATAAAAACAAAATATGGATAACATTGAAAAGAATGGAAATTCTCAAAACACTTAATCATGATCATGTAGAATCTATACCTAGCTGTCTGAATGGAACAAGGCAACATAATGTAGTTTAAAAACAAGAAGAGTATGCATCTAGGGTGTACTCCTTTTCCATAGTTATTTAGTCTGTATGCTAAGCAAATAATTCTTGTAACTGTACTCTATGAAGAAGAATGTGGCATTAAGATTGGAGGAAGATTCATAAACAACCTACACTATACAGATGACACAACCTTGCTTGCTTACTGAAAGCAAGGGGGACCTGAAGTATTTGTTGTAGAAGATCAAAGAATACAGCCATAAATATGGATTGTACCTTAATATCAAGAAGACAAAGATTCTTACTACTAGGCTAGTGGGCAACATTATTATAGATGGGGAAAGGATTGAAATTGTTAATGATTTCGTCTTACTTGGACCCACCATCAATACCCTTGGTATCACCAGTTGAGAGATAAAGAGACATATTATCATTGGTGAGAATCTTTGTTTTCTTGATGTGGACCTTCAGTCCATATTCAAGGCTGCAGTCCTTGACCTTCTACAACAAGTGCTTCAGATCCTCCCCAGTTTCAGCAAACAGGGTTCTGTCATCTGCGTTATACAAATTGTTGATGAGTCTTCCTCCAATCTGATGCCACATTTCTCCTCTTAGAGCCATAAACATTTTTAAAAAGTCATACAAAATGTGAAAAAATGAAATAAAAGGAAACTAGGAAATAGGAACTCAGCAGGTATCTTGTTGTTAGGTACCATTGAGTTGGCTATGACTCATAGCAACCCAATGAACAATAGGTATGCATCTTGCCTTATCCTGTACCATCCTCATGCTCTTTGTCATCCTCAAGCTCTTTATTATACTGGCTGTGCCAATCCATCTTATTGAGGGTCTTTCTGTCTTTCTCTGACCCTCCATTTCCCTTAGCATGGTCTCTATCAAGGTTTGGTTCTTCCTAGAGAATATGTTCAAAGTAAAAAGAATGAAGCTTCACCAACCTTGCCTCCAAGGTACACTCTGATTGCACTTTCTTAAAAACATATTTAGTCTTTGAATAGTATATCATATATTCAGTAATCTTCAACACTACAAAACCAGAGTCATGGGTTCTTGTTTGATCTTATTTATTCTCGATCCAAATTTCAGATACATTGGAAACAATTGAAAAGACCACAATTAGAATCAGGCTTATCTTGGTCTTTAAATTGATGTTCTGGCTCTTTAGAAATTTAGAACTAGAAGTCCTTGACAAAAGATTTCCACACTACATGTCTTTGAATTTCTTGATTACTGACACTATGAATGTTAATTGTGGTTCCAAGTAAAACGAAATAACTTGCAGTGTCAGTCTTTTCTCCATCGATCATGATGTTGTTTATAGATCCAGTGGTAAGGATCTTTGTTTTCTTGATGTTGAGGTATAATTCATATTGAAGGCTGAAAAGTCAAGTCTTTTGAGCTTATGCAGTAAATGCTTCAAGTCTTCTTCACTTTCTGCAGCAAAGTTATGCCATCTGCATAACACGGTTTGTTGATGAGTTTTCTTCCAACCCTGATGACACATTTTTCTTCATATAGTCCAGCTTCTCAAATGATTTGCTCACAACACAGATTGAATAGTTACATAGAAAGGATACAGTCCTGACACACATCTTTCTTGATTTTAAATGATGCAGTGTCCTTTGTTCTATTTGGATAACTGCTAATTGGTCTATGTAGAGGTTTTGCAAAAGTACAACTAAGTGTTCTGCAGTCACCAAGCTTCTCAATGCTACCTATAATTTGTTATGTTCCATGCAACCATATAATTTTGCATAGTAAAAAAAGCACAACACAGATCAATATCTTTCTGGTATCAATCTGCTTTCTGTCAAAATCCATCTGATATAAGCAATGATATCCCTGTGCGATGTCCTGAATCCATCTTGAATTTCTGGTAGTTGACTGTAGATGCATGGTTCCAGTTGTTTTTGAATAATCTTCAGCAAGATTTTACTTGCATGTAATGTTAACGCTATTTTTTAATAATTTCCATTGTTGTTGTTGTTGTTATGTGCCTTTGAGTCGCTTGCGACTCATAGTGGCCCTTTGTACAACAGCCCTAAACTCCGCTCTGTCCTGTGCTGATTGCACCGTCTCTGACACTCCCATCCCAATTATCCCAGTCACTGAATCAATCCACCTCATAGAGGGCCTTCCTCTCCTGCACTGTCCCTCCACCCTCCCAAGCATGATGTCCCTCTCTAAGGACTGGTCTCTCCTCACAACATGTCCAAAGTATGTTAGACGGAGCCTCAGAATCCTTGCCTCCAAGGAGCCACCTGGTTTAATCCTTTCCAGGACAAATCTGTTTGTTTTCCTAGCAGTCCATGGTATTCTCAGTACTCTTCTCCAGCACCACAGCTCAAAGGCATCAATTCTCCTTCTATCCTCCTTGGTCATTGGAAATTGTTTAACATCCTCCACCATTTTTCTGTCAGTCTGCCATACTGGAGAGGCTTGTGTTGCTGTGATGCTGGAAGCTATGCAACAGGATCACCCTTGGTGGACAGGTTTAAGTGGAGCTTCCAGATTAAGACAGACTAAGAAACATGATTGGTTACTTAATTCTGAAATAATAGGCATCTGGAAAACCTGATGGATAACAAAAGAGCACTGCTGGATATAACATTTGAATTTGAGCCCCTCAGATCAGAAGGTACTCAAAGTGTGACTCAAAATGTGACTGGAAAGAGCTTTCTCCTCAAAGTAGAGTCTACCATAATGATGCAGAATGAGTAAAGTTTTCACTTAGTGAACAACCTTTCTTCGTTTTCTGATGTGGCAAGGTGGATCCCTTAATTTAATGTCGTGGCAACAACTCAAAATGAGGAGAAATCACTGCAAACATCCATTAATAATTAAATCATGCCAGATATTATAGAATTTACCCAATGACCAACTGGTTTATGACTGGGAAATTAAACACAAAAAGGAAATAAGCACAGATTTGTCAACTTTTTATTTTGAAAAAAAAAAGTCTCAGATTTTGCATAGAATACCTACTTGTCAGCATGTCTTTTTTCATTATTATCTTTTTAATGGAAGTCTCTCTGTGTATGAGTATGTATCAGTTTTACAGTCTCCTAATGACTTAAGAATACATATCTGAGATTTACTGAATTTGACAGGTTCATAATGTATTCATTAATTTCCCTCACAGGCTATTATTTTAATTTAATTGATAAAGATTCTTGAGTCTAAATTCTCCATTGACTTTAATAAGAATGTGGGCTCATTTGTAAATCATTGTTCATCTTTGCAAAATTTTAATTATCTAAAGAGAGCAAAGGATTAAGTGACTTCTTGGCTGTGTGTTTTATTTATCTTTTCCAAGCAAAGTTTCATTATTTTTTAAACCTGAAGTTTAAAATTCAATGACCATCTTCATTTTAAATATTTCTGTAGTTACAAAGTTTAATTGTTCAAAATGACTTGCCTAGCCATTGGCTTTGATTTGCCACATTAAAGGATAGGATCGTAGATATAGAGTGTGTTGGTCTATCATCATTCTACTGTGTTTCAACAGAAATATTTCAAAGGCAGAGTTTGGGAATCTCAATACTGATAAGGAAGATGAAGCAGTGTTGGTCCTTTGGGACCAGAGATTTCTATGCCAGACAGACTGGGATCTATGTAAGTGAAACAGCAGGCCCAGCAGAGAATGGCAGACCAACTAAAGATGAAGCTGTTTGGGGACTGCTGCCACAGACGGTACAGCCAGAGTTCTTCAACCCAAACTTGCTGAATGCCTACAGGAGGATTTCATAACTGGAAAGACTAAGGGAATTTTGTAATATTGACCTGACCCCTGAGGCTGAAGATCAAACGTCTTGTGACCACACGTGAGAGGCTCTGCTGAAGGATTGTAAGGTGCTGCCAACCTGCATCATAGCCTGTTAACTTTCCTATTAGGCTCCGTAACAATGATTATGGTTCTATCAAGTCTATGTTGTCATTGAAATGATTTTTGGACCCAGCAGAGAAGTAAGACTGGTGTTGGAATTAGTAGAAATATGTGTACAAGTTGTTAAAGTTATTAAAGCATTATGGGGGTCACAGGAAATATTTATAGTGTAAATGTTCATATATTTTTATATCCCCTTGTTATTTCCATTAACTACCACTCACTCTCCATCGGCATTAAATTAGAATTGACTTATACTTGGCACTCTAGAGAATTTCTGAGGCTTCAAGTCAAATAGAAGGAGATTGACTGTCTTTTTCATGTGGAGCCATTGGTGACTTTGAAATGCCAGAAAGGAACTGTCTTTGGGTTAAATCCTGTAAGCTAAGCTCCTGTAAACTAAATGCACTACTTCTATTTAAAAAAATATCTCAAAAAGCTCCTCAAAACTCTTGGTGAATAAAAAACTCAGGTCAGTTCTGCTTCATAGAGACACTTCATTGGGTTTCTGGGACTGTAGATCATAAAGATAGGAGACTGTTGTGTATTTCCTGAGAACGTAAGACCTTAGCATAATCTTTCTTTATGATCCTTTTACAAACATAGGAATGGGACTTAACTGGCTCTCACGTTTTTGTGTTAGAAAGCTGAAATAACATTGTTATAGAAAATTTTCAAAGTTCTCAAAGTTCCCTTTAAGCTGATGTGAAACCTTATGTTTTGCTGGTACTCCTAAAAACTGCTGTCGACTTGGCATGGATTTTCCTTAGAGACATCTTAGGTGGAAGCAATGCAGCACACATATTGGTCATTTCCTGTTTACTTTCCTGATTCAAGTTTCTTTCTTTTATTTTTTTTTTTTTTTTTAGTCCTGGGACTCTGATGTCTTAGATTGTCCACACACTTGGTTTGGTGTCGGCAGTGGGCCGCATAAAGGAGACAGGTCAAAGAGAGCCGTATAAATTTGGAATATATTCTCTTGATTCACTTCGGTAGGGTTGCTGTGTCAGCCTGTTGTCCATCTAGCCCTTTTTTTGGTTTTTTTTTAATAACAACTCATTCCACCAACTTTTTGGGCCTGAAGATACTAAAGTTCCTTTTCTCTAACTTTCTAATGAGGTATATTGCCCTTATCCTTGTAGGTTTTCTAGCTCCGCCCATACATCTGTAAAATCCTTTTATTAAGCTTCTCTCAAACAACCCTACTTCGAATGTGCTATTTCTTGTGGGATCCTCAAAGTGTATGATTGGTTAATTTGAAGAGAGACACTTTGTGTTAGAATTCTAATGTGATCTTCAATTCCTCAGCTTTCTGATTTTACAAGCTGAGTTTCCTCTTGGAAAAAGAACTATTGTGTTTTTGGGGAAATTATGTGCAATGTCTTTCTGTCTAAATAGTAAAATATATATATCCTTGGGTTGAAGAATGAAAATAGAAGCCCAGAATATACTAAAAAGGAATTTTTTAAAAAATTTTATTTCTTTCTGTATTTATTTCTTATCTGTCTATCTATCTATCTATCTATCTATCTATCTATCTATCTATCTATCTATCATACCAGCAATAAAATGAAGACATGAGACAGCAGCTGCAGTGCTGGTCTATTTCTTTGGACTTCAGATCAACACACATTTGCCTTCATGGTGCTAGCAACAGCATTAAGTCCTAGTGCACTTAAAAGCCTCAGGTTTCTAATAAGCATTTTCTTCAAAGCAGTGGTTTTATTTGCTGTGTGATTTTTGTCAAGTACATATCATATCATATCAAAGGATAAGTGTTTGCCAAAGCCTTTCTTTAGCCACAAAGAGGGGAGTTTTGTTTGAAGAAATTCAAGTTGCACTGGCCTGCTCCCCACAAGAAAGATGAAAGCAACTGCTGGATTTCCTGTCATTTTGTTGTTGTTATTTGTATTACTCAAATATTTTAATCAACATGAAAGGACTTGTTGCCATGTAAGCAGTGCAATTTGAGAAAGCCATTTAGAGGTCATCAAACAGGTTTATAGTTAATAAAGTTTTATTTGTTTCTAGTGTCGAAGACTAGATTTATAGGGGATGATTGATCAGGCACAAAATACCAGCCATGGAAAGATTGTCAGATTACCTTAAAAATATATTTTTTCCCACTCCAGATTCTTTATATGTATTATGTATATTTAAAGAGACAAGATAGATTGTATAGACTATGATTGAATAGACTGATTTTGGTCCTGTTAGAATGCCTCATTGAAACATAATCCTTATATAAACTGTACAAATTCATTATATGTAGAAAGCCTATCAATTGAAAATAATAATTTCAAGTTGAAAAATAGTTATTATTAATTATCTATTATACCGTGAAAATTCCTCTTGATTGCTATATGCTGCTGCTTATTCAATTTCTGTGATAAATATAATTAACATTTAATAAATGCTTTTGAAAAGAGTGAATGATTGACTCTTTATAGCACACATGTTGCTTATTTTTCTGTTCTTAAAAATTCTATTACACTTACAGTGAGAGATGCTTGTGCCAGAAAAATAACAAGAGAAAAAGAACTATATTGCAGTGAATTATTCAATATGGGTTTTCTAGCTGGTGTGGGTTTAATTCACATGGCTGTTGTTGTTGTAGCTGTTAGTGTCATTGAGTAGAGTATGACTCATAGAAAACTTAAGAACAACAGATCTGAACCCTGTCCTATCCTGTGCCATCCTAATCATATTTGACATACTTGAGCCCATTGCCATAGTAAATACATGAATCCATCTTGTTGAGAGTCATCCTTTCTTTTGTTGACCTTCTACCTTTCCATCCTTCCAAGGGACAAGCATGGTGCCCCTTTCCAAAGAAAGGCCCCTCCTAACAATATGCTCAAAGCATGTGTGAGGAAACTTTGCCATCTGTGCCTCTAAAAAACACTGGTTGTACTTTTTCTAAAACATATCTGTTCCTTCTTTTGACACTTAATGGAATATTTACTACTCTTTTGCAACACCACAACTCAAAGGCATCAATTCTTCTGTCATTCTGATTCATTCATTGTCCAGCAGCATAGCAGACTATTGAAAAAAAACAAAACAAAACAAAACCCCAAAACCAAACATGACTTGAGCTAGGTGCAGGTTGGTCTTTAAACTGACATCATTACTTTTTAGGACTTTGAAGAAGTCCCTAACAGCAGACTTTCCCAATGCACATCTGATTTTCTGATTGCTAGTATCAAGGATGTTGGTTGTGGATCCAAGTAAAATGTTATTCTTTTCTGTTTCTCCATCTATCATGATATTGCCTTTTGGTCCAATGGTAAAGATTTTTGTTTTCTTGATGTTGAAGTGTAATCCATATTGGAGGCAGTAGTCCTTGATCTTCTTCAGTAAGCACTTTAAGTCTTTCTTGTTTTTAACAAGTAACATTACGTTAATTACATAACACAAGTTGTTGATGAGTTTTCCAATCCTGATATCACATTCTTTGTAAAACCCATCTTCTTGAAAGATTTGCTCAGTATACAACAATTGAGTAGGTGTGGAGAAAGGATACAACCCTGATGCATACCCTTCTTGATTTTAAACCGTGCAGTATCACTTACTCTGTTTTGATGACAGCTTCATGGTCTAGATATATGTAGAGGAGCAATAGAGAAAAAACACACAGTTATAAGTTTATTCAAATGTTAGATTTTTGTAACCCACTAAGTGGATTGGATAGCTTAACATGATAATGTTATAAGTAAAGTAAATCATACCTTTATGACGTGCAAATAAGATATGTATAACACTTGTATCAGTCAGTTTTGAACTTCGTCCAGGCTTAGATTGAGCTGGCTTATAGGCAGAAGATAGGACTCTCATTACCATCAAGGAAAGAGAAGCAGGTTGTGCAGTGTATCCTTTGATGCACATATTCCAGAAAGAACCATATACAAGAAGATGGAGTGAGATAGGAACTATGACATAAACAATAGCAATAGAGATGGAAAGAAGCAAGACTTGTGTGAAAGAGGTGAGCTGGATCTGTCAACCCATAGAGCTGGAGCTAAACACTTTCAGGCCTAAGGTGACTGGCGGGGCCTGGGTGGCAGAACTGTAAGGACTTTATAGCACTCACCCAAGCACGGGACAAAGGTGCAAGGCTTGAGTTCTAGAGAAAATCCTGTCTAAAACCATTGTGGAGAAGAGGCTTTCCTGATTTAGGAATTATATTCCAAGTGTTTCTATAATAGATTGTAACCTGATACTTCCCTAATAAAGCCCTTAATCATTAATATTATCTGTGAGTTAAGTGAGACAGATAATTAGTGAGAGGGATGCATAATGTTGAAATAGGTAGAAGAAGCTAGAGAATGTGGTTGCTTATTTGACTTCGTAGGAATAGACCTTGTGTTATAGATACTGTTGTTGGGAATTCTCCTTCCTACCCCACCCTTTGTGAAGTTATTGACAATCAACCACTGCTGCACCTATACCTGCCACATTGTTTAATGTTACATTAACATCTCTGTGTTTATTATATAGTTACCTGTAAAAAAATAAACAATATAATGCGTTCTTAGTGACATAAAACATGTTTTAGTTTTCTTGGTTTTAGTAATGAAGATGAGAGAGAAAGATGGTATTATGCTCACTTTCAAAAGATTTAAATCTGTGTTGTTTTATAAGGGAGATTTGCTGGCCTAGTTCTTTTATAAGGTGAAAGGAAAAGAAAGAAAATACCATGTCTACTCTTCAGGTTTGTTTTTGGGTTTGTCGAGTTTTTTTAGCCACATCTGTTTATATTCTTATCCTAAATTTCTTTTTATCTTTCTCTTTATTTTTGTTGTATGCTAGAACATATTGTTATTGTTGTTATGCAAGGATTTTGGAGCACCATCTTATATTCTTTGGACATGTTGCCAAAAGGGACCAAGTCCTTGGAGAAGGACATCATCTTTAGAAGCATGGAGGGACAATGTAGGAGTGGAAAACCTGAGGTAACATGGATTGACTGAGGTAATGGGGGAAGGTGTGTCAGAAACAGTGAAATTGGCTCAGGATAAGACAGGGATCAGAACTATTGTACTTGTGGTTACTATGAGTCACAGGCAACTCAACGGCACATAACAACAACAACATATCCGTTATGGTAGGAACAGGAACAGACCCCTAATTTACCTATATGAAATGCAAATTAAAGCTGCAGAGAAAGAAACTAAGTCTGTGTAACTTTGGATTTATTCCACCTGAGATTAAAAGCTATCTTAAGAATAGATAGGATACATTGACAGCAATGACCAAAGATTAAGTCATCAAAGATTATGATCATGTAAGGGGACTCTGGTGGCCTAGAAATAAGAAGCTGTGTTGCAATCCAAAAGGCATGTGGTTTGAATTCACCAGTTCTTCTGTGGGAGAAGGATGGACAGTTTCCTCCTGTGCAATTTACTGTCTCTGAAAACCCACTAGAGGGTCAGCTATGAGTCGGTTATGACTTGATGACACACAACAACAACATTATGGAACAATCTGACCAGCGTCCTAGATGATCTATCCTGCATACAGATTGATAAGGTATGGAGACAGAATACATCTTTGGAGTTCCCCCTTTCCAATATTGAACCAGGCAGTGTCTCCTTGCTCTGTTCTGATTACTGTTTCTTGGTCCAAGTATAGGTTTCACATAAGCACAATCAAATGCTCTGGGATTCCCATTCTTCTCAGAGTCAGCCACAGCTTGTTGTGATCCACACAGTCAAAAGCCTTTGCATAGTCCGTGAAGCACAAATAGACATTCCTCTGGTATTCTCTCCTTTCTGCCAAGATCCATCTGACATTAGCTATAATATCCCTGGTACCACAATCTCTTCTAAACTCAGCCTGCACATCTGGCAGTTCTCCATTGACATATTGCTTCAGTCATTTTTGGATAATTTTCAGCAGAATCTTGATTGCATATGATATTAATTGTATTGTTCGATAATTTCCACACCTTTCTTTGGAAAGGGAACAAATATTGATCTCTTCCAGTCAGTTGGCCAGCTGGCTCTCCTCCAGATTTCTTGACACTACTTAGTAAGCCCATCCAAGGCAGCCTCTGTTTGTTGAAATACGTCAGTTGGTATGCCGTCAACTGCTGGAAGCTTGTTTTTTGCCAATTCTTTCAGAGCAATTTGAACTTTCTCCTTCATCACCACAGGCTCTTGCTCATATGTTATTTCATGAAATTTTTCTGTGTCAGCCAATTCCTTCTGGTACAATGACTCTTTATACTCCTTCCATCTTCTTTTTTATTATGTTATTATCTGATTCAAGGTGGCCAAAGCTAGTCCTTCTTATCTTACTAATGCCTAGAATGTCAAAGTTCATGTGTTCCCTTTCATTTTTCAAAATTTCTACATTCTATGTTTTGATTATTAAAGTATGTTTGCCATTATTTTTCCTCATTTCAACTGACTTCCAATCTAGGATCTATCACTGTTACTGTAACTATCTCTATTGTGCTATTTATAGGGATTTCAGAAGCCTGTTTTTTAAGAAGTAAATGGCTAATCCTACTTCCTAGTCTATCTTAATCTGGGGCTCCCCTAAAACCTATCCACCATGGGTAACCCTTGTGGCATTTGACACACCAGTGCCATAGTTTTCAGTATCATAGCAACTTACAAGTTAGCTCAGTAGAGCAAACTGATTGACAAGTGTTGTACCAATTAGAACAATGTTCTCCCCAAATACAACAAACTGACAATTTAGTTTGTACCTCTAATAGCAAATCAGTCTTCCCTCTAGGCCTAATTGGTTTAAAAGCCCACCCACAGAGTCCTTTATTGTTACTATGCAAGGTCAAGCTAGAACAAACTCATATCTGATTATCCCTACAATGGATTTTTTTATTTTTATTTTTTTTACAATGGATTTTCATAGACAGTAAATCACAGGAGAGGTGAGGGGGTGGAGATTGTCTATCTTTTTCCATTGGAGCAGCTGGTTGACTTGAACTACATGCCTTTGGGCTGGTAGTGCAGTTCCTTACCACTTGTCCACCAGAGCCCCTACAGTTTAAGTGTTCAATCCACAATCCACAGTTTAGAAGACTAGATATCTTAACTTATAGTACTGGTTTTAGGAACGAACCTTCTCTAAGTAGTTCAGAAGAAGTTCATTCTTTGTTTTTAGTTTCTGTCCTTTAATTCTTCAACATTTTTCATATGATGTATATCTTCCCCTGTTTCTACTTATCTGTACCTACTCTGCTCTTTTTATGTAACGGTGGTTGGCTTATGACATTTTTTTACATTAACATGCTGCTTTAATGTATCAACAAACAACCAAAAATCCCTACTCCTAAAAAAGGCATCCAAATGTTAACACATTGCTATAGAATTATTTTAGACTCATAATGACTCTGTGTAAGATAGAGTAGAACTTCCTGATAGGCTTCTCAAAGCTGGAATCTTTGCAGAAGGATACTACCACATATTTATTTCATGGATTAACTTGCAATTTCCAAGAGTTGACCTTCAAACTTAGCCGTAGATTATTTCACTATCAGGGCTCTTTGTGAAGATATGTTGGTTTTGTATGCCATTGAGTTGGAAACAATCTGTAGTTGACTTTCTAGTGAGTTTTCAGTGGCAATTAATCACACAAGAGTATAAGTATAGGCTTTAGAATTTATAATATATATTTGTAGAGTTGCAATTCAATCCACAACACATATATTTGATGATGAGTTAAGACTCTTTAGAAAAAGATAGTTAGATTAACAATGGTTATTTCTGGACGTAATTAGAAAGAATTTTTTCCCAGTTCTTTTTGTCTCTCTCTATTTTCAAGTTTCTCCCAGCTAGCTAGTATAAAAAGAAAGCCTTTAACAAATGATATAAATATAGACCCAATGTAATAAAATGTTAAACAAAGCACTTCTAGTTGTAGGCCTTTCAATACAACTAGCCAAGATTCACTACTAAACTCTACTATAATATCATATTTATTCAAATTTAATTGTTGTTGTTAAGCGCCATCGAGTCATAGGTGACTCATAGAGACCCTATGAATAAAAGACCTGAACACTTGTGTAACTTTCATCAAATTCAATTAGGTTATTTAACATATTAGAATAAAATTTCTTTCCATTTCAACTATAAATATAATCTCTATGAATTTCTAATATTTTATACTCCTAGAAATTATGTTACATAGAGGATAAAAAGAAGTAATGCCATATTTGTTTCTTTATAAATCATAGGACATTATGAAGATGATAGTCCTTATTAACCATAAGACATTATGAAAATTATATTCAACTTCTAGGTTTGGGTTAACATGTGAAATATGACTAAAATGACAATGTAATCTCATTCAGCAACAATTGTAAAATTCAACAGGGCATCAAATAATAATTGTTGGTGAGGGTGTGGAGATACTGGAAATCTTTTTTTTAATTTTATTTTATTAATTCTAATGAACAGTACAGAGATTTTGGACTTCCATTTATTCATTGTTTCACTATTTTCTCTTCCCCCCTAGTTCGTTCCTCTCTTTTTCCCCCCTTGAAAGTGTGTTTTAATTGTCCCATTGCCACCGTGCTTGCCAAAACCAGTTCTGATCAATCTCCTTTGTCAGTGTGTCCTTTGCCATTCCCTATCGCTCCTCCTTGAGAGAGATTTCACCCTGAGTCATAAGGAAAAGAAGACGGCGTATGGGAATGCAAAATGGTACAACTACTGTGTAGGGCAGTCCGGTGTTTCCTCAAAAAGTTGGAAATAGAAATTCTATCTGACCAAGTTATACCATTACTGGGAAAATACTCCAAAGGACTCAGAGCAGCAACACACACATACATGCAAACCAATGTGTATCACAACATTATTCACAAAAGCAATGAGTAGGCAACCCAGGTGCCAATAACTAATCAAGAGATACAGAAATTATGATACATTCACACATTTATTTTCCAGTGTGCACAGTATTTTTCAATACTACACAGCATTGAAAAATAATGAACACATAAATCCTTACGCAACATGGATGAGTCAGGAAGACACATATCTCAGTCACAAAGAGACAAATACTACACAAGTTCATTATTCTGATTATAGGATAGAGATGGAGGAGGGGGGAAGATGGGGAAACAATATTTGGGTAATGAATGCTGCACTGGATTAAGTGAAAGGGAGAACATTCTGAAAAGAATGGATGATTAGAAACCATGTGTATGACAATTAATGATCTAACAAGGGGAACTGGGGGGAGGCGGAGGCAGGAAAATGTACATGAATAAATAATAGAAAAAAATTTACAATGTAGCATGCTGCCTGGGTTTATATATTGATTTATTTATTTTATCCTTCATTACAGCAAAAGTTGAAAGCAAAGGGATAAAAAAAGACAGACAGTTCCTAAAGACCTCACACAGAAAAAGAGAGATAGTTTTACTTTGAATATCATAATGAAACCCATTAGTAAAATACCAGAGATTTAATGCATATGGCCTTTCCATTTAGTGGAAAGGTTTTCTGTTGAATTCCCAAACTAAAACCAGTTGGCTTTCTCCATAAAACTGAAATGTATCTGTGATGAGAAAAACTGGCAACTCCTTAAAGCATATGTCTACTTTGGTACAGACATACACATTTACATTTTACACATACATTGCTAATGTCTTACCCTGCAACTTTTGTATTTTTTCACACTTTTGGTTAACCATATGCCTTTGATAACAATCCAGTCTTAAAACATGGATTCTTATAAGGGATGAGAAGGATAATTAAACTAAAATTCAGACTAAGTCTGTAATGCATTTTCATTTCTCATGAGGTTCTAATCCTGTACACAAAATGTTGCCATATGTGTAGTCTAGCTCCATATTCATTTTTATGTATGTACAAAAATTTCAATACTTAAATT
>NW_006399886.1:3947616-3948506 GCF_000299155.1 Elephantulus edwardii | reverse complement strand
GCATCTGAGAGCTGGGCAATGAATAGTGATGGCAGAGGAATTGATGCCTTTGAGCTATGGTGTTGGAGAAGAGCATTGAACATCCCATGGACTTTCAAAAGAACTCATAAATATGTTTTGGAGAAGGTACAGCCAGAGTGTTCTTTGGAGGCAATGATAATGAGGCATTACCTCACATATTTTGGATATGTTGCTATGAGAAGATATTCATTGGAGAGTGACGTGATGCTTGGAAGGATGGAGTGCTGGCAAAGGAAAGGAATAGCTTCAAACAGGTAGATTGACACAGAGAATGCCACAGTGGGCTCTAGTGTGTGGAAAAGTATGATGGCACAAGATAGGACAGGTTTAGATCTGCTGTCCATAGAGCACTATGAGTGGTTCTTAACTCAATGGCAGTTAACGGCAACAACAATTGTCAAATCAACTCTGAGTCCAAAAGACTCCATGTAAAACAGATCACAACCATGCCTTTTTATAGTGTTTAAGCTCAGTGTTGCAGTTGAAAATCTTGGCTCCAGAAAGCTATCTTAGGGATTTAAGATAGTTAACTTTTCCCTTTTTAATTTTTTTTATTGTATCATCAGAAGTGTGTTGTGCATATATGTATGTATTGTGTGTTGTTGGGAAAGAGCTGGGACAATAAATTTGAAATTTGAGTCAACATATCTTTGCTTTAGTTTCTTCGATTCTGAATACTTCCTACATGTAATTTGTTCATTTAATCAACAACAAGTTGGATATAATGCTGAGGATGTTGTTGTTGTTGTTATGTGCCGTCGAGTCATTTGCGACTCATAGTGACCCTATGTACAACAGCTCTAACCCGTGCTCTATCCCATGCCAATCTCATTGTCTCTGACACACCCATCCCTATAACCCCAGTCAAT
>NW_006399886.1:3944864-3946127 GCF_000299155.1 Elephantulus edwardii | reverse complement strand
ACTCAAAGGCACCGATTTTACTTGTTATCCTTATTACTCTGCAACTGTCAAATGCATAGTAGGTGATTGGAAAGACCATGGCTTGAATCAGGTGCATCTTAGTCTTTAAGCTTATACCATTGCTCTTCAGAACTTTGGCAGCTCCATGACAACAGGCTTTACCAATACTATATGTCTTTTGATCTCCTGACTGCTAGTATCTAGAGTGCTGATTGTGGAACCAAGTAAAATGAAATCATTGCCAATTTCAATCTTTTCTCCATCTATCATGATGTTGTCTATTGCTCCAGTGGAAATCTGCCCATTTGCTTTTTTGGGAATAAATTAGCAAAAAGGGAGTTCTTTTGCTGTAGCTGCTCAGATCAAATTATTATTTTAGCCATATTTCTAATTTCAAGTTTCAAAATTTTTGTTACTTACATTGCTATCAATTTTTGTTGATTTGATCCCAACTCATGGCAAACCCATGTGTTTCATGAACTGTGTTTCAGGGGGTATTCAAGGTTGTGACCTTTCTGAGGCAGATGACCAGGCCTTTTTTGGAGGTGCTCTGGGTAATTTGAACTGCTAGCTACTTGTGCAACAAAAGAACTTCGCTTATGTATTAAATGCACTTGAAATATAATTATGATCATCTTTATTTGAGAAAGGGCTAAGGCTTTAGAAGATAAAACAAAAGGACATATTACATTATTTTTCAAGAGTTTGTCTTCCTTTCCTCCCCTCCCCAACATTCTTCTGCTTAGCACATGCTTCCCTGAGTCTTATCTATGTAAATTGACCACCTGGCCTCTTATGTAAATTAGCCAGTACTTTTTCAAGGGATAAGGATATAGAAAGGTAATGTTCTTAAGCTCTACAGGATTTTTTCTAGAATATTTTAAAACATTTATTTCAATTCACATGGTTTTTTTTTCTTAAATGCTTTCTTGAGAAAATCCTAATCCATGAGACAATATTATAAAGCAGCAACACAAATATATATAATATGGCACCTAAAATCCAGATAATTTTCTTTATCAAAGCATTTTCTTAAAGACTAAATGAAACAATATTTGAAAGGACTTTATTAATGATAAGAATTAGACATAAAGTTATCATTATAACTCAATACTATTAAGAATTTTTAACTCTCCTTTAAAATCTGTTTCTTGTTCTATTTGGAATTTGGCAGTATGAGTATCTGGTTACTATCACTTAATAAAAACCTTTTTCCTAAGATGATGCTCATAATGGAGTATTATTAACATGCTATACATGTCA
>NW_006399886.1:3936897-3937939 GCF_000299155.1 Elephantulus edwardii | reverse complement strand
GATTGGTCCAGTGGTGAGATTCATAGCACTTTATTGTCGATCTGGGAGGACTGTGAGATTCCTCTCAAATACTGCCTCAACTCTTGCAAGTGGTCTGTCACCAGGTTTTATATTTGGGTTAGACTTTTGTTAAAGTTACAGTATTTTCACATTTGAAAAGAACAACTTATCTACACTTACTAGTAGTGATCAGGCAATTTATAAAATAGTTAACATATGACTGATAGAGAAAAAAAAAGGTGTTTAGAGGTATGTACTAATCCAGGAAAGGTACATTCCACTTCCTAGTAAACAAGAAGTTTAAGGTACAGTTTATGGATAACTGAGAAAAACAGTTTCAAAGAGGTAAATGCTAATCTATGAAAGATGCATTTCTTCTCCTGGTAAATAGGCAGTTTAAAGTACTTTACATGACTAAAGAAAAGGGGGAAGAAGAGTTCTAAAGCAAAGTTACTAGTTTTTCAGGCTGAAGAAAACTGTCAGTTTTAAAACTATACTGATATGTTTGGATAATTTTGAATTTATTAATACCACCCTATCAGATGTACAGAGACATAGTTACTTTTGTTGCTATAGAGGGGGTAAAATACTAGCAAACCACTTTTGACCAGAGAGGAAAGACGGAGTCCCAAGGCAACCTGCATATGAATGGGATATGGTTAAGGAAGGTACTTAAGACTGGAGAGTAAAGATGAAATTGAAGTGCCTTTAAGTTTTTAAGTGTTAATAATTTGTTGATTTAATTTTATGGATATGTTAAGATCTATTATAAAAGCAAATACTGGATACTGTGGACTACAGAAAGCATGTAAGTCTGCTGTCAACTTAGATATGCTAATAGGAAAAAGTTATCCGGGAGAAATCCATGTTGAATGACTTTGGTAGAAGGCATAAGACTTAGCCTGGGTGAAAGATTAGTCCCCTCCTAATACACTGGGAGATTTGCATTTGAATTGATGTGTAGAACTACCTTAGAATTTCAATTAAAGAGATTTACATTTGGAATAAAGGCAAGAAGGAATAAAACAAAAAGAATGATTTT
>NW_006399886.1:3932098-3936797 GCF_000299155.1 Elephantulus edwardii | reverse complement strand
GTTTCCACACTCAGTTGGGTCACCTTTCTTTGGAATGGGAACAAATATAGATCTCTTCCAGTCAGTTGGCCAAGTGGTTGTTCTCCCGATTTCTTGGCACAACTTGGTGAGCACATCCAGGGCAACAGAGGAGGAAAAATAGTTTTAATATCTACAGAATAGTTAAGCACTTAATCAATTTATATATCTTGAGTTAATTTCTCTTAGCTATATTGTCATGAATTCCATATAAGCCTGTGTGAGGAAAAGAATTCTATTAATTCAATAGAAATACTTGGTTTTTTTTGCTACATCATAGATCAGTGTTTCACATTCTCAGGTCTAAACTTCTCCTTGTTCCTCTAACAGTGTATGTCAAGAATAGAGATAATCTGGTCAAGTTGCAAGATATACTATGCTTCTTTTAGCCATCAGAAGATGAATTTGTTTTGTTTTGTTTGCATTGATCTATTAAAGGTCAAACACTCTATCTACATATAAAATAACTTATAGTACTTTTGCTATCAGGAATGTGTTTATTAAGAAATTTAATGAAGCAAATAGAGTGAATTATGTGTCTTAAAGTTTGCTTTTGGATGGAAAATGTATACCTGAATTTATGTTAAAAAGAAAAATGGTGAAACTACTTTCAGACCTGAAGGCAACTCTGATTGACGTCATTGGGTCAGAGATACTCAGGGAGTTGTTAAAACTCTTCTTGTCATTAGAGAGGATGTTGTTGCTGTTGTTTTTATGTGCCATCCAGTTGAATATTAACTCGTAGTGACCTTCTGAACCTTGTCTTATCCTGCTCCATCCTGAGGCTGTGTTGTACCTTTTTTATTTTTTCAACAGTCACTGTATCAGTTAATCTGTGTTGAGGATCTTCTTCTCTTTTCTGACTCTTCAACCTTCCTCACAGGATATCTTTTTCCAAGGTCTAGCTCCTTGTGACAATTTATCCAGTGTATGTGGGAAAACTTTCATCAGCCTTGCCCCTAAGGAACAACCCAATTGCATTTCCTCCTGGCTTGACATATTTGTTCTTCTGGTCTTTAATAGGATGTTTAGTACTCTTCTCCAACACCATAATTCAAAGACATTGTTTCTCGTTCAGTAATCCTTATTTTCAGTCCAGCTTTCAAAGGCACAGGAAAAAAAAAAGAAAATGGTATACCTTGGATGAGGCTCACATTAGTCTTTAAACTGACATCATTACTCTTTAGCGTTTTGGAGCAGTCTTCCACGGCTGATTGATTCCCAATGTAACAAGTCTTTTGATTTCTTGACTCCTGTTACCATGGATGTTGATTATAGGTCCAAGTAAAATTAAACCCTTCACAATTCAACTTTTTTTTCCTTTTTCTCTGTTTTTCATGATGTTCTGGGGACTTAGTGCTAAGGAGTTGTGCTGCCAATCCAAAACTCTGTTAATTGAGTTCATTAATTGCACCACAGGAAAAAAAATAGCAAATCTTCTCCTGAGAAATTTACAATCTCTGAAAACTACTTGAGGATCAGCTATGAGTAGATTCTGACTTAAAGGCGCATAACAAAAATATCATGGTGTTGCCTATTGGTGAGAATTTTTATTTTCTTGATGTTGTAACCCTTATTGAAGATTCTAGCCTTTGATCTTCTGCATTAATTCTTAAAGTCTTCTCTTTCTACAATCAAGTTTGTGTCATCTGTATAATACAAGTCGTTGATGAATGTTTCTCCCATCCTGATGCTACATTCTTCTGCATATAGTTCAGCTTATTGAATGATTTGCTTAAAAAATAGATTGAATACTGTGGTGTTCAAGGGTTTATTGTTTAAAGT
This sequence comes from Elephantulus edwardii, assembly GCF_000299155.1. NCBI lineage: Eukaryota > Metazoa > Chordata > Mammalia > Macroscelidea > Macroscelididae > Elephantulus > Elephantulus edwardii. The sequence continues at coordinate 3,934,994 of NW_006399886.1, read as the reverse complement.
GGCGCTTTTTAGCTATTGAATTTGACTTTGCTACATAGATGAGTGGGATTATATAGGTTATGTTAGCCTGTTCACAAGGGAATCATCTAATTTCACCTTTACACTAGGTTTAAATGGAGCAGTTTCAGTAGCAGAAATGGGGAAAGTTAATACCAACAAGGAAGGGAGACTTTTGTATATACTTCGGGGCCAGATATTTCTGCACTTGCTAGACTAGGATTCATGCAAGAACAACAGCAGACTCAGCAAAGAACTAGAGATCAGTCATGGAAAAAGCTTGCTTACAATTGGTGCCTCACACAGCCAGATTCAGAGTCCTTCACCCAGGCTTTCTGGAGGCTTGAGGGTAGACAAACTCACTGCAGGATTAAGGGAACCTTGTTACACTGACTTAGCTGTGAGACTGAAGGTCAGAACGCCTACAACCACACTTAAAAATGTGTATGAACTGAGGAATTGCATCCTGATGCTAACCTGAATTGCAGCCTGTTGTTATGTGCCACTGAGACGCTTGTGACTCATGTGGATCCTACGTATAATAGGTCTGAACCCTTCCATATCCTGAGCCAGACTCACGAACTCTGACACACCAACTGTCATTAAACCAGTTATTGTGTCAATGTATCTCATCCCCGGTCTTCCTCTCCTGTGCTGTCCTTCCATTCTTCCAAGCTTGATGTCCTTCTCTAAAGACTTGTCCCTCTCAGCCATGTGCCCAAAATATGTGAGATGGAGATTCAAAATCCTTGCTTCCAAGGAGAAAATTGGTTACACCTTCTCCAAGATAAACCTGTTTGATCTCTTGGAAGTCAATGGTATGTTCAATACTCTTCTCCATCACCACGTTGTTGCTGTTATTATGTGCCATTCAACTCATAGCGACCCTGCGCACAATAGCTATGAATCCTGCTCTATACTGAGTCAATGTCACTATCTCAGACACACCTACCCTCATTACCCCAGTGATTGCTTCAATCCTTCTTATTCAGGGTCTTCCTCTCCTGTGCTGTCCCTCAATCCTTCCAATCATGATATACTTATCCAAAGACTGTTTCCAATAAACATTGTAATCATGAGTAAGGTTCTGTGATGTCTGCATAGCTATTGCAATAGTAAGTAAATGGGCCAAGTAAGGTATTAGGAATGATGCTGGAATTAGTCAAAATAGGTTCAGGAGCATGGGGACATGGAAGCATGTCTCAACTCATGGGAATTGCTTTTGAATTATGAATGTTGTTGATGGTGTTTGAGTGGTATTAATAAATTCAGAATTATCCAACTATATTCGTTAGCATACACTTCACTGTGTGGCTCACAACAAATTGTGGCTAACCTTGTTGAAAATGGGAATCCCGGAACACTTGGTTGTGCTATGTGAAACCTATACTTGGACCAGAAAGCAGTCCTCATAACTGAGCAGGGAAATACCGCATGATTCAAAATCAGGAAAGGGTTGCATCAGGAGTGCATCCTGTCTCCATATCTTTTCAATCTGTGCGGAACAGATCATTATCAAGCTGAGCTTTATGACAAGGAATGTGGCATCAGGTCTGGAGGAAAACTTTTAGCAAAGTAGGCTATGCACATGACACAATCTTGCTTGCTAAAATTAGGAAGGTCCTGAAGTGCTTGCTGCAGAAGGTCAAGGATGATAGTTTTCAAAATAAATTGAAGTTCAACATCAAGAAGACAAAGATTCTCACCACTGGACCAGATGATAGCACAATGATAGATGGAGAAGAGATGGAGGTTGTTAACAATTACAGCTTGCTCAGTTCCACAATCAACACTCTTAGCACCAGTAGTCAGGAAATCAAAATTAAAAAAATGAATTGCATTGGGAAAATCTTTTGTCAGGGGCCTCTCCAAAGAACCAAAAAGCAGCAATGTCAGTTTAGAGACTAAAGCCACCTAATCCAAGCCATGGTCTTCACAATTACTTGCTATACAGCAGAAAGCTGAACTATGACTAAGGATGACTGAAGAAGTATTGATGCCTTCGAGTTGTGGTGAACTGCCAAGAAAACACATTGATCTGTCTTGGAGAGGATGAAATAATTTTTCTCTTTGGAGGCTAGGATTTTGAAGCTCTCTCTCATATACTTTTGGGCAAATGGCCAGGAGGGACCAGTCCTTGGAGAAGTACATCATGCTCAGAAGGGTGGAGGGACAGTGCAGGAAAGAAACACCCTGCATGAGATGGATTGATACAATAACTGGAGCAATGAGAGCAGGTGTGTCAGAATTAGTAAGACCGGCTCTGGACAGGACAGGGCAAGGTTCAGAGCTGCTGTCCACAGGGTGGCTATGGATCTCAAGTGACTCAAGGGCACTTAAGAGAATACTTGAGAGATAGTTATAAAACTGACATCAATTGTCTCTAGCCTGCAAAACAAGTTATTTTGCCTTAGAATTTTTTTTTCTTTCTTTCTTTACTCATTGGAAGAAGGAGGGGCATTTTGAGAAAAGATGATAGCTATAGAAAGGCTTCAGACCTTTTGTTCAGAAGATCATTATGAATAGCAATCCAACATATTAAGTACTTTAAACGCCCTATTTACCAAGAGAGGAAATGTGTCTTTCTTAGATTAGCAATTACCTCTTTGAAACTGTTTTTCTCAGTCATATGTTAATTATTTGATAGCTGTCTGTTTACTAGTGTCACTGTATCAAAAGGAATTGGCAGACATAGAAGAATGAAATAACATATGAGCAAGATGAAGGAAGAAGTTCAAGTTGCTTTGAAGGAAATAGGGAAAAAACAAGGCCCCAGGAATAGATGGTAAACCAATTGAGGTATTTCAACTAATAGATGCTGGCCTGGACATGCTCACCAAGTTGTGCCAAGAAATCTGGAAAACAACCACTTGGCCAACTGACTAGAAGAGATCTATAT
>NW_006399886.1:3923816-3927337 GCF_000299155.1 Elephantulus edwardii | reverse complement strand
CATATCAGATAAGGGACTTATATCCAGAATTTATGACATACTTGAGCACCACAACAAGATTTTTTAAAATTTAATAAATTTTTTCTTTTTTACTGGATTACTTAGAAAGTTCATATACATTGTTTGTCACACTGAATGAATTTTCCCCATTTCCTTTACTAGCTCCTCCCTCTACCTATCAAATTGTGCAACGGCTTTAAGTACCCTCATGCCTACCTCATCCCTCTGCTCCTACCATCCCCCTCTTGGATCCACATAAACATTTTACTAGTTATCTCTCCATTTCTACAATTACGATCTTATACTGTATTTATCCTTTTAAGACTGAGTTAGTTCACTTATCATAATGCTCTCCAATATCTCTCAAGTCAGGTAGTAATTTTCAAAATCATTGCTCCTACTTGCTGTATAGTTTTCCATCTTGTGAATTTACCATAATTTCTAAGTCCATTCAGTTGTGGTTGAACATTTGGGCTATTTCCATGTTCTTGCGATGGTGAATAACACTGCTAGAAACATTAGTGTACAAATCTCCATTTGTACCTCAGTTCTCATTTTTTCAGGGTATATTCCAAAGAGTAGAATATTTTTGGCATATGCATTTTTAATAGTGGAAAAAGCTATTTGGTTTCTGAAACTGAGTAAAGTTGGTGTCCATCAGAGCCCACATTTAAGACTGGAAGCGCACAGAAATAAAGAGATTGACTGAATTTAGACATGCTCCACTGAAACTATTGATCTCGTATGCCAGATAAATGAATAAGAGTTGCTGCCTTAAGGAGCAGGGACTCATCAAGACTTGTTGATTTAACCCATGTGGTGGCTAAGACTGAGGGAAATGTAGGAAAATATGTGGACTCTTGAATTTGTGGCTGATGTCCAGTTGGACTTATGCGTGGATGACTAGACATGAGTTGACTGGAATCCAACTAGATGAGGGGATGATGTTTCATGCTGAGAGTTAGTTAAGTTGATTGCTGCAACCTGATGGCTTGTTCTGAATTTTGCTTACAGATGCAGATTCTAAAATTCTAACTGGAACAGAAGGATTCTTCAGAAAGAGGAACATGCTTGTTTCCTCAGAGTATTAGTTTGAGAGGAATGTGCAAATTAGAAATTTGCTGTCTATAAAGGGGAGATCAAAACATCAGGTGTGATGTAGCTGTCTTACACTTCCATGTATGTAATTATGAGTAAGATGGTTGCTAAGGAAAAGTTAATTTTCCAACTATGAAGGTTAATGACTAGAAAAGAGAGGCGATGGTCTGTAGAGTCAAGGATTTATTGTTCAAAACGGCTTTCCTAGTGCTTGCTTTGGCAGCACATGTACTAAAATTGGAACAATACAGAGACAATTAGTACGGCCCCTGAACAAGGATGACATACAAATTTGTGAAGTGTTCCATATTTTTATAATTGGAAATGCTAGAAGGGAAAAAAAAGTGGCTTTCCTAGCCATTAAGTTTGACTTTGTCACACAGATGGTTGTACAGATAGAATGTGTTAATCCATCCACAAAAGAATTGGCTGATCTCACCATTAATTAAATTGAGCAGATTCAGATGCAAAATTTGAGAATCTCACCATCAGCAAAGAGGAAGCAGAGAATGTAGTGTAACTATCCTTTTGGGGCAAAGATTCCTGCATGGTTCATATTGAGGCTTATCAGAGCAGTAGAAGCAGTCACAGCACAGAACCAGAGGGCTAAAGTGAGACAGAGCTGACCTTAGAACTGCTGCCTCATGGAACCAGAGCTAGGAGCCTTTACCCAAGCTTGCTGGAGAACTGAGGGAAGACACCATAAACTGGTCAGACTAAGTAAACTTTATGACACTGACCTAAGTTATGAAGCTGAAGGACAAAGGGTCTATGACCATACCTGAGAAGCTATGAATCTGAATATGAAGGTGAGAATCTGAAGGATTTTATCTTGCTGCTAGCATGAATTATAGCCTGCTAACTTCACTAGGAAACACCAGGATTGTGAGTATGATTCTGTGTGGTCTCTGAGCTGTTGCAATAGATTTTAGACCCAGTAGGATTCGTGCTAAAATTGAAAGAAATAGGTGCAAGTGTGTGTGGGTCATGCTTGACCTCATGGTAATTGGTCTGTAGATGCTATTGATATGGGCGGTTCCTCCTCATAGAGTGAGTAAAGATCATACTCAGTCATCCCAAGCTTCTCTTGTTCTTTTTACAAATAAGGAAAGAACCATGATACACCTTTCTTGACTTTAAGCAGTGCAATATTCCCTTGTTCTGTTTGGATTACTGCTATGCATTATGCATATAGATTTTGCATAAAAGTACAATTAAGTGTTCTGGGATTCTCATTCTTCTTACAATTCCCATTCTTTTATGGATAATAATATTATGTATAATTTGTTATGAGATATACAGCCTTTGTATAATCAATAAAGTGCATGTAAATATCTTCTAGTATTCTCTGCTTTCAGGCAAGGTCCTTATGAGAATAGCAATGATATCCCTTATTCCATGGTCTCTTCTGAGTCTAGCTTGAACTTTTGGTAGTTCCCTGTCAGTGTTCTGTTCAGCTTTTTTTCCAAATGTTCAGAAAAACTTTACTTGTGGGTGATATTATTGGATCACCTTTTAAAAAATTACTTAATGGAAACTAGTATGGATCATTTCAAGTCAGCTAGTCATGTATCTTTCTTTTTCAAATTTCTTGGCATAGACTGTTGAGCATGTGCAGGACTGCATCCGAGTTTCTAAGGTCTTATTTTTTTGCCGATGCCTTTAGTGCAGCTTGAATTTCTTCTTTCATTTCCATTGGTTCATGATCATATACTGCTTCCTGAAATGGCACAGAGTTAATAAATTCTTTTTGGTATAATTACTCTGTATTCTTTCCATCTTCTTTTGGTACTTAATTTGTTTTGCCATAGAATACTTTAGTATTGCAGTTAGAGGCTTGACTTTATTCTTCTGTTCTTTCAGCATGAGAAATTTCAAGTGTTTTCTTATTCTCTGATTTTCTAATTCTTTGCACATTTTTAATCTTTTGCATCTCTCCTTTGATTTTTTCTATTCGTCTATCTTCATAATTTCTTCTCTTTGTTTTTACTTATCTACATTCTAATGGAAGCTTCAGAGTCTTTTTTTAACATTCGTTTAGGACTTTTATTTCTTTCTTGTATTTTCAGGGACCTTCTGATTCCTTTTGGAGACACAATGTTAGCCCCAAAATTGGCTTTTTAAAAGCCATTCCAGTTACCAACAACCTTAACAGCAGGCACATGATCTTGCAAATTGCCAACAGATGTGGAACTAGGATAAGAGAAAAAGTGCTTCACATACTGGGTGGCGAGACTTGAGATGAGCAAGATTTGTGGTGGCAAGACTCGAGGGGTACTGGAGTAGATCCTGTTGGCGAGATCTTGGTAATGGTATTAGAGAGACTACGACATTACTATTTCCTTCAAAGCAGCTTGAACTTCTTCCTTCATCACCATAGGCTCTTGCTCATATGTTGTTTCATGAAATTTTTCTATGTCTGC
>NW_006399886.1:3921499-3922111 GCF_000299155.1 Elephantulus edwardii | reverse complement strand
AGAGCTGGGTTTAGGGCTCTTGTACAGAGGATCACTATGAGTTGTAAGCAACTGGATGGCACATAACAACAACAACAACATATGTAAATTGTTCTTCCTAAATGCAGACATTCCGTAACTTTACTAACAAAAATATATTGTTAAGTAGATTAGTATCTAACTCATGTGTAAAAACTAAAGATCACTTCCAGACAGGCAGTTTTTGAGGGGATTCTGTCTGTCTTCCCAGATCTGAAATAATGAGCTTTGGATATTGCTATATGTCTGTCTCATTGACAAGTGACTATGGAAAGAACCCTTTGTGTTCAGAAACAATAGGACAATCTTCCTTGTGGAGTTCATAGAGGTCAGACTCAGCTGTTACCATGACACTCTTGCACTGTTTTACAGTTGATGTCAGGAGTGGGATTCATTGCAATGCTTCCAGATTCATAAAAGCACTTGGATTTTGTAACCCTGGAGCTTGGAAAGTGCTACTGAATGCAAGTGTTTCTTTCTGTAGTCAATTAGCAATAGGACAGATGTTGTTGTTGTTGTTGTTATGTGCCGTCGAGTTGCCTGCGACTCATAGCGACCCTATGTACAACAGCCCTAAACTCCGCTCTGTCCTGT
>NW_006399886.1:3915920-3921399 GCF_000299155.1 Elephantulus edwardii | reverse complement strand
CGTCTAACATACTTTGGACATGTTATAAGGAGGGACAGGGTCCTTGGAGAGGGACATCGTGCTTGGTAGGGTGGAGGGACAGCGCAGGAGGGGAAGGCCCTCTATGAGGTGGATTGATTCAATGACTAGAGTAATTGGGATGGGTGAGTCAGAGGCAGTGCGATTGGCACAGCACAGAGCAGAGTTACAGCTGTTGTACTTGGCGTCTCTATGAGTCACAAGCGCACGTAACAACGACAACAACAACAACAACAACAACAACAACAACAACAACAGCATTTCTATGGAGAAATTGTGATAAGGTATGATTTGAGGCTTCTTCTATTTATACTGGCCATAGCTAAAGGCTTTTACTCTTCTCACTAGATGCTTGAAGAAGAACCTGACTTATAACTGCTTGAGGCAAACCTTGTTGAATAATTTGGATTTGATTGCTGAACTGAAACCAGAGCCTGTAGTAATTGATGAATTATGCCTTGGAATTGCTGGGCTAAGCCATGGGCTACTTTTGAATGATATTCTTTGCCTCCTCCACTCTTCAACTTACTAATGAACCCCATTATCAATACCATAACCCTGAGTCTGGGAGTCAACAACAAAATAAACGAACCTCTTTCTGTTGGTGTGGGTCTAGAGGTACCGTGGGGCTGGGCTGTGGCTCTTTGTCTGCTTTCTGCTATGAGGTGGAGAAAGAATGTTATTTTCATTCCTGCTGGCCCCTTTGAAGAGAGATGCTTACTACCCCTGTGTCCCTATGTCCCATTTTCTCCTACTTACATGATGTCCTTGATGTCATCTCACAACTTATCTAGTCTTTGGTCATTAGTGTTCAATACATCAAATCTATTCTTTGTATACTTTTATTCAAGGTCATATTTTGATTTTAAACAAGAAATGTTTCCAGTCCTAGACAGAAAAATTTGATGCTTAGGTACATTTGCAAAAGAGATTTTGGAGTTGATTGAACATCCTGACTAGTAAGCTAGGATATTAGTTGTTGTGGTATGTTTTTGAGTCAGAACTAACCCATAGCTGACCTTCCAGCAGGTTTTAAGAGGCAAGTTTTGATCACTTGAGGGAATATTGCCTATCTTTCTCCTGTGGAGCAACTGGTAGATTTGAACTGTTTTCCTTCGGGATTGTAGCACAATTCTTAACCACTTTGACTCAAGCAGTTTATACTTGGCTATAACCTAAAAGTTGATTTTTGGGAGCCATTCAATGATGCCACTAAAGGAAGTTTAATGATCCTAGAATGTTTGTGTAAGAATGTTTATTTGAGAAAAGAGAAACACATCATTTTTCTATACATTTTTAAGGTTAATAGTAAACATCATTTTTTAATATTTTGAAAGAAATGAATTTCTTTTCAAATATAAAGAGAAAGTCTAGGTGTACCACCCAAGTTTGGGCATACTATGGATCTGGTTAGCAAGTACTTGTGTATTCAAGTTTTAGAAAATGCTCTAAGCTCTTTACATGAATTAACTAACTTAATTATCAAAATAATTCTATGATTTGCATTCTCAAGAATGGAGAACCTGAAGAAAGTTAACTGGTTAATCAGTTTCTTTGCATAGAGTTGTTCTTGTTGTTTGGTGCCATTGAGTTGAGCACGACTCATACGAACCTTGTTCTCTCCTGTGCCATCCTCATACTTCCTGACACACGAGTCCATTGAGCTTGGCTGAGGGTCTTCCTCTCCTTCGCCAGCCCTACACCCTTCCCAACATCATGTCCTTCCCCAAGTAATAGCACCTCCTAGAAACATGTCCACAGTATGTGAGGCCAAGCCTCATCATCCTTGCCTCCAAAGACCACTCTGGTTGCTCCATCTCTAAGACATATCTATTCATTCTCTTGGTTGGATATGAGAAGTTCAGCACTCTTTCCCACAATGTTACAATATACCTGTGTTTTGTGTGGTTTTTGATGGTTGAATTCTCAGAACAAGATTATGAAGGCTTTCTTCTGTATGGATTTCAACTGCCAAACTTTTATTTGAAGCAAATTGTGCTAACTCTTTGAATCACCCAGAAACTTCTACAAAAGTCTGCATAGTAAGAAATAAGGAGAGCAGGACAAAATTATAGGTAAGTCTAGCTCCATGGCCCGTGTTCTTCACTATTACTCTGACGATGACATATTGATAAATTATCATGTTCAGTTATGCTGAGATTCAAGAGAAGAAAACGTTCTGGAATATGCTCCCTGTGTCCTCACCTCCAAAGGGTTGAATCCATTTCTTTATATTGTAATCAGGTGTTGTATGCCTGTTTTATGCAAGGTTCTATAGTAGGCATTAAGATGATACAAAGATGAATTGAATACCTGAGCAACGTATAACTATGTGGTAGAGATATTGTAAATAAGTGTAATGATGGCAGGATGTGATAAGGTCTATACTATTGTTATTGCTGTTAGATGCCCTCAAGTGGGCTTTGACCTCTAACTATTTCATGTACAACAAACTTTATGTTCTCATCATCTCTCCTACGCTTGGGTCCATTTTTGTAGCTATTGTGTTAATTAATCTCATTGAGGATCTTTCTTGTTCTCTAATCCTCTATTTAACAAAAACAGTGTAAGATAAGAAAGGGATCTGCTGTCACGGGCATCCCTAGAGTGTTAAAGCAACAGTGTCATTCAAGAGACAAAGGTGCGCCTAACCCAGGCCATGGTCTTTGTAATTACATGTTTTGCCTCGCAGAGCTGGACAATGACTAAAGATGACAGAAGAATAAGTGCCTTCTAGTTGTGATGCCGGAGAATATTCCTGAACATACCATGAACTGTCAAGAAAATAAATAGGTCTGTTTTGGAGAGGGTGAAACCAAGTCTCTCCTTGGAGGCTAGGATCTTAAGCTCCATCTCACATACTTTGGAAACATGGCCAGGAAAGACCGGTCCTTGGAGAAGGACATTGTGCTTGGAAGGGTGGAGGGACAGCACAGGAGAAGAAGACCCCAGATGAGATGGATTGATACAGTGTCTGGGACAATGGAGATTGGTGTGTTGGAATTAGTAAGACTGGCTCAGGACAGGGATGGGTTCAGAGCTGCTGTACATAGGGTCGCTATAGATTGCAGGTGACTCAACGGCACATAACAACAACAACAACAACAGCAGCAACAACAACAATAACATCATACTATATTGGTTGTTGTGTTATTTTTTTTTTAAGTCTCTTGTTTAGAGTCAACAAGACTTTGGGAGGGCCTTTGTATTTAAAGGTCAGTTGTTATTATATTTTGGAGGAACATCCTTCTAAGTGGTACAGCACATTTCTGTCAATTTGCTGTAGTGAGGTAACCTGAAGTTGCTGTGATGCTGAACCTTGTGCCATTAGGGTATCAAATGGCATAGCTGTCACCTATGGTGGACAGTGTTTGGTGCGGCTCCCAGTTTAAAACAGGTTTGGAAGCAGCTGTGGCATCTACTTTCTAAAGAACAGGCCTCTGGAACTCTATGAACTTTGAGAAACAATTATAGTTATAGAAAGGTTTCAAGTCTTTTGTTCATAAGGTCACTATGAGTCATGCTCAACTCGACGGAAATCAACAACAATAAGTATTTGGAAGATTATTTTTATCTCTTTCATATTTGAATGTCAAAATCAGGATCATAAACATTGTGTGTTTGTTTAATACAACTAAACAGAACACATTAACATGGAATTAAAGTAAGCCATGAAGTTTCATGAATGATAATATTTACGTTTTCTCCCTGTTCTCATTTGGAATAGCTTTTTCCTGGGATGTTTTATACACCTGAACTTTTTTACATCTTAGAAATGCAGACACGGGTAATTAAATGTAATGTTAAACATTTCTGCTTGAGTAAATTTCTTTTTGATGAAATATTGGCTATTTTCACGGTATGATTCTAGTTTAGTGAATGGAAAGGATAAATATGTCCCATTTGATAAATCTCATTGCTTATAATATTTTTGGATTTTTACAATTGAAAAAAATATCAGATCTTAAAATTTTATTAAACTTTTTTCTTCTTCTTGTCCACATCTACTCTCTCTTGCATTCTTTCTTTTTCTTACAGAAATTTTGATAATCAGATAGATTTTCATGAAGTTATGGAGTCATTCAAGTATTATCTTTATAAAAACTAACTGAAATTGCATTTTCCTTTACAGAGTCTAACAAATATATACGTTAGCATTTGAATGCATAAACTCTGTAGTTTAAAATTCAAGCATTACGTTCTTAAAAACTTTGCATTTAATATTGTTGTTGTGTGCCACCAAGTACGTTCTGGCTTATAGTGAATGTATATGATAAAGTGTAACTTTCTCTCAGCTGTAATCATCACAGGAAATCAAAAGACAATTTGCTTTAGCAAAGTCTGCTGTCAGGGACCTCTCCAGAGTACTAAAGAAAAATCATAAGAGCAACCATTCAGAGTCAGTGCACTTCATCTAAGCCATGTTCTTTTCAATTGTTTGCTATGCATCTGAGAGCTGAACAATGACTGAGGATGTCAGAAGAAGAATCGACTTTTTTGTGTTATGGTGCTGGAGAAGAGTATTGAACATTTCACACACTGCCAAGGGAACAAACAGGTCTTTACTAGAGAGGATGAAACCAGGTTTCTCCTTGTAGGCAAGAATTTTGGTCTCTCACCATGCTTAGAAGATAGAGGGTCAGTGCAGGAGAGGAAGACACTGGATGAGATGGGTTGACACAGTGACATTGGCAATGGGGGTAGGTGTGTCAGAGACAGTGAGATTGGCTCACAATAAGGGCAGGGTTCAGAGATATTGTTCATTGGGTTGTTATGAGTCACAGTTGACTAAAGGGCACATAACAACAACAGCACCAACAGTCATCACAGGAGCAAATTGCCAAATCTTTTCCCCTGTGGAGTGACTGGTGGGTTTGAACTGCTGAGTTTTCAGTTAGCAGCTGAATCCTTTTCTCTGCCACCAGTGGTCCTTTTATATTGAATAAGAATCCTCAATTACAGTGATATGGAAAAAGAATTCTTTGGTTTATAATTTATAGCTAGTTTAAAGAAACTGCAGATTTTAAATATTATGTGCTTTATATATATATAAATACAATAGGTGAATAAGAAGTGAAAGAATGACTTCATATTGAACATTAAAAAATTGTAAGATGAATTTCATGAGAACTACGGATTCCTATGATTTATTCTTTAAATGAAATTTATGGAATATTTCTATCTTGCAGAAGTAGCAAAAATCAGTTACAAAATTTATTTGATATTAAAACAACAACCTACTAAATTGTCTTATTTGAATGTTCTTCAGCTAGCAGACACTGAAAAGGTAAATCTTTGGCCTTATATTGTTGTGGTTATACACTTTAAATGAACCAAAATATATTAGCTGTATTGATTTTTTTGTTATTATTATTAATTTCAATGAACATCTACAGAGATTTTGGAATTCCATTCATTCATTGTTGCACTTTTCTCTCCACCCACCCCACTCCCACCCCCA
>NW_006399886.1:3901913-3915800 GCF_000299155.1 Elephantulus edwardii | reverse complement strand
AAAATTATATCTATGAGAGGAAGGCAATGTTAGAGCTAGCTGCAGAGCCCTTTTCTTCCTCATGGGACAAGCACTCTGAAAGGCAGTTTGGTGTTTCCTCAAAAAGCTGAACATAGAAATTCCATGTGACCCAGCTAATCCACTGCTTGGAATTTATGATGAGAAAATGAGAACTGAAGCACAAATGGAGGCTTGCATACCAATGTCCATAGCAGCATTATTTGCCATCACAAGAATATGAAAATAGCCCAAATGTCCAACCACAATGGAATAGATTGAAAAATTATGGTACATTCACTGCACCGCATGAGGCAACAATGATTTTGTAAATTACTACCCTACTTGGGAGGGATTGGAGAGCATTATGCTGAGTGAGCTAACTCAGTCCCATAAGGAGAAATAATGTATACGACCATCATTGTAGAATGTGTATGAGGATCCAAGGTAGGGGGGTGATAACAGAGGGATGAGGATGGGAGGGGGTGGAGTGTGGTGTTTAGGGGGGGCAATGGGATGAGGGTGGGAGGGAGTAGTGTATGGTATCCAAGGGGGGTGGCAGAGGGATGAGCATAGGAGGGAGTGGAAAACGGTGTGGTTGGGGGGTGGTTAATCATAGGGTCACACAATTTGATGGGTGAAGGGAAGGTGTAGGTGGGACAACAGTGTATGTGATGTGACTATCTTCATGGCAAGCCAATCAACTTTGAGCAGGAGTCACAAATCTGTCATGGCTTAGCAGTGTCATTTCCATAAAAAATACCCCACTGCTCTTCTGTCATTTACTGTTCTGTAGACTCATGCTTATTGCTGTGATACTGGAAACTATGCCGCTGCTGTTTCATTACTAGGAAGGTCACCCATTGTGGATATGTTTCAACAGAGCCTAATTAATATTACTTTAATGATGATATAATTTTTATGATGGTAGACATTTTTTTAATTAAGCCTCTAATAACATAATTAAAATTAGTTCAAGGTAAAGAAGGTTCTTGTATTGTTTTATTCTGTCACTTTCTCACTCTATTGTGTACATTTATAAAATGTAACAGAACATACAATACTATCCCCATTACCAATTTTACACTTACTTGAAATAATATCCTGAAGAAATGCAATTAATATTTTAACATTTTTTCTGAATATATATTGTTTTCTTTATTCCTATCACATAAAAGAATAGAACCATTTTCTCTAAATTTTGATCACTCAAAGAATCACTAAGACCAGCTTGTTAAATTTAAAATCATATATATATTCTATAAAATATCACCAAAATTGAAACTATTTGATGTAGCACATCTTTGCTTTATATATTAAGGCAATTTGAATATTACTGTGATCATCTCAATATAATAGAAAATAAGAGAAACTTGAAAAGTACCATATCAGTAGCTTCATGCAGAGGTAAAAAAAATACAAGGAACTCTAAATTGGATTCAGCTATTAACACTATTCATTTATTTCCTGTGAAGATGGTTTGAGCTTTATCTACTTGAGTGTTAGATTTAGTATCACTTCTCATTTCCTTCTTAGATAAATACATGCTCTTCTAACTAGCTTTAATTTAACGTCTTTTCCTCATTTCACCTTCTACCTCAAAAGATACAAACACATATGCACTCACCTATAAATCTTTTCCGCCTTTCCACATTTACTGTATTTTTCAAGGTTAAAAAAGTGTCATAGAAAGTGAGATTATTTTTTTATGATGTTCTAAATTGTGTTCACTCATATTGATAGGTGCCATCAAGTTGCCTACAACTCACATAAGCTCTATAAACAACAATTTGAAACCTCGCCCTGAAACCTCATCTTCAAGTATGTTATTTCATCCTCAAGTATTCCAAATATATTATCTCTTAGCAGTGTATGATTTAGTTAATTCTCTTCACCAACATTATGATTCAAATGCATCACTATTTCATCTGTCTTCCTTATTCATTTGTCTGACTTTTATATGTATATGAAGCAATAGAAAATATCAATTCTTAGATCAGGATTCTAATGCAATTCATTTTTTGATTTCTTGACTGTTGGTGCTAAGAATGTTGATTGTGGAACTGAGCAAGCCTTAATTGTTAACAACCTCAATCTCTTCTCCATCCAACATGGTGCTGTCAGTTGGCCCAGTAGTGAGACTATTTGTCTTCTTGATGATGAACTTTAATCCATATTGAAGACTACAGTCCTTGACTTTCTGTAGCAAGTGCTTCAGGTCTTCCTTAATTTCTGCAAGCAAGGTTATGTCATCAGCGTAACGTAGGTTGTTGATGAGTATTCCAATCCTGATGCCACATTCCTCCTCATAAAGCCCCATCTCCTGAATGGCCTGTTCTACATATATATATTGAAAAAGTATGGAGACAGAATGCATCCCTGATGCACTCCCTTCAAGATTTTTGTGTGTGTGTGTTTCAGGAAAACTTTATTCCCTTTAAGATTTTGAACCATGTAGTGTTTCCCTACTCTGTTGTGAGGACACCTTCCTAGTCCAAGTATAGGTCTCACATAAGCACAATCAAATGTTCTGGTATTCCCATTATGCTGAAGGTTAACCTCAATTGGTTGTGATCCACACAGTCAAATGCTTTTGCATAGTCAGTAAAACACAGATAGATATTCCTCTGGTGCTCTTTGCTTTCTGCAACGATCCATCTAACATTAGCAATAATGTCTCTAGTGCCACAGCCTCTTCTAAGCCCAGCTTGTATTTCTGATAGTTCTCTGTCAATGTATTGTTTCAGTTGTTTCTGGATAATCTTCAGCAGGATTTTCCTTGCATGTGATATGAGTGCCAGCAGCCAGGAAATAAAAATATTAATTTCATTAGGTAAATCTGCTGCCAGAAACTTTTCTGGAGTACTTAGAAGCTATGGTGTCAGTCTAGAGATTCAGGCACACCTGATCTAGACCATAGTCTTTGCAATTACTTGCTTTGTATCAGAGAGCTGGGCAATGACCAAGGATGACTGAAGAAGAATTGATGCCTTTAAGTTGTGATTCTGGAGAAGAGTCTTGAACATATCATGGACTGCCAAGAAAACAAATTGACCTGTCTTGGAGAGGGTGAAACCAAATTTCTCCTTGGAGGCTCACATACTTTGAAAGGCATGTGACCAGGAGTGACCAGGAGGGATCTTTGGAGAAGGACATCATGATTGGAAGGGTGGAGGGACAGTACAGGAGAGGAAGACTCCAGATGAGATGGGTTGACACAGTAACTAGAACTATGGGCATCAGTGTGTGGGAGTTGGTGAGACTGGCTCAGGGCAGGGCAGGTTCCAGAGCTGTTATACATAGGGTGGTTAGGAGTTGCTGGCAACTCGATAGCACATAGCAATAACAGCTCAGGTACACTGTAGTTTAAATTGAAATCTTCACTTTTTAATACTTTAAAAGAGGTCCTTGATAGCAGTATTGATAGGATGAAAGAAACAAGTTGAATTTGAGTAGGTGTCCATCTTTCAAATGTAAGTTGTGATAGAACACATCTGGTTAGGAGGGGTACAGTATTTTCAGTTCTGTTTTGATGTTCAGAAATCATGGAATGAACTATAAAAAAGGAAAATGTGAAATCTAGCCAGGTAACTCCTTTCCTACTAAGATATCTTCCCTAATTTGTTATATAGTAGGACATATTACATTTGAGGTAACTCATGGTTGCTGTGATGATAAACACTGTGACAATGGTGTGCCAATTGTGGTAATGGTTACCCACGGTGGACAGTGTTTGGTGGAGCTCTCAGAATACGACAAGTTTGGAAACAGGGGTGGCATCCACTACCTAAGTAGCTTGCCTTGGGAAACTATGAATTTAGAGAAATGATGAAAGTTGTACAAGTGTTCAGATCTTTCATTCATAGGGTCACTATGAGTTGTCTATGACTCAACAGCACTCAACAACAACAACAACAACAACAACAACAACATTACCTTTTTAACCTGCTTACAAATGAATTAGAGTGTGGCCTGTGGCCAAATAGTTGCAGCAGCCTTCAGGATGATTCTGGAGCTAGAAGAAATATTAAAGGTACAAGGAGGACAACTAATCGGAATAAAGTAGTTATTTTGTAGTCTCGTTTGTGTCCTTCATTGAAATGAATAGTTGCCAAATCTTTGCAAAAATTGAAGTGTTTTTTCAAGATGTTGTTGTTCAGGTCACCTGTCACTCATAGCAACCCTATGTACAATAGCTTTGAAGCCTGCTTTGTTGCACACCTACACCCTTTACCCCAGTCACTGTATCAATCCATCTATCTAGGGTCTTCCTTTCCTGCACTGTCCCTTTACCCTTGCAAACATGATGTCCTTCTCCAAGGACAGGTCCCTCTTTTCCATGTGCCCAAAGTATTGAGATAGAGCTTCAAAATGCTAGCCTGCAAGGAGAAACTTGATTTCACCCTCTCCAAGGCAGATTTATTTGTTTTCTTGGTGGTCCATGGTAAGTTCAAGACATTTCTCCAACACTACAACTCAAAGGTATTAATTCTTCTTCTGTCATCCTTTGTCATTTTCCAACTCTCTGATGCATAGCAAGTAGTTTCAAAGACTATGGCCTGGAACAGGTGCACCTTAGTCTCTAGAATGAGATAATTTCTTCTCAGTACTCTGGAGAAGTCCCTGACATCAGATTATCCCAATGCAATTTATTTTTTTATTTCCTGACTGCTGGTACCAAGAGTGTTGATTGTGTAACTAAGCAAGCTGTAATGGTTAACATCTTTAGTCTCTTCTCCATCTATCATGATGCTGCCAACTGGCCCAGTGAATAATGGAAGAAATCATAAAGGGAAAAAATGGGATTGAAATAATTTAGTATCTATGTGAAAAGTGATAAAAATATAACATGGAAAACTTGAGAAAATACTTTTTTAAGACAAATTTTCTTGATTTTATTGGAAACTGACAAAGAAATGGGCTTTCATTCTTTCAGTCATACATATTTTTCTCCTTCCCCTCCCCCAATTTGCTTTGTAATTCATGTCCTGTACCAGATTGCTAAATGTCATAAAAATAATGTCTTATCATCCCTTCCTTCCAGACTGTCCTTCTCTTCATCTATTTTAGTAGTGTTTGTTATCTATTCATTGTCTTCCTGTTATCACTCCACTCCTATATCTATCCTGTTGTTCTAACAGTAGTTTTATGTAGTGTTTGTTCTTTTCTGACTGAGATATTTAATCTAGCAAACACTTTTACATACATGTTAAAACTGTTAATATTTTCCTTAAAAATTAATCAATATGTTGGAATAACTGAAAATAGAAACCTAGTGATATCCTTTTTTTGCAGTAGACTAAAAGGTATAACAAACAATAGTAAAGTTCCCAAAATGAGAAGCTGTAACTAGACTAATTTAGACATTTTATTCTGTAGTGTTATTTGTTGGAGTAATTACAATCTTTTGTATAATTTCACCTTTTCCACTCTGGAAAGCAGGATAGACAGTAGGATTTCCTTTTGATAAAAATTTTTCAATTTCTTCCTTAAATAAGGAATGTGTGAAAGGAAAATATTGATCAGTGAATAAGACAAATATATACAATTTGAGCTTTTGTCTCTACTCTGTTTTCTCTGAGACCATAAAGAGTCTAAACCAGAGTAGGTTTGTGAGCTAAAAAGACTTATAGAAAATGTTCTACTTACCTTGCATGAATTTTTCATGGCACTGATTACTCATACTTGAAATTCCAGGCTTTTATATGTGTGAAGAGATTGCAAAGGGTGAATGTAGAAGCCCTACATAGTATAGGCTATTAAGCTTTGTTGTTGTTACCGTTGTTGCTATGTGCTGTTGAGTCACCTGTGACCCATCATGACCCTATGTATAGTAGCTTTGAACCCTACCCTATTGTGAGCCAGTCTCACTAATTCAGACACAACAGTCCCCATTGCTCCAGTTACTGTATCGAACCATCTCAAGTGGGATCTCCCTCTCCTGTGATGTAGCTCCACTTTTCCAAGCATGAAGACCTTCTACAAGCACTGGTCTCTCCTGGCCACGTGTCCAAAGTATGTGAGATGGAGCTTCAGAATCTTAGCCTCCAAGGAGAAACTTCATTTCAACTTCTCCAAGACACTTACCCTTAACTCTACATGGATATATTGTAGGATATATCAGAGATTTACAAAATTATATATTTTATCGTAAACTAGGTAAACAAGTAGGTTTAACTTGTTGAAAATTTTCTACATAACTCACTGAGACTTGTGAAATATTTCTAATGTACTTGTGAAGAACAAAAAAAGAAATAGAGAGCAAGTACTTTTTTTTGTTTTATGTTGGTTTGCATGCAAATTTAATATACATTACGTATACTGTGTTTTACAGATTCCTTCATTCATATTATAGATGTAAATGAGATTTAGCTGACACCTGATTGTTATAAAGAATCTAGAAATATATTTTGTCTTCCTCACAGTAGACATTTTTTAGTAATTTTATTACCAGAAATGTAAATTTATACTAATTGTTTAAGTATGTTAATTCTTGTTGTTGTTGTTATGTGCCGTCGAGTCGTTTCCGACTCATAGCGACCCTATGCACAACAGCCCTAAACCTTGCTCTATCCTGTGCCAACCGCACCGCCTCTGACACACCCATCCCGATTACCCCAGTCACAGAATCAATCCATCTCAAAGAGGGTCTTCCCCTCCTGCGCTGTCCCTCCACCCTCCCAAGCATGATGTCCCTCTTCAAGGACCCGTCCCTCCTGGCAACATGTCCAAAGTATGTCAGACGAAGCCCCAGAATCCTTGCCTCCAAGGAGTAGCTTGGTTTAATCCTCTCCAAGATGAATCTGTTTGTTTTCCTGGCAGTCCATGGTACATTCAGTACCCTTCTCCAGCACCACAGCTCAAAAGCATCCACTCTCCTTCTGTCCTCCCTAGTCATTGTCCAACTCTCTGATGCATAACAAGCGATTGCAAATACCATGACCTGTATCAGGCGCACCTTAGTCTCCAGAGAGACACTGTTGCTCCTGAGTACCTTTGAGAGGTCCCTAACAGCAGACTTTCCCATCGCGATACGCTTTTTGATTTCCTGACTGCTGGTGCCAAGAGTGTTGACTGTGGAGCCGAGCAAACTGAAGCTGTGAACACTCTCAATCTCTTCGTCATCCATCCTGATGCTGCTAATTGGTCCAGTGGCAAGAATCTTTGTCTTCTTGACATTGAGCTTTGTTAATTCTTAGGCACAAATAAGAAATATAGTATTATTTTAAATACAGCTTAGAATAGCCATGGTATATACTGAAATTGTTAATGATTTCATCTTACTTGGATCCATAATCAACACCCTTTGTACCAGCAATCAGGAGATCAGGAGACCTACTCTATTGGGAAAATCTGTTTTCAAGGATCTCTCCAAAGTGCTGAATATCAGTGTGAGTTTAAAGACTAAAGTAAGCCTGATACAAGCCATGGCCTTTTTAATTGCTTGCAATGCATCTGAAGTTTGGAGAATGAAAAAGGAAGACAGAGAACTGATGCCTTTGAGTTTCGATGTTGAAGAACAGAACTGAATATTCCATGGTCTGCCAAAAAGATCAAGGCAAGTTACCTTGGAGAAAGTGCAGCCAGGATGCTCCTTTGAGGCAAGAATGGTGAAGTTTAATTCCACATAGTCTGGACATGTTGTTAGGAGAATTCAGTTCTTGGAGAAATATATCATGCTTGGAAAGTTGAGGATTAAGAGAGGAAGACCCTCAAAAACATTGATTGAAACAGTGGTTATAAAAATGGTCTCAATTATATCAGAAATTACAAGGATTGCACAGGATAGGATAGGATCCACATCCATTGTCCATAAGGTCTTTATGAGTTATAACTCAACAGTACAAAATAACAACAATTACAAATGCAATCGATGTTATAACTATTATAGAACCTACTGAATTTTTGTTATATGTTTTGTTTCAGGCTCACTATTAATTGCTATGCGTCAGAGAGCTGGACAACAACGGAAGAGGAAAGAAGAATTGATGGCTTTAAGTTGTGGTACTGGAAAAGTCTTGAGCCTACAGTGGATCACCAAGAAAATAAACTTGTCTGTCTTGGAGAGGGTGAAGCAAAATTCCTTCTTGGAGGCTAGGATTTTGAAGCTCTCTCTTGTGTACTTTGGGCATGTGGCCAGGAGGGACTGATCTTTGGAGAATGAGATCATGCTCAAAGGGTGGAGAGACAGCACAAGAAGGGAAGACTCCACATGAGATGGATTAATATAGTAACTGGAGCAATGAAGTTAGGTGTGTCAGAGTCAGTGAGACTGGCTCTGAACTGAACAGACTTCAGAGCTGTTGTACATAGTTGTCACTATGAGTTGTAGACTACTTGTGGCACGTAACAACAACAATCTTAAGAGGTAAGTTACAAGGTTTTCTAACCCTAGCATTTTCCTTTATGAAGAAGCATATGGTGTCAGTATTGGAGGAAGGCTACTTAAGAAGCTGTGTTATGCAAATGACACAAAGTAGCTTTTCAAAATGGAAGCATTTACTACACAAGGTCAATGAGTGCATTCTTCAATATGGACTGCTTCTCAACATTTAGAAAACAGATTCTCACCACCAGGCCAATTGGCAGCATCATGATAAATGGTGTGAAGATTGAGGCTGTGAACAATTTCACCTTGCTCAGATCCACAATCACTACTCTTGGCACCAGCAATTAGAGAATTAAGATGAGTTGCTTTAGTAAAGACTTCTGTCAGGGTCTTCTTCATATGACTGAAGAGCAGTGATGTCAGTATAGAGAAGAAGATGGCCCTCATCCAGGCATGGTCTTCTTAATTGTTGGCTATGCAGAAATAGACAATGGCTAAGGATGGTAGAAGAACCAATGCCTTCAAATTGTGGTTCTGGAGAAGAGTATTGCCAAGAGAACAAACAGGTCTATCCTGGAAAAGGTGAAATCAGGCTTCTTTTTGGAGGCAAGGGTTTTGTAACTCCATCTATTTTACTTTAAGCATGTGGCCAGGAGGTACCAGTCCTTGAATAAGGACATCATGCTTGGAAGGGTAGAGGGTAAGTGCAGGAAAGGAAGACCTGGGATAAGATGCACTGACACAGTGATGGTGGCAATGAGGGCATGTATGTTAGAGATGATGATATTGTCTTAGGACAGGGCAAGATTCAGAGGTATTATTCACAGGGTTGCTATGAATTGTAATTGACTGGACAACACATAAGAACAAAACAAAGAAGTAAGCAATCATATTGTATATAAAACAGAATTAGATAAGAAAAGTTTCTGATGTGTCAAAGTCTTTCAATAACTGTCTAAGGCAGAATTTAAATACACAGTAGTTTCAAGAATCTTATTCTTTTAAGAAATAATAACTATTTATTATAGGCCCACTGTGTCCTAGATATCTTTGGGAAATGCAAGTGGTTCTTGCACTTAGATGCTAACTGAAAGGTGGAACATTTGAATCCACTATCTATCCATCTACTTCTAAAAAATCAGCTATTGAAACCTCTATGGAAAACAATTTTACTCTGACGTACAAAAGGTCAGCATAAGAATCAACTTGACAACACAAAGTAGAGTAGTAGACTATGTGTTAGGAATTGTTCTAAGACTGCAGTCATAGTCTTTTGCCATCACTAATTTTTCTTGGAGTCAAACTAGATGATTTCACAGATTGCCTCTGACACTACTACTTAAGTGATTTCTAGGTCTCTGTATTTTTGTATTCACACCTGTAAAATATAAACAGTAATAACGACTTATTTTTAACAGATTTAAATGAACTAAAAAATTACATTTTATAGGACAATGTCAACACATGTTACACATTTAATAAATATTAACTGTTGCATGTATTATGTAATGATAGCATGAACATTATGAGATGAAATTTTATAATAATTAATTCCATCAATAGAAGTTTACCTTTCTTTTGTCAATTACTTAGTACATCAAAACCATGCAATGGAAAATATTTGTCAACTTGGAGAATCTTTTCTTCAAGCCTGTCAAAGATAAAACTATCTTTAAAAATATAAGTATGTATAGAGCTGCTCACTTGGCGAAGTTGGACCTTCGTGGGTAAGAGTTTGTGATTTACTTGAAAACTGGGGTAAACTGTTCATACATTTCTAAATTTTATTAGCAATCAAGAGTAAGCTGATTAACTGTATCTGATCTCATTTACAATCAGCTGGGTAGGAAGTCTCTCTGTGGGCAAACACAATCTGGTAGGCAAGCCTTGGTATTTATTTTTATATGGCTAACATTTAAATATATTTTATTGCATTGATTTTGTCTTTCTGTTTTATTGCTATGCCTTTGTAGAGAAGCTCATATTTAAAATATTATTTTCCACTCTAGTTATGATTTTGATATCTTTTTGTGCAATTTCTATTATTTGGCATCAAGAAATATTGAGGTCCTTCAGGGCAAGGGTATTGTCTATTTTTTAGTGTTATTCTCTTGTGAAACTGTTGCTCAATTTAAAAAAGAAATTGTATTTTGTTTGAAATGCTTCAGGGCAAGGTTGACCAGATGGCCTAGGTTTGTAGCCTACCCACTGTGTGTGTGTGTGTGTGTGTGTGTGTGTTTGTGTGTATCCTTCCCTGCTCTGCAGACCTTTCCTTTACCCTAGTTAATATATTTTGGTGTGGTCTTTTTTTGAGACAAAAACAAGTTCTTCAGTTTTAGTTTACTTCTGTCTTATTTTAGCATTCTTAATTCCAGACTGTAAGTGGAGAATTCTAAAACACATAGTCAGAAATTAACTTCTAACTTTTTCTTCTTCTGCTAAAGATTTCTTTTAAGCATTTTGAGTATAATAATTTGATTATTCTGTCCTAATTCTCTTTCTCACTTTGTAGGATGATTTACTATATCAAAGGGAAAAATACTTTTTAAAAATTAAAGTTAGATGGGTTAAGAAGCTGGTACATGACGCTGGGAGAATTTTATGTCATTCATGACACTTTTCATTGGCAGACTTAGTAAAAACATGCTGGTGGGGGGAGGGATGAGAGAGAGCTTGGAAGTTTGGTTTACTCTTTTTCAAACAAATATTACATCTTTATATTCATGAGTCAGACATGAATCACAGATGGCAAAGATATTTTTTCTTTCTCCAGAAACCACGGCAATGTTTTGGGATCCCCTTACTTTTAATATGTGTGCCCCATCCTAGAATGCCACCAATAACCCATATAGATGTTTAGTTTCAATATGAACTTGCCATCATACTGAGAGTAAAACCTTATTCTGAATTTTAAAGACTTGGTGTGACATTGCATCTACTTTTCTTTCTATATAACATATTATTTATATTTATGTTATGTGAAATGTATTTGAATCACTGTACTTCCAGGAAGGTCATGAACTTAGTAAATATCCCCAGTTAATAAGCTGCATATCAGTTTCATTTTTCTTTTATTAAACTGCTTATGTCTCCAGTTGAGAATTGTACATGTTTCAGGAAATATTTCAAGATATTATTTGCATTTAAATAAGGTTTGAAGTGCCTGGAATGGAAAGAGAGTTTATAAGATAAAAATACATACCATTGGGAAAAAGAGGATTTTGCTAGTTCCTAAAAACACAGAATATAATTGTCATAAACTCTTTCTTTATTCCCATAGAGATAATTTAATTTTCTGATACAATAATAACAGCATTATTAGGGGTAAAGAATACAATCATTCTAGTTAGTTAACCAAATTACAATGGATAAATAAGACAATGTTTCCTTTGAAAATGGAGGAAATCTGCAATCAGAGTTTTAATTATTCTTCATGTCTTTTTAATATAACACATTATTTTAAATTTTAAAAAATCTTCTTAATGATAATGTAATGTACTTCCAAAGTGAGTAAATTTGCAGTTGATGTTGATATTCTAACTTTATTTTGGAGAATGATTTTACAATGTTTTCTGCGTATGAAAGTGTTCCTTTAGTTGTTATAACTCAAGGAATCAGAAGACATATTGTATTGGGCAAGTCGGTTTTCAGACTTATTATTTCAACTTCTCCAAATTACTGCGGGACCATGATGTCAGTTTGAAGTCTAAGGTGTTTCTGATTCAGGCCATGGTCTTTTAAATCATTTGCTATGCCTCTGAAAGCTGGAAATGAATAAAGGTAACAAAAGGAGAATGATGCCTTTGAGCTGTAACGTTGGAGAAGAGTAGTGAGTATTCCATGGACTACTAAAAGCACAAACAGATATGTCTTGCATAAAGCCAGAATGTTCCTTGAAGACAGAAATGGTGATGCTTCATCATCTTTGCTGCTAAGAGACAGTATCTCTCGGAGAGACATATCATTCTTGGAAAGGTAGAGGGTTGACAAAAGAGAGGAAGACCCTCAACAGGATGGATTGACACAATAACTGCAGCAATGGTCTCAGCTGTGTCAGAAGTGGTGAGGATGGATAGGACAGGAATCAGATCTGTTGCTTATAAAGTGACTGCGAGTCTTACTCAGCATCACCTAACAACAACAATAACAACATTTCATTTTTTGTTTTATTATATTAGTTTTCACCTGGAAATGATTAATTACCAGTGAAGTGGGAATAAAAGGAATAGGCATTAATAATTATAAATGTGCCAAATTTTCACCAGGAAAGATTCACTGTGCCTTCATCCTACACAATAGTTCTCAAAAAGCCATGACATTGAATTAGAAAGAAGAGTCACAAGACAAAAAAAGAGAAAAATGCCTAGGAATGAAAATTATAAACTTTACTACAAAATTATTAACTTTGTCACAAAATTAACTTCCTGGTATTCAGCTTCAGCAATAAGGGAGGATTACTTTATTTTCTTGTTAGGAGAGGCCAGTAATATAAAACTCTGATCCAAATTATCAATCTAGAAAATTCCTTGGAAGACTCAGCCTCTACGGTTAAAATTTAGTCTACAGAAACATAACAGCAATTATTAGATACTTTTCTCTGAGATAAATTATTTTTTAGTTGTTAACTTAGAAAAAAATGTTCTTTGAAACAATTCTATATATACTGAAATAGACTAAAGAGAAATCCTCTTACCATGACAACTTCTGCTTCATTCACTAGTTGACAGAATATTTCTTACTTAATAAAGTATTTTTCACTATGTTCATTTTAATTCTAAAAATAAAATTTCCATGGGTGGGCAGATGTTCATATGGTATCTCTCTCCTCTATTATTGCTTTACCTTCTAAAACATTAAGCTGTAGTCGTGTCTGCTCTTCTTGAGAAACAAATATGCCTGCTGATTTTATTTCATTTTAGTGAAATTAGAAACTCTGAACTTAATTATACAAGCCCTTCATTTGTACATACTCAACTTAAAAAAATTTCTTCTTTAACACATTTGATATAAATTCTGTCTCAGAAGTGATACTGTGGATTTGAAAAAGTGAAACTATAGTGCTATTAATTTGATTTTATCTGAATTTTAGTTTTGCTATTAGCTAAATGTTCAATATTCTTTAATGCACTTACTTCCTTGGGCTGAATTGTCTTTATTAGTAGAATTAGGACACCGATTTCTTTTTTTTTTAAATCTCCTCCTGGGAATATTGAATTTTGCCAGTGGAGAGTAATCCCAATAGAGTATCATAGATTTAGAACCACGTTGAGCAGTTCTTCAGCAGGTGGACCCTATAAAGTGTTAAAGAGCAAAGATATCACTTTAGGCCTAAAGTGCACCTGTTCCTAGTCATGGTATTTTCAATTGCCGTATATACATTCCAACCCTGAAGAATGAATAAGGAAAGCTGAAGAAGAATTGACGTCCTTGAATTACGGTATTGATAAAGAACTAAGAATACTGCCCGCTGCCAGGGAAATACATCTATCTGGGAAGAAGTAGAGCTAGAATGGTCTTTAAAAGTAAGGAAAGTATGGTCTCTTCAGGGTATATTCCCAGTA
>NW_006399886.1:3894048-3900277 GCF_000299155.1 Elephantulus edwardii | reverse complement strand
CTGTTGTTGTTGGTATGTGCCATCGAGACGCTTGCAAGAAGGGAAAAGTCCCTCAAGAAGGATGTCATGCTTCCCAAAGTAGATCAATAAAAAGGAAGAAGAATTAAATTGGCACAATGGATGTATCAATGGTTCAAAATAGTTAAACAATTGGGAGGATAGTACAGAGCTGAACAGCGTTTCGTTTTGTTGTACATAGAATTACTCTGAGTTGGAATCATGTTGATGGCACCTAGCAACACACAACAGCCTCTAAGATGTATACTTGCTTGATTCTTTTTAATTCTAAAGTTGCTTATTGTCAGATACAAGTTTTTGACTAGCACTCTTACATTAATTATAGTCTATTCTGCACTTATTCCTTGATTTATATATATGTAGTGAGGTATGTACAGTTCATAATTTACATGTTTAAGCTACAGACATAAGATCTGATTATATTAATTTATTGAATTTATTGATCCACTGCTATGTGCTAAGCACTATTTTCAACAACTTCAAATGCCTCTTTTAAGAAAGAGGCAAAAATCTTATATTTCACTGAGAATTGAAGAGACAAAAGAAACAAAGTGTATTAAGTATTATATATTAGAACAAGCACAAATTAAATTAATAATAATGAATTTTTTAAAAACAACAATAAATTTGAAAACTCAAGAGAAAAAGGACAGGTTTCTAGAAACCCACACCCTATTAGATTGACACAGGACGATACAGAACATTGAACAGACACATAGGAAAAGAGAAATTGAGCAGGTCATCAAAAGACCTTCCACCAAACAGGTCCTGGCCCAGAGGGCTTCACAGCTGATTTCTACCAAGTATTCAGGGGAAAACTATCACCAATTCTACTTAAATTATTTTTAAAAATAAAAAAAATTTTAAAAAAGAACACTTCCAGTGTCATTCTATGAAGCAAGCATAACACTACTACCAAAACCAGGAAAAGACATTATCAAAAAAGAAACTAAAGATCAATATCTCACTCACGAACGTAATCAATACATCTTGGGTGAGATAGATTGATACAGTATCTAGAGCAATGGGGATTGATATGTTGGAATTAGTGAGAATGGCTCAGACAGGGATGGGTTCAGAGTTACTGTACACAGTGTTACTAAACATTGCAGACACTCAGTGGCACATAACAACAAAAACAATACTATGTTGGTTGTTTTTTAATTAAGCCTCTTGTTTAGAGTCAACAAGACCTTGGGGAGAGCCTTTGTATTTAAAAGTCGGTTGTTATTCTATTTTGGAGGAACATTCTTCTAATTGGTACAACACTCTTCTGTCAATATGCTGTACTGATGTAACCTGGGGTTGCTGTGATGTTGAACCTTGTGCCATCGGAGTGTCAAATGCCATGACGGTTAACCATAGTGGACAGAGTTTGGTGGAGCTCCCAGTTTAAGACAAGTTTGGAAACAGGAATGGCATCCACTTCCTAAACAATATGCCTCTGGAAACTCTATGAACTTTGACAAACTATGATAGTTACAGAATGGCTTCAGGCCTTTTGTTCATAGGGTTGTTATGAGTCGTGCTTGACTCAATGACAATCAACAGCAACAACACATACTAGAAATCCACATCTTTCTTTTTTGTGATATAGCTATCTAGCTATCACAAATTCAACTCAACACCTCATTGTAGCTGAGTCAGAATCAAGTCATAGTTGATTTTCCAGTGGAATTTCTGAGACTGTAAGTCGAACTGAAGAAGATTGTCCTTTCTCCTGTGGAGCCACGGCTAGGTTTGAGCCACGAGAGGCATCAGCTTTAGGTTACAAGGACACCTTGAAGTCCTATTACAGAGGCAAATCAGACAGGGATTTTTTTCCCCCTCTCATTGAAGAATTTATCAGTCCAGAGTTGGTACAATAGATTCACACTACTCTCAGGGACCCATACTCCTTTTACTTTTTTGTTTTCCTCTGACATGTATTGTATGAAATAATTCACTCTGTATAAAAATAAAATTTGTTTCTTTTGAGCCAATTGAACCCACATTCTCAACATAGTCATTTCAGAGGATAATTCTGCCTTACTGTTTCCAACATGCGCAAAATGATAGAGAGAGCGCATGCAAGCACAGAAGCAGAGAGAGTAAGTTTCTGCATTCACGGAGTGAAGAAGAAAAAGGTAAAAGGTAAAAAAAAAAAAAAAAAAGCACCCACTGATTATCCATACTTTGAAAGAGTATTTCCAACTGATAGAATTTTGTGGAAATTTAATTGATTTTAAAATAGAAAAGGCTAGAAGTAGTTATAAGTTTAAATGAATGCATTGCTGCATTTACCAAAATATGAGTTCTATTAATAAAAAATAAAAAATGGACATTGACTAGATGACTAGCAATGTCTTCCAGAAAAAAAGTAAAATATTATTTGAAATGTTTTTAATAACTATAATATGGTTAAAAATAAAGACTATTTAAATGGAGAAAGTATAGTTGAAGGAATTGAAACTCTTAAGTGGCTAAATGACTTTCTAGAGATCACAAAAATGTTAAATGCATTAAATGTTAAGTCTAGGATTAAAACTGTCAAAGAAAACAAATTATACTCTTCAGTGTCAAAACATGGCAAAGATGGCATTAATTCAAAGGGAGTTTGCAAAAGAAGGGGAAAACATAAGGAGAAAAATAAAGTGACAAATGGTGTAATGGGTTGAAGAAGGCAATCACAGAAAAGACAGAGACAGAGACAATGGGAGAGATGAGAGAGCAAGACAGAGCGAGAGCGAGAGAGAAAGGAGTGAAGAGGCAGAGTGTGACAGAGGGAGAGAGAGGGAATAAAAAGGGAGAGAGGATCAGAACCTTGTCTCAACTCCTTGCAGGGTTGTGTGTTAGCTCATCACTGAGACAGAGAATTACGATTTTTAAAAACAAGGGAAGATGGTTGAGTTATATATCAAGTTGACTATTAGGGTCAGTTTACCTAGAATGTTTTTCTTTTTTTTTATGATAAGGCCACCTGGACCCTGGGAGATACAAGAGAATGTGAATGGTAGATAAGGAAGGGAAATGCAAAGTTATTCAAGCAGAATAAATAGTTTGTTTAGTTCCTTGCAATAAGCTCTGTCATTTTCCAGAGCAAAAAGGGTGGGATGGAACCGTCCCTAACAGAAGAGCTTGGATAAAGTTCAAATCCTTAACATTTACATCTATGTTCTTGAACAATATATATTTGGGCAGCTTTCCAAGGCACTATAGTTAACAACTGTTAGAGACAACTTAGGCAAGTTGATTGTCTATCTGTAGAATGGACTTAAGAATTGTACCTACACAGAAAAGTTTGAAAACTGTTTGGGATGTGTATTGTAAACACTTCAGATTTGGTTTGATCATATCACCTATTAAAAAAATGATATTGATTCTTCTGATAAAATTAAACTCTTAGTTTTTTTTATATATCTTTGTATGGCTTTCACAAAATAAATCATCTGATTATATTGGAAAACTAACCTGATTTTCATGATGAAAGTCATGGTCTGAAAGCTTACTTTAAAAAAATATCTTTTGCAGGGAGCTCTGGTGGCCTAGAGGCAAGAAGCTGCACGGCAATCCTGAAGGCGTGTGGTTTAAAACCACCAAATGCTCCACTGGGGAAGGAGGGACAATCTCCTCTTGTGCCAGTAGGATTTGATTCGATGGTACACAACAATAATAAATCTTTTGCATTTAAATTATTTTAAAAGGTTTTAATTAATGGAAAAATCTTTTAAAAGATATCTAGAAGAACCTTTGTGAAACCCATTTAGATAAAATTTGCTCATTTGATAAAATATTATCTGGACACCTTGTGATTGAGATGGACCAGGTGGACAGATTGATGATTAGTGAATATCAATACGAACACATGCTCCAAAATGTCTGAGAATGCCTATAGAATATTTAGAGTCCAAATAATAATATTTAGAAAGCACTTAGAATTGATGGGTTTTCATCTTTAAATTCCTCAAATGATTCCTTTAGAAAATGACTGATTGGCGTTTGGCAGGGATCCCTGGTTATGTCACAGTGTTGTTACAGTCTTTGTAGGTTCAGCATTAGAAAAAAAAAAATCAAAGTATGTTGCTATGTACTGTTCCCAAAGGTATTAACCAGAGCATTAAATAAAATCAGTTTTCTGGCGTCAGTCACAGTCATAAATATAGTATTGAACATATGTTAGAACAGCCTATGAGGTTTCAGAGAGTAAAGAATCAACTAAAGAATTTTTTTAAACTCTAGACTATCTTCTATTTAAGAGCAATAGAACACTGTAAAATGCAAAAATGTGTGGCTTCAGATTCTGTAGACACTAATATCATGAAAATTTTGGCTGCTAAAATCAAGCTCATATATTTTTACTTATATAGTATTTTGCAAAGTCAGGTTTGTTTTTTTCAAATACAAACTTGAACAAATTATGTCAATTTCCCTTACCCCTCCCCCCCATCAAATTGTACAACCCAGTGATTAATCCCTCCTTCCCCCTGCACATCCACATCCTTCTGCTTCCAGCCTCTCCCACCCCTCCTGGGTCCTTATATTCAGTATTAAAAAAAAAGCAGGGCAGGGAGGAAACTGCAACAATGAAATAATTTTTTTTAAAAGAGAAAAGCAAACTTGGGGAGTGGGTAGAGAGGAAAAAGTGCAACAAGGAATGAATGGAAATCCAAGTTCTCAGTAAACGTTTGTTAAAAAGCTCAATAAAAATGTAAAAAAATAACAATTCAAAGAACTAAGATGGAATAGTGAGCATAAAAAGTATTTTTTTTAACTTTGATTCTTTTTACTTAAAAACTACATTGTTTGATTATCTGATAATTAATTTAGGGAACAAAATGTAACTCATATAATTGAATTAAAATAATATAGCCTTCTTAGACTAGTGGCCTGTGGTAGGAAGCTGCACTGCAATCCCAAAGGCATGCAGATCGAATCTTTTGGCTGCCCCATGGAGAAAGATGGACAATCTCCTCCCATGTGATTTTTACTTGACTTGTAAAACTTTAATACCAGAGTGCTGGACACAACACCAGCTGGTTTTCTCCCTAGCTCAACAATGGTGCATTCTCAGTAGTCTTTCCTGGTTTCTACTTTCCTCCCAGATCTCTTCTCTAGTAGTGATTCCTTCCACAAATGTAATTAATGTAATTCTTGTGTCATCCATCATCAGGTGAGGTCTACGTGTATAAACATCTTTGTGTTTTTAAAAAGAAGTATTTGCAATGACTATATTGTTGAATATACAATTAACTCATTCTATGTCCAGCCTCATTTCTGTCGCCAAGACCATAGGCTCTGACTACCATTTCTCCCTCATTATTTCCACTTTTCATTCATCACCCATAATCATTAATGCATCTTGATAGCATCTTTGGTCAATTTCAGACTGCAAAAGTTGGTGGAAATCCTTAATTTACTCCTCTTTGGTTTTGGTTGTTGGTGTGTGTATTTAGTAATAGTCATATTACAGGTCTTCTTTATATGCATATGCACAGTACCCTAGAACACAAAACTTCAGGATAGATCTTAAAAATGTCTTTTTTCACTATGACTTAAACACCTTTCTTCCAAGTTTTTAGTTTCCAACATAATAGATCATGTCTGTCTGATTTAAAATGACCCAAATGCCAGTTCAATAATGCCTAGAATTTCAGTCTTCATGCATTCCATTTTTGACAACTTCCAGTCTTCCTATATTCATACTTTGTCCATTCCATGTTCCCATTATTAAAGGGTGTTTGCAGCTGAATCTCTTTATTTTGAGTGACATCTCATTTAGTGGAGAAACAGCTGCCAAGTACCCTTTTGAGTTTTAAATTAGCAAAGTAGAGTGTCAGGGTTTAAGATTTAAATGCATTGCCTTTAGTTTTAAAACCAGGAAAGCTGTGCATCTGGGTTATATCCTTTCCTTATACCCTTTTCAATCTGTATGCTGAGCAAATCTACCAAAAGCTGGATTCTGTGAAGAAGAATGTGGGATCAGGCTTGGAGGAAGAATCATCGATAACCTATGTTATGTAGATGGTTCAACCTTGCTTGCTAAAAGTAAGAAGGACCTAAAGTGATTGCTACAGAAGATCAAAGACTAAAGTTCTCCATAGAGATTACATCTCAACGTCAAGAATACAAAAATCCTCACCAAAGGTCAAATGAATAATATTAATATGATAGATGGAAAAAAGATTGAAATTGTTAGTGACTTCATCTTGGATCCACTATCAACATTCTTGGT
>NW_006399886.1:3891363-3892593 GCF_000299155.1 Elephantulus edwardii | reverse complement strand
TGGTAAGGTGGAGAGTCAGCAAAAGAAAGGAAGACCCTTGACAAGAAAGATTGACATATGATTGCAGCAGTGGGTTAAAGTGTGTCAAAGATGATGAAGATGGCACAGGATAGGAGAAGATTTCGATTTCTTGTTCTGTGAGTCGTTCTTAACTTGATAGCATGTGCCAACTATAGCCTGGACCTCATAACATTGAAGAAACCTAAATGTCAATTTTGGGACTTTTCCCTCTATAAACTACAGCTTATTTGGTGAATACATCCAGGACTGTGACTATTTATGTGGATATAATGAGGCAGAGTCCCTGCATGGAGGAAACTCACAAGCTCTGGGCTTCTTACTATATTGGTCAGAATTAACTTTTCAATATTTGGTTTATAAGCTGGTGATTCTTCTAATTTTAAATCTCCTGTCTACGTTGTGCTTTAAAACCATACACTCACATATTGTTTTATCTGCTCAACATTTCCATTTGCCTGTCTAACAGTATGACAAACGTAGCATGTGCACAACGTTTAAAACTACAAATATCTTTGCTCTTTTCCTCAACTTCTTGTAACAAATCTACTTCCATTCTTTTTGTTACTTGTTCTGAAGCAGCTGTTGGTCTTGAACCGCATCCCTTTGGGATTACAATGCAGCTTCTTGCCACTCAGGCGGGAGGAGATTGCTCCTCTTTTTCCTGAGGACCAGCTAATGGTATCAAATCACATGCCTTTGGTTTGTCAGCACAATTCCTTACCATTAAGCCACCAAAGCGTCTTCGATGGCATTGTTGTTGCTGTTGTTGATTGCTGTAGAGTTGAGCACAGCTCATAGCGACTCTATGAACAAAAGATCTAATGCCTTTCCATTACTATCGTCATTTCTCAAGTTCATAGAGTTTCCAGAGGCATATGCTTTAGAAAGCAGATACAACTCCTGCTTTCAAACCTGTTTTATACCTTGGAGCTCCACCAAACACTGTCCGCATTGGGAAACCATTATGGTATTTTATACCCCAATGGCACAAGTTTCAGCATCACAATAAATCTGGGTTACTTCATACAGCACATTGACAAAGAGTGATGTACAAAGTGGAGAATGTTCCTTCAGATAAAACAGCACTAGTCTCATTTAGCAATGGTTAAGTCTTGTCAAGTTGAATATGACTCAGAGTAAGCTTTGCATGAAAGACCTGAACTCTGTTCTATAACTAACATCATTTCTGTACACTTAAAGAGTTAAGAG
>NW_006399886.1:3876670-3891003 GCF_000299155.1 Elephantulus edwardii | reverse complement strand
ACCACCATCACCATGCTAGCAGGCAGCTAGCTCTTGGAGTGGAAGCTTCAGGCCCCTGCCTGGCCTGCAGACTTGTCCCCTCATTAAGGAATTTTAAAGCCACCCTCTCTAGCAGAAGTTTCCTACTAAATAAACACTTTTCAAAAGAATTAATAAATAATTGAATGTGAAAACACCAAAAAAAGGGGTTTAATCTGTCCAAAAGTTCATCTGAAGGCAGGAATATAAATGAGAAAAAGTGAGTTTCAAGAAGTTATAATTTGAATGAAATGGTTCTCCCCACCCCCCTTTTAGTCTATCAGGTGTTAAGGATTTTTATAAATTTAACATTTCCATCCCAAAATGCTTACAATTTTCACATCATTTATGCCCTTTCTATTGAAGGAAAGAAGAATCAATGGCAACCTAGAGAAACAACAGGGCAGCAGGTATTGTTGGGATCTGAGAAGTGATACAGAACCGCGATGCTAAGAAAACTTCAAAGATAACAACTTCAAAGCACCTGATTTTTAAACCTTGATATAATGTCTGACGTGATCTGGCAGATTTTGAAAGGATAACATTCTCTCTGAGTTATGATAAGACATCATAAAGATTTATAAGTATTTCTTGAGGCTTTTGATTTGTATATTTCCT
Organism: Elephantulus edwardii; assembly: GCF_000299155.1. Taxonomy (NCBI): domain Eukaryota; kingdom Metazoa; phylum Chordata; class Mammalia; order Macroscelidea; family Macroscelididae; genus Elephantulus; species Elephantulus edwardii. The sequence continues at coordinate 3,890,367 of NW_006399886.1, read as the reverse complement.
TCATCTTTTTCTTCATTTATTTTATAAATACCATCTGTTATTGTATGCATTTTAGAAAGGATTGTATGCTATATATTTTCTTGGTAGACATTGTTTGGATGCCTTCAACATAATGTATTTAGTTCTTAAAAATTATGTTTCCTAGTAAGAAGGAACAAATAATATTAGTTTCCTTGAGCATTAGAAACATATTTCAATGTTGGAAATATCTATATGACTCTATTGATTTCTTACTAAATCATGCGTCACTAAAGTATAATTAGCAATTAAAAAGAAATGAGGGAACAATAAAAATTAAAGAAGTAGGAAAAACAATGACATTAAACAGCTATGTAGTCTTGGACCTTAGATTCTTATAACTGTAATCTTGATCTCTTCAGAATGTTCTAAAAATTATTGTTATTATTAGGTGATACCCTGTACAATTTATAATTATAGACTACAGACTATTTTCCAGTAACTGTTGTGGAGAGAGATTGTGTATGTTTTTGAGTTTGCTTGAACTCATAGTGATCTTATGATATCAGAAGGAATCTCTGTCCAATCCTACACAGTCTCTGCAGTGTTTATACCCATTGCTAAAACCACTGTGTCATTCCATTTTGCTGAGAGTCTTTCTCTTTTTTGATGACTCTTTACAGAGAAAATGATGTCTTTCTCCAGGTCATAGTCCTTCCTTACAATATGTCATAGCATATGAAATAAAGACTCGGTGCTCTCACTTCTACCAGCTGCTCCATGATAGAAGGATGGGTAATCTCCTTTCAAGTGATTTACTGCTTCTGAAAACCCACTGGAGGGTCAGTTTGAGTTACTCTAACTCAATGCCATACAATATTTTGGTTTTATTCTCAGTCCTAAGGAGCATTCTGGTTGTACTTCTGACATTTGTTCTTTTGGAAATCCATCATATGTTCAAAATTATTCACACACACTAGAATGGCTATTATCAGACAAACATAATCACAAAGATAATCACAAATATTGTTGAGGATGCCAAGAAATTAGAAGCGTCAGCTAAGCAAGGCTTTCACTACAGTGCCAGTGAAAAAGAAAGAAACCCTTAACAAGACAAGGTTGCTACAGTGATCACAACAATGGACTTAAACACAGCAGAGACTAGAGGAAGGTCAGGCAGGATTTTTCTGTTGTATAGAAGATCTTTATGAGTCAAAGTTGACTTAATAGTATCTAATAACAACAATAACCACACTATTTGTGAAGTATTATTTGACTGAATTTCCTTGGTGACCATTTGAATATCTTTTCATATACCTATTGATTATTCATATATCTTCTTTGGATACAGGACTATTTTTTGGCCATTTTAAAAATTAAGTTGTTTGGCTTTATCTTAAAGCACAGAAATTATTTCTATATTCTAGATATTAAATCTTTCTTAGATATATGATTTTCCTTACCTACAGGTTATTTCTTTGCTTTCTTGATTAAGTTCTTTAAAACACAAAAGTTTTTAATACATATGAGTCATTCATCCCTCTTTTAGTTTGTTACTCATACTCTTTTGTGTCATATTTAAAAATCCACTGTGAAAACCAAGTTCTTGTATCTCTAGCCAAAGATTTTCTTGTGATGAGAATTGTTGTACTTAAGTCGTTCATTAAATTTATTTAATTCTCATAGATAATGGAAGATATGGACTGAACTTTATCCACAAATCATTTTTGAAAGAAATATTCTTTTCTTATTGAATATATTTGACATGTTTGTTAAAAATAAAGAGCTTAAAGATATATGGTTTTGTATTTGGACTTTCACATCTATTACATTATTCTATATATCTATCCTTTTATGGGTACCACACTGGTTTTGTTTTTTAAATAAAATTTTTATTTTATGCTGGTTTACTTAAAAAGTTCATTTACATTGCTTTTTACAATGGATCTTTCCCATTTCTTTTACCCACTCTTCCCTCTACACATCAAATAGTGCAACCCTGTGACTGCCTTCTCTGCCTGTCCTCACCCCTATGTTCCTATCCTCGCCCCTTTGGGTCCTCCTACACATTTTCCATTTCTTTCTATTTCTACAATAATGGTCTTGCACAATATTTGTTCTTATGAAACTGAGTTAATTCACTTTGTTTAATGCTCTGTAGTCACTCTCAAATTTGGTAGTGATTTTCAAAATCATTGCTACTGCATGCTGCATAGTACTCCATCATGTGAATGTACCATATTTATCTCAATCCTTCAAATTATGGTTGGAGATTTGTTCTGTTTCTGTGTTCTTGTGATGGTGAATAACCCTATGAACATTGGTATACAAATCTCCATTTGTGCCTCAGTTCTCATTCTCCTGAGGTATATTCTAAGCTGTGAAATACCTTGGTCATATGGAATTTCTATGTTCAGCTTTCTGAGGAAACACCAAACTGCCTTCCAGAGTGGTTGTACCATTTTACAATCCCACCAGCAATGTATAAGAGTTTTTAATCTGACCACATCCTCTCCAACATTTATTACTTGCTGTCCTGTTAAGCTTTGCCACTGCTACTGGGTTGAGATGGTATCTCACTGTTGTTTTGATTTTCACCTCCCTTGTTGCCAACGATTTTGAGCATTTTCTTCGTGTGTCTATTGGTCATCCGAGTATCTATGAAAAGTCTTTCCATGTCTTTTGAGCATTTTGTAATTGTATTATCAGTTTTTTACTTGTGGAGGTCCTGTAAGATTCTGTAAACTTTCACTATGAGACTCTTGTCTGAAATGGAATTACCAAATATTTTTTCCCCAGTTAATAGGTTTTCTTTTCACCCTGTTGGAATATGATTTTTTTATGCACACATGGATTTAATCTTTAGAAAGTCCTACTCATCAGTTTTATCCTCTATAGATTTTCCACTTTTGGCTATATATGGCAGTCTATTTAAACCATAGAGTAGGCTTTCTGAGCTTGATCCCAGTTTGTCTCTTATGAACTTTATGGTTTTGCAGTTTACTCCCAGGTCTCTCATCCACCTTGAGTTGATTTTTGTGTATAGTGTAAAATTTGGATCCTGTTTCAGATTTCACCAGGTAGCAGTCCAGTTTTGCCAGCGCTATTTTAGTAGAGTGGCAGAAATAAGATCAATATCTTAAAAACTAGTGGGATTCCTCTACAGTAACAAAGAGAACCAGAAAATAAAACCAATAGAGCAAAACCATTTACAATAGCCAACTACAAATTGAGATACTCAGGAGTGAACCTAACTAGAAACACAAAAGACCCGTAAAAGAAACCTACAAAATATTTCTGTAAGGCACAATAAAAGACCTAAAAAAAAGGAAAATGTTCCTTATTCATAGATTGGAAGATTCAATACTGTGAAAATGACAATTCTTCCAGAAACAATCTAAATATTGGACACAATACTCACTCAGATACCAAATTCATTGTCTATTTGGAGAAGAAAGAGACTCCAAATAAGGAAAGCATTTCTGAAAAACAAAACTAAAGTAGGAGACATAACACTTCTTGACCTCCAAATCTATGATATAGCAGTGGTAACCAGAGAAGCATGGTATTGGTACAATGAAAGGCACATAGACCAATGGAACAGAATGAGAACCCAGAAATGGACTCATTTATCTAAGGTCAACTATTATTCAACAAGGAAATAAAACCTATCAAATGGGAAAATGACAACCTCTTCAAAAGCAACAACACACTGTTTTTATAGCTATATAGTACATTTTAGAATCAGTATGTATGAGTTTATATTTGTATTTAATCTTCAAGTTTGCCTTGACTTTTCAAGATTTATTGAAATTCTGTATAAGTTTGAAGATATACGCCCCCTGCCATTTTTTTTTAAAAGAAGACTATTGAAATTCAGATAGGGTTGCATTGAAATGGTAGGTCAATTTGTGTAGTATTAAAACCTTAACAGTTTAAAATTTTCCAATTTATGTTCACAGGATGCATAGGATGACTTTTCATTTGTTTATGTCCCTTTATAGTTTTAATACATTTTTTAAATTTTAATTGTTATTTTAACAAAAGTTTACAGAATAGTTAAATTTTCATTCATTCATTTTTGCACATTGTATCTCCTCTCCCCATCCTTCAGTTAATAATAATTTTTTAAAAAATCATTCATTGTTACACAATTACCTCCCTTCCTCCCAGTCCTCTGCAATGTTATTTTTGCAATCTTATTCTGGGCTGTTGTACATGTAGTTCCTAATCATATATTTCTTTTAAATAATTCTTTCCTGCATCTGTTCTAATGTAATACTCATTATCTATCCACTCCTATTCTTCTTCCAACCCCGCCATGTCAGGTCTGCTTTATAACAGTGGTGCTATGCAGTATTTATCCTTTTGTTACTGATATATTTCACTCAGCATAATGTCCTCCAAGGTCACCCATGTTGTGTAATGTTTTACGAGTTCAGTGTTTTTTAGTGTGGCATAGTATTCCATTATATAAATATACCATAGCTTTTCTATCCATTCATTTTTTGATGGACACCTGGGTTGCTTACATCTCTTCGCTATTGCAAATAACAGCAATAAACATGGGTGTGCATATATCTACTGGATGGTTGTTCTAGATTCTTTAGGGTATATATTCCCAGTAGTTGCAATCATGTGTCAAATTGTATTTCTATTTCCAACTTTTTGAGAAAGTGTCAAACCCCCTTCCATAGTGGTTTCACAATTTTACACTCTCACAAGCTGTGAATAAGAGTTCTAAACTCTCCATAACCTGGCCAGCATCTATTATTTGCTGCTCTTTTGAACTTGCTATTGTTGCTGGTGTGAGAAGATTATCTTATAGTTGTTTTTATTTGCATCTCTCTGATAGCTAGAGAATTTGAACATCTCTTCATATGTTTGTCATCTGACTGTTTTCCTTGGTGAAGTATCTATTCATATCCTGTGCCCATTTTTTTTTACATTTGTTTAAACCCTCAAGTTACTAAATAGAAGTTTGGGCAATCACCTCCTGTCTGTTTTACTGTCTCTGAAAACACACCGGAGGGTCAATTATGGGTTGTTTCTGACTCAATGGCATACAACAACAATAACAAATATTAATTTTGGGTATTGATATAGATGAATTGTTTTCTTTTTTTGCACTTGTTCTTGCTGACATGTAGTTACATAGCTGATTTTTGCATGCTGATCTTATATCCTGCAATTTCACTGATTTAATCTATTAGTTGTAATATATTAGTCCAAAAATAGATTGAGACTTGGTTTATAAGATCACATCATTCAGATCATTTAAGGAAGTTCTGGTGGCCTAGGCATAAAAAACGGCACTAAAATCACAAAGGCAAGTTATTTGAATCTACCAGTTGCTCTGTAGGAGAAGGATGGACATCTCTGTGCCTATAATATTCTGCTTCTGAAAACCCACTGGGGGGTCAGCTGTGGATTGTTTCTGACTAGAAGGCACAACAAAAACAACATATACGATCATATCATTCACAACTTTTAATTTTTTCCTTTTTTATTTAAACTGATTTATTGTTTTAGCCCTAGAAACAACTCATAACTGACCCTCCATTGGGTCTCCAAGGCTCTGAATTGAACTAGAGTGAATTACCAATCTTTCTTCAGAGGAGCTGCTGATAGATTCAAACCACCAGAGAGATGCAACTTTTGGGTTAGCAGCGCAACTCTTTATGGACTAGGTCATGTGAACCTCCTCCTTTCTGTGTTATATGTCTTTTGTTACTAAACAAACCTAAATCTTTGCTTGTCAGGTTTATTTAGACTAATGGTGACTCTTCATGAGGTTTCCTAGGCAATTAATTACAGAAAGTACAGTGTATTTACCCAGAAATATATTTAATTATAATTTATCAATTATACAAAGGCATTCAACTCTGTGGATCATAATAAACTATGGACAAGAGTAAGAATGATAGAAATTCCATACATTTAATTATACATCTTGGGGACCTCTACATAGAGGGAGAAGTAATTTTTCCAAGGGGATCCTTCATGGTTTAATATCAGAAACAAATGTATATCAGTACTGTATCCTTTTATTTCTGTATCTGTTTACTTTACCTACTGAATCAGTATGCTGGGTAAATGACCTTAGAAGATTGACTGTATGAAGCAGAATGTGGCTTCAGGAGTGGGGAAATATTCATTAATCACCTGTGCTATGTGGATGACACAACTGTTCTTTCTAAAAGAATACATGAACCACTTACTGAAGAAGATCAAACACTACAGTCTTCAGTATGGATTACGTCTCAATATAGAAAACATGTATTCTCACAATTACATCTCACAATATGCAACAACATGAAAAAGAGAATGAAGTTGTCAAGGATTTACTTTTATTAGGAACCAAAATAAAAAATCAGGAAAACAACAATCAAGAAACCAAAAACCTTTCTTGCATTGAGCAAATCTTCCAAGAACCTCTCTAAAGATGTAAAGAACAAAAATGTAATCTTAAAAGCTAAATTGTGCAATGGTAAATACCATGATATATTTATTTGTTTCATGTGCCTTTGAAAGTTGGACAAAGAATAAGACAGACCACTGAAGTATTGAAGCTTTTGAACTATTGTGTCTGTGTTAAAGTTGTTGCATCACCTGCAACTCAGTGTGACTCTAAGTATATTATTTCTGAAATCTACACTATCCTGAGCCCATCTGATCATCTCCTAAAGACCTAATCACATTGATCCAGTCACTATATCAATCCGTCTCATTCTGGCTCTTCCTGTTCTGTGCTGTTCCTCCACCCTTTCAAGCATGATGTCCCTCTTTGAGGACTGGTCCACCTTGGCCCCATGCCCAAACTATGTGAGACAAAGGCTCAAAATCTTGGGTTCACTCTTTCCAGGACAGAACTGTTCATTCTCCTGGCTGTCCACAGTATGTCTAACACTCTTCTCTGGCACCACAACTCAAAGACCTCAATCCTTCTTCTGATAGCCTTAGTCTTTGTCCAGCTCTGACACATAGCAAGTAATTGTGCAGACCATGTCCTGGATCAGGTGCACCTTAGTCTTCAGACTGACATCATTGGTTTTCAGTACTTTAGAGAGATCCTTGATAGCAGACTTTTTCAATGCAACTTGTCTTTTAATTTCTTGACTGCTGGTGCCAAGAGTGTGGAATCAAACAACCTGAAATGGTCAATAATCTCAATCTCTTCTCCTTCCATCATGAAGCTGCCAATAGACCCAGTGGTAAGAATCTTTGTTTTCTTGATGTTGAGCTTCAATACATATTGAAGAGTACACTCCTTGAACTTCTGTGACAAATGTCTCTTGTCCTCTTCAGTTTCAGCCAGCAAAGTTGTGTCATCAGCATAATGCAGATTGTTGATGATTCTTCCTCCAATCCTGATGGCACATTTCTTTTAATAAAGTCCAGCTTCCAGAATGATCTGTTCTGCATATAGCTTGAAAGGTATGGAGATAGGATGCATCTCTGATTCACACCTTTCTTGATCCTGAGCCATGCAGTATTTCCTTACTCTGTTCTGACTACTCCTTTCTGATCCAAGTATAGGTTTTGCATAAGCACAATAAAGTGTTCTGTGATTCCCATTATTCTCAAGGTTAGTCACAATTTGCTGTTACCCAAACAGTCAAATGACTTTGCATAGCCAATGAAACAGATAGACTTTACTCTGGTACTCTCTGCTTTTGGTCAAGATCATGTAACATTGTCTGTGATGCCCCATATTGCTATGGCCTTTTCTAAACCAAACCCAGCCTGCACATTCTCTGTTGATGTCATTTCTGGATAATCTTTAGCAGGATCTTGCTTGCATGTGATATTAGTGATATTGTTCAAGAATTTCCACATTCTGTTAGGTCACAAATTATTGGAATGGGAATAAATACAGATAGCTTCCAGGTTTCTCAGCATTACCTGATGAGTGCATCTAGGGCAGCTTCTGTTTGCTGAAACATGTCAATTGGTATTTCATCAATTCATGTGGTCTTGTTTTTTGCCAATTCCTTCAGAGTAGCTTAAATTTACTCTTTGATCACGAGGCTTTTGATCATATGTTGTTTCATGAAGTTCTTCTATGTCAGCCAATTCTTTTTGTTATAGTCCTTCTGTGTACTCCATTTATCTTCTTTTGATGCTTCCTGGTCATTCAACATTCTGCCTTCAGCATAAACTCAACGCTTGAATTTGTTTTTTATTTCCTTTAGCTTAAGAAATGCCAAACAAGTTTGGCCATTTTGATTTTATGACTCCAGCTCCTTGTAAATTTTGTTATAATACTATGTTTTGTCTTCTTGTGCCATCTTTTCAAATCTTCCGTTCAGTTCCTTAACTTCTTGATTTTTTTCCCTTCCCTTTGGCTTCTTGGTATTGTAGTGCAGTATTCAGAGTTTCTTCTGACATGCATCTTGGTCTTATCCTTCTCCTCCATCTTTGCAGTGACTTTTTGCATGATATGGAATGATATTCTTGATATTCTTCCACAGCTCATCAGATCTTCATTCATTAGTGTTCAAGACTTCAAACCTGTTCCTGAGATAGTCTTTAAATTCTTTTGGAATAGACTCAGGTCAGATTGTGGATTTGATTCTTGTGGATTTGTTTTTATTTTCTTTACCTGCAATTTGAACTTGCATATGAGTAACTGGTGGTCTGTTCCACTGTTGGGGAATGATGGGGAGGAAGGGAGGACCTCTGGCCAGGACAGATCGCCTCAGCTCCAGATAAGTGCAAGCCTCCCAAAGGCCTTTAATACAAAGTAGAGAAAACTCTCCTGTATTTGGCTGTACCAGCCTGAGAAAGCTTGCCACCCAGGAAGAAGGCTGCTGCATCTGTTGAGCTGGGAGTGGTCCGCACAAGGCTGAGATTCTCCTAACCAATCCACATGTCTCATGTCTGTAAGCCCACTCTATCCTGTCTTCCTGTTGACATGCTCGTATATAAGTGTACTGCAGTCCCAATAAAATAGAGCTGGATTGACTCTCTGATCCTCTCCCAGAGTAGTGTATCTCCGTCGTGCTTATCCCCCCCCATCAGGGTGTCACTGTTGGTTGCTGGCAGATGGACAGCAACATTCCACAATCAGCACCTGGCGTGATATTGAGCACAGCTGTTACTGAGTTTCTTCAACAAGTTTTTCCACCGATGTAGTCAATCTGATTCCTGTACACCATCAGGTATAGTCCATTTATGTTTCTAATATATAAAAGGTGTTTGCAATGAATAGACCAGTTATTGCACAGAATTCTATCATTTTGTCACTAAGTCCACACTTACCAACTACAGATTCTTCTTCTCTGTCCCCAACTTCTACATTTCAATCACTCATTATTATCAAAGTATCTTGGTTATATGTTTGATCGATTTCTGACTACAAAAGTTGGGAGAAGTCATCTATTTCTTCTTCTTTGGTCCTAGTTGTGTGTGCATATATTTAAATGATAGTCTCCCTTTTATGTGTATGGATATAATCCTGTCTCTCACAACGTAGTATTTCAAGATGCATCTAGAAATGATTTTTTTAACTATGAAAACAACTCCATTTTTTCTCACATTTTAATCTCCAGTGTAGTAGATCATATGAGTACATGATTTAAAATGTCCCATGCCAGTCCATTTTATCAGTACCTGGTATGTCAATATTTATGCGTTCCATTTCTTCCTTAACAATTTCCTACTTTTTTACTTCTCACATTCCATGATCCAATCAATAGTTTCTGGTTGCAACTCTTCCTCCTCCTTTTGTGATTTTCAGTGAAAAGGTTCTGCGTCTGGAGCCATACTTGCTAGTCTAACCTAAATGTGTTCTATTGTACATAGGGTTTTCTGAAGCCTGTTATTTTGGGAGTGGGTGGCCAATCCTTCCTAGTCTGTCTTAATTTGATTGTTTGACTGTAAAACAATACAGACTAGAATTTTTCCCTCATAAAAACCAAACGAGAGATCTTTCTCATTATTCAGATAACAGATCGGGTTTTGGTTTCACCCGCCACCCTCTTAGGCACGTGTGTCTTGCTTTGCCAGAATCCAACTCAATTCCCTTTTGTTGCCCCTCCAGAACCTTGGACCCCTTGCCTCCAACCAATCCTAGTTTGATGGTTCAGGCCTCCACTCATCTCTATCCACCCACTCACTACTTTTTCATTTTTCTGTGATGTTGGTGTTCCAACATCGCAGTGTGGGTGGGATGTCCTCTTACTGACATCTTTTCTGTGAAGAGTATTTAATATAGTATAGGAGTGTCATCCACTTCCAAAACAACATGCCTCTGAAAACTCTATGAACTTTGAGAAATCACAATTGTTATAGAAAAGCTTCAGGTCTTTTGTTCATAGGGTTGCTATGAGTCGTGCTCAACTCGACAGCAATCAATAATAGCAACAACAACAGAAAATTTAAAGTAATTGGCAACGAGAAAAGACTTAATTATGTCATTTTGCTATTTTCCTTTGATATTTTGTCCCATTTTTTCTTCTGTACTGACTACTTCTCTGTGTTTAGTTGTAATGAAGTATTTTGATTTTTTGTTTCCTTTTATGTATAGATAGATAGATTTCAGATATTTCATGTTGTTATGGGATTACACTTAACATCTTTGTGTTATCAAAGATGTGCTGTTCAAAATGACTTTTCTAGACATTGATTGACTTTTTAAAAATTTTGTGATAAAGCATTTATTGTATTACCAAGACAGGATTAGGGTGGGATATAAGCCCTACCCTACTAGAATTCTATGTAGGTTCATGGAAGCTCAATGCTTGCACTCTTTTGGGATACTTACTCTTCTGGGTTACAGCAACTAGCTGTGCCCAACTGACAGCCTACACGATCCTCACCCTTCACTCATCAGTCTCTACAACACTGGCCTGCATCAACCACTCATGTGGTAATTTCTCTGATGGGTTTGAGATCCTATGAGACCTTTAAGTAAACCACAGACTTAAAGAGACATAGAGAAATGGAGGGATTGAATGAAAAAAGGCACAGTTGATGTCAAATTTTGGAGTAGTAGAGCAAAGAAAATATTTTAAATATTTAAATATTTTAAATATTGTTGACTTCTACCTTTTAATAAACTAGCGTACCTCTCCAGGATACTGAAGAGCCATGGTGTCACTCTGGAGACTAAGGTGCATCTGATACAGGCTATGGTCTTTGCAATCACTTGTTATGCATCAGAGAGTTGGACAATGACTAAGGAGGATAGAAGGAGAATTGATGCCTTTGCTGTGGTGCTGGAGAAGAGTACTGAATGTACCCTGGACTGCCAAGAAAACAGATTCATCCTGGAGAGGGTTAAACCAGGCTGCTCCTTGGAGGCAAGGATTCTGAGGCTTCGTCTGACATACTTTGGACATGTTGTAAGGAGAGACAGGTCCTTGGAGAGGGCCATCATGCTTAGGAGGGTGGAGGGACAGCGCAGAGGGAAGACCCTCTATGAGGTGGATTGATTCAGTGACTGGGGTAATCGGGATGGGTGTGTCAGAGGCAGTAAGATTGGCACAGGATAGAGCAGGGTTTAGGGCTGTTGTACCTAGGGTCACTATGAGTCGCAAGTGACTCTATGGCACATAACAACAACAACAACTACTAATCTTTGCAAAAAGGACTGTAAATGCAATAATCTAATTTAAATTGAAACCAACTCACCTTCAATAGCCTTGAAAACTCCTTTTTATAACATGAATCCTTGCTGTTTATATTGTTATTGTTGTGTACTACTTTTTGGTACATTGCTTGCCAGGAACTTAGCATAAACCTAAAATTTGTAACATAACTTTCTAATTGTTTCTATATTTTTAAAGCCCTAGATATATGTAAATAGAGTTTCAACACAAATACCATAAAGTTAGACTTTCTGTTTACTTATGACATAGCCTTTACTGCAACTGTTTGAGCAATAAAAGTTATTGTCCAGTGTTCTTTTTTAGCCTGAATTACTGTCTTTAACTTTTTTTAGAACAAATCTAATGGTAATTAACTTTCTCAACTTTTATATATATAGGAATGGATTAATCAAACTTTATTTATAATGTCATGCATCAGTCTCATGACCTCTTCAAAAGGAAGAACAATGTGATGATTAAAGTCACATGTCAACCTGGCTACTTGACTCTCAGGTTTGACAAATGCGATGTAGTCATTCCCTAAGTTTGGTTTGATGTCATGAAATCATTCTCTTGTTAGGAGCTGCTATGACCAGCTATCTGGTTCAATGGCCATTTCATTAAGGGTATGACCTGAATTTAATAGAAAACAGTCTGGCAGTGCCCTCTTTCTCCTGGATTCATTTGGGTCATGTATTGGTCTCATAATCTCTTCACTTTTTGAACCAGTTACCTTCATTTCTTATCATCTTTGAATTTGGCAGACTCCACATATACGTAACTCAGTAAAGCCTATGTCCTGAGGCCTGACCAATGAACATGAGAATTACTACACCCTCAAAAAAACAGCTCTGGAGGCCTTGTTAGTAAAGAGTTGTGTTGACCAACCCAAAGCCAAACAGTTTAAATCCACCAGCTACTCTGTCAGAGAAAGATGGACAATCTATACTCATGTGATTTAGAGCCTCTGAAAATCTGCTGTCAGATGAGCTTTGAATTGGATCTGATTTGATGAAAATGAGAGGGAGAGCAAACAGGTGAATTTTCTCTTTCTCCACACACACACACACACACACACACACACACACACACTTTTGGTCTTCAAGTTGTTTCATGCCATTGAGTTGAAACTGACTCATAATTGACTCTCCAGGTTTTCAGGGAATGTAAATCACATATGAGGAGATTACTCCTCTCTTTTTCTGCAGAGCAGTAAGTGAATTCAAACACCCCACATTTGGGTGGAGAATGCACCTCCCTACCCACTAGGCCAACACCTCCCTAGACATAGATTAAGATTATTGGTAAGAAGTTGCACTGGCAACCCAAAGGCAAACTCTTCGAATCCATTTGCTTCATCAAGGAAGAGTATTAGAAAACCGTCTGTGTGATTTATAGCCTCTGAAAACTTGCTGCATGGTCAGCTGTGAATAGATTCCAACTCAACACATATAACAACAGTAGCATGGATTTATAGATTTTACACACACACACACACACACACACACACACACACACACACAAGTATTTAGGTCTATGTTTAAATTTAAATATATATGTAATATATATTAACATAGAAAATTATATATAGAGAGAGCGAGCAAGCAAGAGAGACTTTTGTTCTTAGGTATCCTCAGTTTGAAATTAACTCATGGCTAACCCTCCAGCAGGGTTTCAGAGGCTGTAAATCACAATGCGAGGATTGCCCATCTTTCTCCTATAGTTATATATTGGGGAAAAATAGAAATGTAAGCTTACATTCATACATAAGCTTTAGTAGTTTAGTCCATAGGAAGTTGAGATGGGGCCTTTCTAGTAGTTTTTATCCCTCAGAGCCTCCAAGGGAGAAATATATGCAACATTTTCCTGTGCAACTGACAGTCTCTGAAAATTTGCTGCATTGTCAGCTTTGAGTAGCTTCTGACTTAAAGGCACTATGTTAAATATTTCTTATTCTTTTTTTACATCAATTTTAGCACGTTTGTATAAAAACATCACTTATTCTCTTTTCAAGATTGATTTGATCTTTTATCTCAAGTTTATTATTAGTGTTCTCCAGTAAGCTTTCTAACAGTGACTTTTATGTGCTCTTTAGTTCTAATATTTCTGATTTGGTTTCTTATAATTTTATTATAATTTATTTCT
>NW_006399886.1:3863696-3870025 GCF_000299155.1 Elephantulus edwardii | reverse complement strand
CTTCACTGTGGATGGCTATAGACAGATAAACCTCACTTTGTCCTAACTTACAACTTGCCCTGGACCCTTGAAACTGATATGAACATCTTACTTAAGTCTTTTAGTCAGCCCTGCACGGGTTAGACTAAGAAGACATTAAAATTTTAAACCAATATCAAATGAGGAAATAATAATCTCTTCAACAAATCATGCTGGCAAAATTAGACTTCCAGCTGCAGAATGTTGAAACAGGATCCACATCTCACATGTTACACAAAAATCAACTCAAGGTGGTTCACAGATCTGGGAGTAAAGCCCAAACCATAACGTTCATGAGAGACAAACTGGGATCAAACTTAGAAGTACTAGTCCAAGGTATAAGGAGACTGCCAAATATAACCAGAAATACATGATCTAAAGAGGATTAAATTGATGCGTGGGACCTTGTAAAGATTAAATCACTGTGCACATCAAGAACTTTTCCAACAGTGTGAAAAGAAAACCTACAGACTGGGAACAAACATTTGGTAATACCATCTCAGACAAGGTCTCATAACAAAAGTTTACAGAATACTCCTGGGCCTCCACAAGAAAAAGACTGATAACCCAATTAAAAATGGACAAAAGACATGGAAAGAATTTTCACACAGGAAGATATTAGAATGGCAAACAGACACATGAAGAAATGTTCCAATTCACTGGCAATAAGAGAGATGCAAATCAAAACCACAATGAAGTACCATCTCATTGTAGTAAGAGTGGTAAAGTTTAACAGGGCACCTGGTAATAGATGGATGTGGCAAGAAAGGAACTCTTAATACCTTGTTGATGGGATTGTAAAATGATGCAACCATTCTGGAAGACAGTTTGGTGCTTCCTCAAGAAAGCTGACCATAGAAATTCCATATGACCCAGCTATTCCACTACTTGGAATATACCCTGAGAATATGAGAACTGAGGCACAAACAGAGATTTGTATACCAATGTTCATAGCAGCATTATTCACCATCACAAGAACATGGAAACAGACCAAATGTCCAACCACAAATGAATGGATTCAGAAATTATGGTACATTCACACAATGGAATACTATGCAGCACTCAGATGCAATTACATTGTAAATTATTACCTAACCCGGGAGGAACTGAAAAGCATTATGCTTGGTGAACTAACTCAGTCCCACAAGAATAAATATTGTATAAAACTGTTATTGTAGAATGTGTATAAGTGTCCAGGAGGAGTGGGAGAGGCTGGAAGCAGAGGGATGTGGATGTGCAGGGGGTGGGGGGATTACTCATTGTGTTGTACAATTTGGTGGGGAATAAGGGAAATTGAAAGAATTTGTTCAAATTTGTCTTTGAATTTTGTAAATAAACTAGTAGAAGAAAAAAAAAAAACCCTTAAACTAATACATGCTCTGCTTCCTATAGATTCAGTGACTGTATATTTTTTGGGGGGGGATTGTGGACCATTGACCTTTTGTAATGACCACCTCAAGCAGTTCGATGAGTTAAATCCCCAAATCTTTCCTACTGTTTCAATGTTGTTTTTTTCTTGATTCTACAGTGTGTGTGTGTGTGTGTGTGTGTGTGTGTGTCATGACGTTGGGTGCAAGCAGCCACTTGTACTACTCTACTGTCTTTATACTTAACTAATTTCTTTTTTTAAGGAAATTATTTTATTAATTTTAATTAACATTTACAGAGATTTTGGATTTCCATTCTTTCATACTGCATTAACTAAATTCTAAATGCCAAAACAAAATAGCTTTTTAATAAATGTAAAGTGACACTAAGCATTCAGCATGAATGTTATATTTTAACAACCATCCATTGAGTGGCAATAAGCAATACAGAGAACATAGACAGAAATCAGGATATGCCATTATTTCTGGCCTGTGTAGTTTAATATTCACTATGTCTTTATTTAATAATGGTGATAAAATCAGTTCTTAAATACTAACTAAAAAAAATTGTGATCTTTGAGAAAGACCATTATAAACAGAAAAATTATTGTTTATAAAAAATATCTCTTTAAACTGCATAAAGAAATAAAAAACATTTTTGCATTTTCAGTATGAGTTTCTTTGTAATTTTAATATGCATTAAGTAAACTATAAGACATGAATGTGTATAAGCCTCCTTCAAAACTTTATTCAATAATTTCCAACCTTTATTAAATGTTTAAAATACAGCAAAGCAGAACTAAATGTTTAATTATTTTATAAAGAATTTGTAAGTATATGTAATTTGTCATATATATAGACAAAGCTTAAATTTTTCTCTTAATTCTTTAAACTTTACACTGCTTTCCTAGCTAATATGTAATAATATTAGTTATAAAATATATTTAGTATGAAAGAACCAAGACTGTAGTGTGCTGTCTGAAGTGATTTATGATCTTACAGTGCTTATAATAATGTCAAGTTTCAGTTTTTGGATCACACTATTATAACGTGTCAAACAATTTTAAAAATATTCCAACAGTTGACTACACCTGTTTCCACTTTACGAGCCCTTTCAAGTTCATGGCACTATGATTGAAAGGGAAATATTTAACTTGTGTCTATCCTTTTCAATTTAAGATTTGAAATTTTGTGCTTATTGCTGACTTTTATGAAATATTAACATTATTTCAATAATAAATTGCTAAATGTAACATATTTTATATTGTCATTTGTGAAAGTCCTTTCACAAAGTTTCATTTGGGATATTTCCCAGAAATTAAGTAAGGCAAAATGTGGTAAAATTTAACTAACTTTTTTTACAATGTTTCAATAAATTAAATCTTTTAACACGCAATCATAATATTTAAGGTATACTTGGTAAATACTATCTATACATATGTTTATGCTTAATATTTAAATACTGAGCAGTGTCATTTAGTTAGGCACCAAGTAAGACACATTTGGTTAGGCTAAATCTATGACAGTGTGGAATTTTGGTCAGACTACTTATTTCTGGCAACATTAAGCAGATAGGTTTTATGTTATCTTGACATTTTCTTCTGTTCACTCATTCCTGTAACTTGATATAGCATATCAATATTTTAGTATGCATTGAGTTAATTGTTGTTGTTGTTGCTGTTTTCAATCGAGTCGAGCATGACTCATAGTAACTCCATGAACAAAAGACCTAATGTCTTTCTAGAACTCTCTTCGTTTCTCCAAGTTCATAGAGTTTCTGTGATTTAGGAAGTGAATGCCACTCCTGCTTCCAAACCTGTTTTACAACTGGGAGCTTGACCAAAAACTGTATACATTGGGAAATCACTATGGCATTTCACACCTCAATGGCACAAAATTCAGCATCACAGTAAACCCAGATTACCTCAGTACAGCAAATGGGCAAAGAGTAATGTACAAAGAAGAAGAATGTTCCTCCAAAATGTAACAACACTAGTGTCACTTAGCAGTGGTTAAGTGTCATCAGGTCGAATAAGACTCATAGTGACCCTATGAACAAAAGACCTGAACTCTGTTCTATAATCAACATCATTTCTTAATGTTGTTAGAGTTTATAGAGTTTCCAGAGGCATCTGGTTTAGTAAGTGGATATCACTCTTGCTTTCAAACTTTAGTCAATCTGGAAATTCCTCAAAAAACACTGTCCATGATGGGAAAACATTATGGTATTTGACATGGCTATGGCACAATGTTGAGTATCACAGCAACTCCAAATTATTCAGTACAGCAAATAGACAAATTGCTGTACCACTTGTTGTTGTTGTTGTTAAGTGCCGTCGAGTCGCAGGCGACTCATAGCTACTCTATGAAGGAGAGTCCTTGACGTTTGGGTGCCTTTTATCCTCTCTCCAAGTTCATAGGGTTTCCAGAGGCAAGCTATTATGGAATTGGACGCCACTCCTCCTTCCACGCTTGTTCAATCACGGAGCTCCACCCCACTCTCAGTCCACATTGGGTAGCCAACCATTAACGCATTTGACACATCCGTGTCACAGTGTTCAGCCTCACAGCAACCACAAGTTACTGCGGACGGCAACTTGTTCACCAGGGCTATACGACCTAGAGGAATAAAGAATGTTAATGCTAACATTAATAAAGTAATAAAACCAGTGACACAAACCGACATAAACTCCACGAAACTTTCCTTATAAGACCCTCATCAAGACATGAGAGCCTCCAGGCCAGCCTCAGACTGAACACATAATTTTGGGAATTTTAAAGACACCCAACAAATGACTATGATAAACCAAGTTTTCCCTTCACCCATGGATCCTTTTTGGCTAAAATAGACAAGCAAAAGTCCAGCCATCTGACACACCATCTTGTGGAGGGAAAATAACCAATAACATAAACCAACCACAAGCCAACACAAACCCCAAAACTTTCAGGAGCTCATTAAAACTGTGAAAATAATAATGACAATATAAACTTTTATAAGATTTTTAATCATTATAATTTAGTAAAAAATGTGTCTTTACAAAGTAGATTTCCCCTTTACATTTAGATGTTGTTGTTGTTGTTATGTTTCATTTCTTGAGACTCATAGCGAACCTATGTACAACAGCCCTGAAATCTCTATCCTGTGCCAACTTAACTGTCTCTGACACATCTATACTCTTTATCCCAGTCACTGCATCAATCCATCTGATCGATGGTCTACATCTCTTTCTCTGTCCCTGTGCCCTTTCAAGCATTATGGCCCTCTACAAGAACTGGTTCCTTCTTGCAACATGCCCAAAGTATGTCAGATGAAGCTTCAGAATCCTTGCCTCCAAGGAGCAGCCTGGCTTCATGGCTTCACCCTCTCGAAGATGAAACTGTTCTTCTGGCAGTTTATGGTATATTCAACACTCTTCTCCAGCACCACAGCTTAAAAGCATTAATTTTCTTTCCGTCATCCCTAGTCATTGTCCAGCTCTCTGATGCAGAGCAAACAATTGCAGTGACTATGGCCTAGATCAGGTGCACCTTAGTTTCCAAACTGACAACATTGCTCTTCAGTATTCTAGAGAGGTCCCTGACAGCTCACTTTCCCAATGCAATTTTGTTCTTGATTTCCTGGCTGCTGGTATCAAGAAAGTTGATTATGGAGCCAAACAAACTGAAGCTGTTAACGATCTCAATGTCTTCACAATCTATCATAATGCTGCCAATCAGGCCAGTGGTGACAGTCTGTTTCCTTGATGTTGACCTTCAATCCATATTGAAGGCTACAGTCCTTGATCTTCTGCAGCAAGCTCTTCAGGTTCTCCTCAGTGCCAGCAAGCAGGGTTGTGTCATCTGAATAATGTTGGTTGTTGATGAATCTTCCTCCAATCCTGATGCCACACAGCTCAGCTTCCAGATGATCTCTTCTGCATATAGATTGAAAAGGTATAGATATTCCTGATTTTGAACGATACGATTTTGAAGTGTCTCCTTGCTCTGTTCTAGAGATAAAATATCTTAGATTTTATGTTGTTGTTAAGTGCCATCGAGTTGTAGGCAACTCATAGCTACCCTATGAACAAAAGTCCTGGATACCTGTATAGTTTTTGTCCTTTCTCCAAGTTCGTAGGATTTCCAGAGGCAAGCTATTACGGAAGTGGATGACACTCTTGCTTCCAAGCTTGTTTTAATCTGGGACCTCCACCAAACAATGTCCACCATGGGTATTCATTCTCGCATTTGACAGATCAGTGTCACAGTGTTTAGCTTCACACCAACCACGAGTTACCTCTGTACAGCAAGTGGACATACGCGGGTTATATGACCTAGAAGAATGTTTCACCAAAACCAATTAAAGGCAGGCCTGAGAGCTGTGGAGTAGAGTCATCCACCTTTGGCTTGAGAGCTTGACTTTCTGTCCACTAGGCCAACTGATCTCTCTCTATGCTATTGTTGTTGTTGTTGTTGTTAAAGCCCATCAAATCATAGGCAACTCATAGAGACCCTATGAACGAAAGACCTGGACACTGGTAAACCTTTCTTCAGGTTCGTAGGATGTCCAGAGTCAAGCTATTATGGAAGTGGATAACACTCCTGCTTCCTGATTATCTCCTCTTTTAGACACTCTCGGGTTTTGATCTGTTGAGAAATCATATTTTTAATTCATTGTGGAATTGCTATCTGAGTACTTAGTGCATCTTAATGTAAGCAAGATAAAATATATGGAAAAAAGGAATTTTCAGCAAATAAATTCCTCTCAACATAATTATTAAAATAGTGATAACTTATGGGACATTTCAAAATATGTTCTTATAATATTTAAGGAACATTTCTAAGAATATAATTTAGTGGATTATTCAGATAACTTTGTTAAAATATGAAATCGTTTTTATAAAATGAATAATAGACCTAACTTTTTTATAATGCTTAAAATTAAGCATCAAAATTCTTACTGGA
>NW_006399886.1:3855451-3862152 GCF_000299155.1 Elephantulus edwardii | reverse complement strand
CATAAGCACAATCAAGTATTCTGGAATTCCCATTCATCACTGAGTTAACCACAATTTGTTGTGAACCACACAGTCAAATGTCTTTGCATAGTTAATGAAACAGATATTCTTCTTGTACTCTCTGTTTTCAGCCAAGATCCATCTAACATTAGCTATAATATCCCTACTACTATGGCCTCTTCTAAACACAGCCTGCATTTCTGGCAGTTCTTTATTGATGTGCTGTTCCAATCTTTTTTGGGTAACTTTCAGCAGAAAAATTTTGCTTGCATGTGATATTAATGATATTGTTCTATAATTTCACACTCTGATAGGTCACCTTTCTTGGGAATGGGAACAAATATGGATCTCTTCCAGTCAGTTGGCCAGGTGGTTGTCCCCCAGTTTTTTGGCACAACTTCTTGAGCACATCCAGCAAATTGTCTCTTTGTAGAAATATGTCATTTGGTATGCTGTCAATTCCTGGGGCCTTGTTTTCTACCAACTCTTTCAGAGCAGCTTGAACTTCCTTCATCACCACAGACTCTTGCCTATATATTGTTTCATGGAATTCTTCTCTGTCCATCAATTCCTTTTGGCACAATGACTTTGTAAGCTCTTTTCATCTTCTTGTAATACTTCCTGGATCATTTAATATTCTGCCCAAAGCATCCTTAAGTATTGCAACTCAAGGCTTGAATTTGTTTTACAATAGAGCTAAGCACCATATTGATGTAAAATTACATTTTTTTTCATTTATGCAAAAATTAGACAACCTCTGAAATTCTGGAAAAATTTCCAGAGAGTTTGAACTATGAACTCTGTAGAGTTGGTCTAGTAAGAAATAAAAAAAAATGGTGGAAAGAAGACTAAAAGACACATACATTTATGGTTTTTCCTATTTGCTGACAATTTTACTTCTATTAATATTGTATTGACATTATAATATACAATACAGGACTTCTTGTGGTGTAATTCGTAGTTTTGCTAACCCAATGTCTGTGCCTCTTTGGTCATTGAAATTCACCAGATTCCATTGGAGAAAAATGGACAATCTCCTTTTGTATAATTGACTGTTTCTTTTTTTTGGAATAAAATAAATTTTTCGTGTAGATCATGTATAAATAATTTTTAAATTAGTTTGCTTATAATCGTCAGTATACATTTCATTTAACACTATTCTTTATTCACACTGTGTTTCATAAAATCATTTTCATGCATCGTGTTTTATAAAATTAATCACCATTAGACTTTGCCCATCATTATCCTGTCTTTTTTCCCCCAGATCCTTTCACTTTCCTTGTTCTCCTGCCATCACCTACCAAACTGAAACATTTATGAAGGCCATGCATGCTTCAGTTTTCACTAAGTGACAATGAGTTAGATTTTATAATTTTCCTTATCTTTGCTCACACATAAAAATCCCTTTTCCCATGAAACTGTAGGTTGCAGTCAAGTGTAAATGTTTTTACACTATTTTTTCTGTTATTTTTTGTTTTCTACCCAAAAGGAATATCTAATTTGGCTTTTGCTTGTATCTCATCACAAAATAGGACATTTCAGCTCTAAATTATCACAAAGAATATTTTTTATAGTTATCTTTTTTCATTATTATTATTAATTTTAATACAAATTAAGACTTTGGATTTCCATTAATTTATTGTTCCACTTTTCTCCCTGACTACCACCCCTCCCTTCCAGTTCACTCTTCTCGTTGAAAAGCAAAAGAAAAATTCTTCCATCATTATATAATCCCCCCAAGTCCACTCCACTATGCAGCCTTCGTTTGGGACTCCTGTCATGACAATAATACCTAATCATGTATCATTTTTAAACAGTTCTCTCCCTCATCTGTTTCAACGCAGTATACATAATTTATCCCATCTTTCTCAGTCTCCTCCCAGCCCCAAGGTCAGCCCTGTTTTATAACAGTGGCGATATACAGTATTTGTCCTTTTGTGACTGAGATATTTCACTCAGCACAATGTCCTCCAAGGTCACCCATTTTGAATAATATTTGATGAGTTTCTTGTTTTTCAATGCAGTGTAGTATTCTATTGTGTGAACACACCACAGTTTCTCTATCTATTCATTTGTTGATGGGTTCTTAGGTTGTTTCCAACTCTTTGCTATTGTGAACAAAGCTGCAACAAACATGGGTGTGCATATATCTGTTTTGGTGGCAATTACGGTTTCTTTGGGGTATAATCCCAGGAGTGGAATTGCTGTGTCAAATGGTATTTCTATTTGCAAATTTTTTAGAAAGTGCCATACTGGCTTCCATAGCAGTTGCACCATTTCATAATGCTACCCAGAGTGAATAAGGGTTCTAGTTTCTCCACCACCTCGCCAGCATTTGTTGTTTGCTGTCCTGTTAAATTTTGCTATTCTTACTTGAGTGAGATTATATCTCCTATTTTGACTTGAATCTCTCTTAGAGACAGGGATTTTGAACATTTCTTCATGTGTTTGTTTGCCATCTGAATGTATTCTTCAGTGAAGTGTCCATATCCTGTGTCCATTTTTCAACTGGGTTGTTTACCTTTATCTTGTTGTAATACTTGAGTATTCTATATATTCTGGATATAAGTTCCTTATCTGACATGTACTTACCAAATATTTTTTCCCAGTCTGTGGCTTCCCTTTTTACCCAGTTGGAGAAGTTTTTGAATGTGCATAGGGATTTGATTCTTAGAAGGTCCCATTCGTCTATTTTATCTTGTAGATTTTTCAGGATGCTTGGAAGACCGTTTATGTTGTAGATTAGGACTTCTAGAGTTCTTCCGAGTTTTGGGTTCTTTTTTTTAAATGAAGTTTATAGTTCTTGGTTTTAGTACTAGTTCCATGATCCACCTTGAGTTGGTTTTTGTGTATGGAGTGAGGTGTGCATCTTGCTTAAGTCTTCTGTAGATAGTTTTCCAATTTTGCTAACACCATTTGTTAAAAAGGCTGTCATTTCTCCACTTAACTGATTTCATCTCCTTGTCAAAAATCAGTTGACTATAGGTAGATGGTCTGATTTTTGGGTTCTCAGTTCTATTCCTTTGATCTATGTGTCTGTCATTGTACCAGAACATTTTTATTAGAATCAAAGTTGCATTTTTTATGTATATTCCAAATCATTATTTCTAAGTTACTTTTAAAATCTCCTTTTCTACAAGCTGGAACCACCAAATAGTTGGTCATCCAGTGGGTTTCCCAAGTTATAAATCACGAAGAATCAGATTTTCCATCTTTTTACTGTAGTGTAGTTAGTAGATTTCAATTGCTCCAGAGATATGATAGCATTGTACACAATCAATAATTTATTCATTGCAAATACCTTTTTTAAGGGAAACAAATGGGTACTATACATATGGACCTCACCTGATGGCCTACACAGAAATCAGATTCATTATATATGTGGGAAAAAATCATTTGAGAAGCTCCGTATGATCTGTGAAAACTAAGCCATTAAGCCATTAATTGTGGTTCAGATCATCAACTATTTACATGCAAGTTTAAACTAAAGCTAAAGAAAATAAAATCAAATACATAAGAACCAAATTTTGAGTGTTTAGTCTCTCCCTCGTAAATTTAAAGACCATCTCAGGAGTAGGTTTGAGGCCTTAAATACTAATAAGTGAAGACCAGATGAACCGTGGGAGTATATAAAGAATATCATCCATGAAGAATGCAAAAAGCCATTACAAAGACAGAGGAAGAAGGAAAGATCAAAGTGGTGTCAGAAGAGACTCTGAATATTGCATCAGGCACCAAGAAGTGAAAGCAAAGGAAAGAAATGGATTGATACACTAACTGGAGTAATGGAGATAGATGTGTCAGAATCAGTGACATTGGCTCAGAATGCGGAAGGCTTCAGAGCTATTGTACGTAAAGTCTCTATGAGTTACAGGTGATTCAATGGCACATAATAACAACAGCAACATACTAGATTAGAAGGCTGTCTTCAGAAAATAGCAAGGAAACACTGCATGGTTCAAAACCAGGAAATGTGTATGCTGGGGATGCATTCTATCTACATACCTTTTCAATCGATATGGGGAACAGAACATCTGGGAAGCTGGACTTTATGAAGAATGTGGCATCAGTATTGAAGAAAGACTCAGCAACATTAGGCAGATGATGCAACCTTGCTTGCCAAAATTAAGAAGGACCTGAGGCATTTGCTGAAGAAAGTCAGGTACTACAGCCTTCAATATAGATTGAAGCTCAACATCAAGAAAACAAAGATTCTCATTGCCAGGCCAATTGGAGGCTTCATGATAGACAGAGAAGAGATTGAGATTATTAACAACTCCAGTTTGCTTGGCTCAACAGTCAACATTCTTGGTACCAGCAGCCAGGAAATCAAAAGACAAATTGCACTAAGAAAATCTGCTGTCAGGTATATCTCCAGAGCACTGAAGAGCAATGATATTAGTCTAGAGATTCAGGTGCACAATTACTTGCTATGCATCAGAAAGCTGGGCAATGACTAGGGATGATAGAACCACAATCATGCTTTTGAATTGTGGTGCTGGAGAAGAGTATTGAAAATCCCATGGACTGCAAAAAGAGCAAACAGGTCCATCCTAGAGAGAGTGAAACGAGGCTGCTCCTTGGAGGTAAGGATTTTGAATCTTCATCTTTCATACTTTTGAGTGACCAGTCCTTGGAGAGGGACATCATGCTTGGAAGGATAGAAAGACAGTGCAGAAGAGGAAGATCCTTGATGAATAGTATTGACTGAGTGACTTTGTGTAAGTATGTCAGAGACATTGAAGTTGGCTGAAGATAGATCATGTTTCAGGGCTGTTGTACTTAGGATTGCTATGAGTTGCAAGTGACTCGATGGCACATAAAACCAACAAGAAAAATTGTCCGCACAACAGAGACGTTGGTAATTCTTTTACCAATCCTGATGCCACAATCTTCTTTATATAGACCAACTTCTTGAAAAATTTGCTTAGCATACAGATTGAGTAGGTTTAGAGAAAGGATAATACAAGCCTTTATTGATTTTAAACTATGCAATGTTGTAATGGTCAAGGTCAGGTAACTGCTTCTTGGTCTACCCATAGGTTTCTCATGAGTACAATTAGTATTCCGGGATTCCTATTGCTCTGACCATTATCTATAATTTGTTATGATCCTTACAATCCAACATCTCTGTGTAATAAAACATAAGTAACAGCAATATATTAAAAAAGATGGGGTTTTGAGCATTTCCTCAGGTGTCTGCCATTTGAATATCTTCCTCTGAAAATTCTTTTCATGTCTTTTGCCTATTTTGTGATTGGGCTATCAGTCTTTTTCTTGTGGAGGTCCAATAATAAATATCCTGTAAACTTTTGTTATAAGACTCTTGTCTGAAATGGTATTACCAAACATTTCTTCACAGTCAGTAGGTTTTCTTTTTAACCTATTTGAAATAGTTTTTGATGCACACATGGATTTAATCTTTAGAAGGTCCCATTCATCAACTTTATCCTCTTCTTTGTGCATTTCTTGCTGTATTTGGCAGTCTCTTTGTTCCTTGGACTAGCAGTTTTAAGCTTTATCTCAGTTTGTCTCTTAATAACTTTATGGTTTGGGGCTTTACTCCCAGGTTTCTGATCCGCCTTGAGTTGATTTTTGTGTATGATATGAGATGTGGTTCTTTTTTCATCTTTCTGTGCATTCACACAATTAAATACTATGCAGCACACAGGAACACTGACTTTGTAAAGTATTACCTAACTTGGGAGGGATGGTAGAACATTATACTGAATGAACTAACTCAGTTCCACAAGGACAAATATTGTTTAAAACCATTATTGTTGAATGAGTATAAGAATCCAAGGGGAGTGGGGGAGGGTGGAAGCAGAGGGATGAGGATGTGAAGGGGGAAAGGGAGGATTGATTAGGGAGTTGTACAATTTGATGGGGCCAGGTTTGAGAGAAAATAGGAAGACTTTTAAAAAACAATGTATTTGAATTTCACAAATAAATTAGTATTAAAAAATTGAAACAAAACAAAAATGAGTATCTTAACAATCTCAAGCAGTTTACCAATATTCACAATAATACTATTATTGTTCATGTTATTGAGCCAATTCTGACACATGGGGACCCTGTCTGTACAGCATGGGAATGTTCAATAAGGTTTTCAAAAACAGTTATTTCTGTCTTCCAATGAGATGCCGCTAGATGGGTTCAGGCTGCCATCTCTAGGCTAGTAATCAAGTATTTAACTGTTGATTTCACTCATTTTCAATTATTTCTGTAATCTTTATTCTCTTATGGGGCCCTGGTGGCCTAGTGGGTAAGTAGGTTCATTGCCAGCCTGAAGGCATGCCGTTTGAATCCAGAGCTACCCGGTTGGAGAAAAATAGAGAAATCATCCCCTGGGTGATTTAGAGGCTCTAAACATCCCCAGAGGGCTAATTGTGAGTCACTTTAAACTCCATGGCAATAAATGAGTAAGTGAATTATTTTTCTTGGCAAGCATCAGTATCATGGTGAATTGCTTTTTTATGTATGCTTGACTCCAAGACTTGCCATTGATGACATTGTAGATGATCTGGATGAACGTTTATTTTTACTTTCAACACCAGTTAAACCTATTGTTTTTCGTTAAAATTATCTTGGAATGGAATTGATTTCTTGACTTTGTAAATGAAATGTTCCAGAAAACTTTGCCTTCTAATCAATTTTAAATTATATAAAAAATATACAGATATTTTTTGTTTTTATGTGCC
>NW_006399886.1:3846726-3855351 GCF_000299155.1 Elephantulus edwardii | reverse complement strand
ATTTAAAATTGAAAATGAAAAAAATATATAATCTAAATGTTAAATCGATCATGTAATATTTGCATTTACTCTTCACTATACGGTGACCTAGTGGTAAGAAGCTGTGCTTCACTCCTGAAAGCATGTGATTTGAATCCACCAGCTGCTCTGTGGGAGAAAGAAGAGCCATCTTCTCCCATACAATTAACTGCCTCTGAAAACCCTCCAAGGATCAGCTCGGGGCCAGTTCTGACTCGACAGTACACAATAGGAACAACACATTGAATATAATGAACTTTGATGGCACAATTCTTAGAGAATTGCTTTGCTAAACCAAAGGACGTAACTCCCTGGTGGTTCAAATCCAGAGGCTCTGAGGGGAGAAATAAGAGTCAGCTCTCCCTTTGTAATTTACAACTAGGAACTCTTTGGAAAGAATTGAGTTGTTTCAAAAACCTAACGGAGGGTCAGCAGCTATGAATTGATTTTAGCTTCTGGGCTTTATGCTTGGAAAAAAAGTTGCCGTTTTGATCTTACATGATTGGTTATTCTAAGGTGTGATTGCCTTTCTGGTGTTATTGATCACTCTATAGGCTTGTTTTTACTTAGCTCCAAGTTGAATCATGGTTGTTTTTGCTATGTGCCATTGAGTCAACCACATCTCATAGTGACCCTATGAACAATGTTTGTGCACTTTGCTCTTTCCAGAGGCAAATTCACAATCTTTGACACACCTGACTTGTTGACACAGCCATTATGTCAATCCATCTCATTCAGGGCCTTCATCACTTACCCTGACCATCTATCCTTCAAAGTATAATGTCCTTCTGCAAGGTCTGGCCCCTTGTGACCAAAATATACCCAAAGTTTATGAGATAGAGTTTCAAAATCTTTGCTTCCAAGGAGCAATATGGTTTCCTGCTCTTCAAGACAGACATGTTTGTTCTCTTGGTAGTACATGAAAGGTTCAATACTCTTCTTCAGTACCCATCGTTAGTGTTTTTCTAATTCTCAGATTCATAGCAAGCAATTGAGAAGACCAAGACTTGAAAAAACCTTATTATTTAGACTGATATTATTTCTCTTTACCACTCTGGAGAGAGCTTTGACAACAGGATTTCCCAGTGCAACTTATTTCCTGACTACTGGTGCCAAGGCTATTGACTGTGGCTCTGATAAAAAGATGTAATCACTATCCCAACTGAATTGAAAAATTATCTCAAGAGAAAATTTGAGGCATTAAACACTGATGAGAAAAACCAGCTGAACTATGTGATGATATAAATTATGTCCTCTATAAAAGAAAGCGAAATATAGAGGAAGAAGAAAAAAACACAATGGATATCAGAAGGAATAGTGAATATTGTCCTAGAATGCTGAGAAGCAAAAACAAAGGGAAGAAATGGTGAAGTTAAAGAGTTGAACAGAAGATTTGAACAGTTCAGGAAGACAAAGAAAAATGTTATAATGAAATGTGCAGAGATGTAGTCAGAAAATCAAAAGGGAAAACTCGTTCAGCACTTCTCAAGCTGAAGGAACTGACGAACAAACTAAAGCCTTGAGTTGTAATACTGAAGGATGCAAAATCTTGAATCTTAAATAATGGAGGAGAGTTTTATTTCATGTTGAAAGGGCGACCAAGGGATATAGTATTTGGGGTTACACCAATCTTATTAGATTAATAAATTTAGTGTATTTTGAGTTTCATTTAACTTTCTTCCATCCTATCCAGGATCTCTATTGTGATCCCATTTTAGGGTGGTCAGCAGTGGTAATTGGGCACCAATTAGTTCTCCTGGTTTCAGGGTTGTGGAAGTTAGTTTCTAATAGTCCATTATTTATTTATGTGCACTAATTGCTTTAATAGCTTTTTTGCTGTCTTCTTTGTTCCATGCAGGCAGAAATCAACTTAGGTGGTTGCTTATTATTGTCTTTTATTCTCAATACCTTTATAAATCCTATCTTTGTCTTTGTATAGCAATGTATAGCGACCCTATGAGTGACATCCACTTCCTAAACAACATTCCTCTGGAAACTCTATGAACTTTGATAAATGTTGATAGTAGTAGCGGAGCTTTAGGCCTTTTGTTCATAGGGTCACTATGAGTTGAAGGCAATCAACAACAACAACAAAAACAATAATCTTTGCCTTTAGCAATTAGGAACATTACATATGCACATATTTTAAACATAAATAAAAATGCACAGATAAAAATTTAATTTAATGATGAAAAAGAGTTCAACAACATGTGTGGTGTCATGGGTTATTCATGCCAAATTATTTTAATCATTGGCTTTAACTTTGATCATATGACTTGGTAGGAACTCAATATAAGGTGTATATAGACTATTCTTTATGGGATTAGCCAGGTTTTTCCATAAAGTGAAAAATGTCTAAATTTGCCAGCTATCCTAAAAAGGTAAATTGAGTAAGTTTAGCAGCAAATGAGGTAAACTGAGTTCCAGCAAAGAGTAGAGAATGTAGCATGTGACCTTGGGACCAAAGATTTCTGTGTCAGTCAGATTGGAACCTATACAAGATCACCAGCAGCCTCAGGGGAGAACCAGAGGCCAATATTAGGCAGAGTTTATTTGGAACTGCTTGTCCATAGAGGCCGAGGCAAAAGCCTTTGCCCAAGCTTTCTGGAGGACTGAGGGGAAATGCCATAATTGGCAGGATTAACAGAATTTTCTGAAACCAACTAGAGGCTGGAGGTTAAAGAGCCTGATAGTAGTCTTGAGAAGCTGTCCTGACCAAGGAATTGTATTCAACTGTCAAATTGATTGTAACCCATCAACTCCCTTAATCAATTCCATAACAATGAGTATGGTTCAGTAAAATCTGTGTGGCCATTGCAACTGATTTCAGACTAAGTAGTGGAGCAATACAATTCATTTCTTAATTAGTAGAAGTTGGATAGAGAATGTGGGAACTATGCCTGACCTTATTAGTTTTGTAATGTGATGTTGTTAATGGGCACAGTTCTTCCTTGAGTTAATAAAGATTAGAAGCAACTGTACCAATGTCATCTATATGTAAAATTGACATTTTGGGAGTTGCAGTAATTAATCCATTTATCTCAATTATCCCTAAGAAAGGAGATTTTCTTTGTAAAAAAAAAGTGAATTGCCTTGATGATTCTTCTGTTTTTTCCTTCATGTATTTCTTGTTAACATCTCACTACTTTCTAAATATATTTGTTGAGTTTAGCAATGGGAACAGTGTTTGGATCCATGTTTTGAGGAAATTAAGTACCTGATTTATTTTTTAAAAAGTTCCAGTTAATTCATTCACTGTAAGTTTTACAACATCTCTTGTTCTACTTCCTAATACTTTCTTTCTTCTTCAGCATTTTTTTTCTTCCCAGAAATTTCTGCCTATTCACAATCTATTAAAATTAATGAAGGAGAATTGGAAGATTATGGAAAACATGATTTTCCAGGTATGAGATTTAGAATGAAATTAATATTTCTAAGGTCAAAATCTTGGAATTTCTGAAATATTTCAATGTATGATGAAAAGTATTTGAGACCTGGTACATATGGGAAGATTTCATTTAGAACTTCCAAGTACCCCTCTTTAAGCTATTTCATATTGTTGATGTTGTTATGTTGTTATGTGCCGTTGAGTTGCTTGTGACTCACAGCAACCCTATGTACAAGAGCCCTAAACTCTGCTCTATCTTGTGCCAATTGCACTGCCTCTGACACATCCATCCAGATTACCCCAGTCACTGAATCAATCCACCTCATAGAGGGCCTCCCCTCCTGCGCTGTCCCTCCACCCTACCAAGCATGATGTCCCTCTCCAAGGACTGGTCCCTCCTTACAACATGTCCAAAGTATGTTAGAGGGAGTCTCAGGATCCTTGCCTCCAAGGAGCAGCCAGGTTTAAACCTTTCCAGAATGAGTTTGTTTTCTTAGCAGTCCATGTTACCCTCAATACTCTTCTCCAACACCACAGCTCAAAGGCATCAATTCTCATTCTATCCTCCTTGGTCATTGTTCAACTCTCTGATGCATAACAAGTGATTGCAAAGACCATGGCCTGTATCAGATGCACCTTAGTCTCCAGAGAGTCACCATTGTTCTTCAGTACTTTGGAGAGGTCCCTAACAGCAGACTTTCCCATGGCAATACATCTTTTAATTTCCTGGCTGCTGGTTCCAAGAGTGTTGACTGTGGAGTCAACCAAACTAAAGTTGTTAACAATCTCAATCTCTTCACCATCCATCCTGATGCTGCCAATTGGTCCAGTGGTGAGAGTTGTTGATCATATTGTTGATATGTATTCTAAATTCAGAATTTTTGCCATATGGATTATTTCTCGACCCTTATCTCCCATTATATTATCCCATTATATTAAGCACATTAACATAGCTTAAAATTTTTAAAAACACCTCTGCATATATTTTTCTATAAATTCCTAGTAGGAAGACATACTAACATAAGAGGGTATTATCAACATGATTATTTATCACTTAAAAATATCAATATGTTTACGGCATTGAAGTCTATGGGGGAGAGAATAGTCTAAAAGTATTATATTTTAGGGCATTATTTTTATCGTAGGAGTATGCAATGATGGTTGTAGAGTGGATTATATTTGGGGCTAGGGGGTGGGGTTTGGGGAGGTGCGTGGGGGGGATTGTGTACCAATGAGGGAGTTTTTCTTTTGCTTTTCAAGGAGAGGAGCAAATGGGGGGGAGGGGGAGGGGTTTGTGCAGGGAGAAGGGTGCAACAATGAATGAATGGAATCCCAAAATCTCTGTATCTGTTCATTGAAATGAAAAATAAACAACCTAAATTTAAAAAGGAAAAAAAAAATCAATAGTTCCAGATTCCTTGCACTGGGGTGATTATCATAATACAGAAATGAAATATAGATAATTTAATTCATTATCCTTTAGGAAACACTGAGTATTTTTATATTTATTTTCCCCAGAAAGACCTAACAAAAGGGCATTTAGTTTAATAAACAGTGATTTTTCATCATATGTATAATCTTTCAAATTCAGTTTCACTGTAATTTGATGCAGAACATCATAATAATTCTGCTCTTTATTAGTATTTACTGTTGAGTATAAAAGATTATAGCCAAACTGTATAATGCACTTCAACAACAAGGAATCCTCACAACTGCACCATAAGCAAGATCATATTTCACGAGCAATCTCTTAAGGTTCTATGCCATTGTATAATAGAAAATAATACTTATTATTTATGATAAATTTTATATTATTGTTTTTACCACAATATTACCAAGTGATAAATACAGATTTTTAATTTAAATTTCAGCAATTTAAACTCAAGTGGAAAAAGGTAGAGCCTTGTTCCCTCAACCCCACACAAGATAGAGTGCAATTGCCCGCCGGTAGAAGGTGATCTTGGCTCCTGTTCTCATAAAGACCACCAAGGACAATTTCAAACTGTAGAAGAGGTAGGCACAGGCTGGAGTGATCCCCATTTAGCTTTGTGCAAGAACTGACAGGGTGCACAAAAACTGAGAGGGTGGCTGGAAACAGGTAGGGCCTTGCCTCATCGACACCTCACCAGATCAAGATAGTATAGCTGCCTACAGTGAGAAAGTGGTTCCTTTCATAAGCATCACTGAAAATATTTCCAAACTTGAGAAGAAATGGGCAACAGTGGCTGCACTGTAGTCCACAGAGAAGCTGAAGGACGTTAGGAAAGGAGAGTTTTCTCACTGCATAGGCCTAGCAAGTACTCATGGCATAGCAAGTTGCCCTTCCCAATAAAGGGAACACTTTCAGTCTGAAACTAATAAACAATATAAAAAAGATAAATACTTGTAAACAACCTAACAGACAAAATAGAAACTCCCTATTACACACCAAGAGAAACATCACAGTGTCAAGAAAGCAGTAGGCTGCAACTTCAAACATTATGAAAAAAAAACCCAAACAATTAAGCTTTTCCTTTAAAAGGCAGAGCATATATCAGACCCCAGAGAGAGATGTAGAAGAAATATATTAATGTAGAGGTATAGTAACAGCTATGGAAGAAGGAATAAATAATGGAAATCCTAAATAAAGTGAATAAATCAGAGATGGAGCCAGAAGAAATATTACAACATGGAGAAATATGAACAACTACTGAAGAAATAGATTATCTGGGAGGCTGGGCTCTATGAGGAGAAATGTGGGGTCAAGATTGGTGGGAGGTCTATCAACAATCTGCGTTATGCAGATGACCCAACCCTGCTTGCTGAAACTGAGGAGGACCTGAAGAGCTTGCTGCAGAGTGTCAAGGACTGCAGCCTCCAATATGGATTGAGGCTCAATGTCAAGAAGACAAAGATTCTCACCACCAGACCAATTGGCAGCATCAGGATGGATGGTGAAGAGATTGAGATTGTTCACAGTTTTAGTTTGCTTGGCTCCACAGTCAATAGTCTTGGCACCAGTAGCCAGGAAATTAAAATATGTATTGCCATGGAAAAGTCTGCTGTTAGGGTCCTCTCCAAAGCACTGAAGAGCAATGGTGTCTCTCTGGAGACTAAGGTGCATCTGATACAGGCCATGGTCTTTGCAATCACTTGTTATACATCAGAGAGTCGGACAATGATAGAATGAGAATTGATGCCTTTGAGCTGTGGTGCTGGAGAAGAGTATTGAGGGTACCATGGACTGCTAGGAAAGCAAACAGATTTCATCTTGGAAAGGGTTAAACCGAGCAGTTCTTTGAATGCAAGGATTCTGAGGCTCCATCTAACATACTTCGGACATGTTGTAAGGAGGGACCAGTCCTTGGAGAGGGACATCATGCTTGGTTGGGTGGAGGGACAACGCAGGAGGGGTAGGCCCTCTATGAGATGGATTGATTCAGTGACTGGGGTAAGCGGGATGGGAATGTCAGAGACAGTGTGATTGTCACAGGACAGAGTTTAGGACTGTTGTACATAGGGTCGCTGTGAGTCACAAGTGACTCGATGGCACATAACAACAACAACACCTGAAGAAATTGAAAAAGATGGAAGAATTGATACTATTGATAGAAAGTGTGTTGTTATTGTTGTTGTCCATGACTCATAGCGACCTTCTGCACTATACACAGGTTCTGACACCTGCCCTAACCTTAGCCCAGCCTCACTGACTCTGACACAACTAATCCCATTGCTCCAGTAACAGTTTTGATCTACCTCATCCAGGGTTTTCCTCTCCTGCACTCCCTTTACCCTTTCCAGTATGAGCTCCTTCTCCAAGGACTAGCACCTTCTAATAATGTGCCCAAAGTACATGAGGTGGACCTTCACAATCCTTGCCTTCAAGGAGAAACTTGATTTCACCTTCTTCAAGATAGACCTATTTGTTCTCCTGGCAGTATATCGTATGTCCAATACTCTTCTCCAGCACCACAACTCAAAGACATCAATTTTTCTTCTATCAGCCTTAGTCATAGTCCAGCTGTCTGACACATAGCAAGTAATTACAAAGACTATGGCCTGGATCAGGCTTACCTTAGTTTCCAGACTGTCGTACTCTGGGGAAGTCTGACAGCAGTTTTTCTCAACGCAATTCGTCTTTTGATTTGCTGGCTGCTGGTACCAAGCAAGCTGGTACCAAGCAATCTCAATCTCTTTTCCACTTATGGTGCTGCCAATTGGCCCAGAGGTGAGAATCTTTGTTTTCATGATGTTGAGCTTCAATCCACACAGAATGTCTCAGTCCTTGACCTTCTTCCACAAATGCCTCAGATCCTCCCCATGTTCAGCAAGCAAGATTGTGTTACCTTCATAATGCAGGTTGTTGATGAGTCTTCCTCCAATCCTAATGCCACTTTCCTCCTCAGAGAGCCCAGACTCCCAGATGATCTGTTCCGCATATAGATTGAAAAGGTGTATTGGTAGGATGCATCCCTGGTGTACGCCTTTCTTGATTTTGCACCACACAGTGTTTCCTTGCTCTGTTTGGAGGACTGCCTCCTGGTCCAACTATCATTTTTCCATAACCACAATCGAAAGTTCTAGAATTCCCATTTTTTTTTTCAAAGTCAGCCTCACTTTTTGGGATCCACACACTCAAATGCCTTTGCATGGTCAATGAAACACAGATAGACATTCTTCTGGTTCTCTCTGCTTTAAGCTAAGATCCGTCTACTATTGTCTATAATGTCTCCAGTGCCATGGCCTCTTGTAAACCCAGCATGGCATCTGGCAATTCTCTGTTGATTTGTTGTGCCAGTCGTTTATGGATGATATTCAGAAGTATCTTGATTGCATGCGGTGTTAATGATTTTGTTATAGAATTTCCACACTCTGTCATGTCACTTTTACTGGGAATGGAAATAAATATTATTTGATAAATTTCACACTCTGTTGGATCACTTTTTGGGTGGATAGGAATAAATATGGATCTCTTCCAGTTGGTTGTCCAGGTAGTTGTACTCCAGATTTCTTGGTATAATATGGTAAGTATGTCCACCAGAATATTGTCTATTTGTTGTAATATGTCAAATGGTAGGCCGTCAGTTCTTGAGTCATCTTTTTTTGACAATTTCTTCAAAGCAGCTTGAACTTCCTCTTTCATCATCATTGCCTCTTAATCAAATTGTGTCAGCCAGTTGTTGTTTTTTTTTTGTATGGTGACTCCGAGTACTCCTTTCATCTTCTTTCTAAATATTTTT
>NW_006399886.1:3845781-3846626 GCF_000299155.1 Elephantulus edwardii | reverse complement strand
TTGGTTGGGTTACAAAGTTCATATGCATTATGTTTCACTCTATTCTTCATTAATACTGTGTTTCATACAATTATTCCTACGTGTTGTTTTGTAAAATTCATTACCATTACTTAACTAATCAATATCTTGTCTTTTTACCTGGGTCCTTCTCCTTTTCTTCACCCTTCCATCCACCCAACAAACTATACAATATTGTAGCTTTGCCCCTATACATCTTCACCCCTCCACTTCTACCCTTTCCCTTCTTGGATTTCCATATATCTATTACTACTTATTCTTCTATATTTACAATAATGGTTTTATGCGGTATTTGTCTTTATGAGACTAAGTTCACTCAGCATAATGGTCTCCAGTCTTTCCCAAGTTATGCAGTATTTTTCAAAATCATTGATCCTGAGTGCTATTTAGTATTACATTGTGTGAATGTATAATTTTACAAGCTATGCTGTTGTGGTAGGACATTTGGGCTGTTTCCACATTTTTGTGATGGTGAATAACATTGCTATGAACATTGCTGTTCAAATCTCTGTTTGTGTTTCAGTTTTAATCTCATTTGTCTATATTCCTGGTAGTGGTCATATGGAGTATCTATATTCAACTTTTTGAGGAAATGTCATACTGCCTTCCAGAGTGATTATACCATCTTACAATCCCACCAACAGTGTATGAGAGTTCCTATCTCTCCTTTCATCTTCTTTCAATGCTTTCTGGATCATTCAATATTCTTCCCATGTTGTTGTTGTTGTTGAGTGCTGTCAAGTTGTAGATGACTCATAGCGACCCTATAAACAAAAGACCTTAACACTGGTATAACTTTCATAATTTATCCAAGTTCATAGAGTTTA
>NW_006399886.1:3844142-3845311 GCF_000299155.1 Elephantulus edwardii | reverse complement strand
TCGGATCCACAATCAACATTTTTGGTACCAGCAGCCAGGAAATCAAGAGATGAATTTCACTGGGAAAGTTGTCAGGGACCCCTCCAGAGTACTGAGGAACAATGACATCAGTCTGGAGACTAAGGTGCACCTGATCTGGGCTATAGTCTTCTCAATTGTGTGCTGTTCATTGGAGAACTGGACAGCGACTAGGGATAATAGAAAGAGAATCGGTGCCTTTGAGCTGTGGAGCTGGAAAAGAATGTTGAATATACCATGGACTGCTAGGAGAACAAACAAGTTTGTCCTGGAGAGGGTGAAGCCGGGCTTCTCAATGGAGTCAAGGATTCTGAAGCTTTGTCTGACATACTTTGGACATGTTGCAAGCATAGGCTGGTCCTTGGAGAGGAAAATCATGTTTGGGAGAGTGGAGAGACAGCGCAGGAGAGTAAGACCCTCGATCACATGGATCGATTCTGTGATTGAGGTGGTGGGTGTAAGTGTGTTGGAGATGGTGAGGTTGGCACAGGACCGAGCAGGGTTTAGGGCTCTTGTACATAGGGTCACTATGAGTCGCAAGCTACTCGACAGCACAGAACAGCTGCAGCAGCAACATGAATGATATCCTTGATATCCTCCCATAGCTCATCTGGTCATTCTTCATTATTGTTCAAGGCCTCAAACCTATTCCTGAGATTGTTTTGAAATTCAGATGGGAAAGACTCAAGGTCAAATTTTGGTTTCTGTGGATTTAATTTAACCTTCATTAGCTTTGGCTCGAACTTGTATATTAGTAGTTGGTGATCTGTTCTACAAGCAGCACCTGTCCTAGTTTTCACAGCTGATATTGAGCTTCTCCAAGGATTCTTTACACAGGTGTAATTAATCTTATTCCTTTGCAGGAAATCAAGTGAAATCTATGTGTATGGTCTGAATTTATGTTTCTTATAAAAAGTATTTGCAATGAATAAGTCATTGATTTTACAGAATTCTACCATTCTGTTGCACAGAGTTTTATCATTCTATCTCTAGTCTTATTTCTATCACCAAGTCCATGTTTTCTGAATACTGATCCTTTTTCCCTGCTCCCAACTTTTGCATTTCAGTCACTCATTATTTTTAATGAATATTTGTTGCATGTTCAATCAATTTCTGACTGCAAAAGTTGGTAGAAATTATCTATTTCCTCC
>NW_006399886.1:3841591-3842663 GCF_000299155.1 Elephantulus edwardii | reverse complement strand
TATCAGTGTAATCCCAGAATACAAGGCAGTGAAACTTGTGGAATGAGGAAATCCACATTTAAGAAGCTCAGAGAACCCTGGAGAGACTAGAACCCAAAAGAAAAATATGAAGACACATCATAGCCAAAATCTCCAAAATTAAAGATAAAGATAGAATACTAAAAGCAGTATGAGAAAAAGGAACAGACATCTGCAAAGGAAGGCTAATCATGCTTTGTTATCATTTCTTGACAGCAACTATGTGAGCAAGAAGAAAATGGGATATCATATAAAAAGTCAAAAGAAAACAATTGCCAGATGAGAATCCTATACCCAGTAAAGCTGACCATAAAATACAAAGGAGAAATGAAGTCATTTGCAGAAAAACAGGAACTTAAGGAATTTGTGAAAACAAGACCAACTCTACAAAAAATTTCAAGGGATGTCCTTTATACAGAGACACCAAAAGGATATGGATGGACCATAGTAACCAGAAACAACAGAAAAAAGAAACACAGCAAAATAGCAATGATAAAATTTGGCATGCCAATAATCACACTTAATGTCAATGGACTAGATACATCAATTAAGAGAAAAAGAGTAACAGAGTGGATTAAAACAAAACAACAACAAAAAACCCCCCAAAACCCACAAAGCTCACCATTTTGCTGTCTACAAGAGAGATATCTAAGAAATGAAGAAGATAGACTAAAATAAAAGTTGGGAAAAATTTAAAAGCAAATTGCACCCACAAAAAATCAAGAGTAGTAAACCTGTTGTTGTTGTTAGCTGTTGTTGAGTATCATCTATAGTGGCCCTATGAACAACATACCTGAACTTTGTCCTATCCTGTGTCATCCTCGCAGTTCTTGACACATTAGAGCCCATTGTGACAGTCATTGTGTCAGCCCACGGGGTCAAAGGTATTCCTGTTCTTCGCTGACCCTCTACCTCGCCAAGCATCATGTTCCTCTCCAATGAACAGTCCCTCCTAGCAATAGGTCTGAAGTATGTGAGGTGAAGTCTCATTACCCTTGCCTCCAAAGAGCATTCTGGCTGCACATTTCCAAGGCATATTTTTTTTGTTCTTTTG
>NW_006399886.1:3839530-3840566 GCF_000299155.1 Elephantulus edwardii | reverse complement strand
GATATCTTTGGTGCCACAGCCTCTTCTAAATTCTGCTTGAACTTTTGGAAGTTCCCTATCTATGTACTATTATAGCTGTTTTTTAATAGTGGCAATACTAATCTTTGATATAAGAGTACACTTTCAGATGAAAACCACCATAAAAGATAAGGAAGACACTATATAATGATAAAAGGTAAAATATACCAAGAAGAAATAGCTTTGGTGAACACCCACATACCAAATGATTGTTGTTGTTCCTGTGTATTGGTGAGTCCGAACTGATCCATAGCTGATCCTATGGAGGGTTTTGAGAGGCACTTAACCACGTGAAGAAAATTTCCCATCTTCTCCTATGGAGCAGACAGTGAATTTGAACCACATGCCTTCATGAATGCAGTGCAGCTTTTTATCACTATGCCACCAGAGCTCTCACACCAAATGACAGCTTGCAAAAGACATAAAACAATGGTTAACAGACTTGAAGAAAGAAATAGATAACACCACAATAGTTGTACGAGATTTTAACACACCACTCTCTCCAAAACATGTCAACTTGAAAGAAACTTAAAAAAGATGCAGATCTAAAATGCACAATTAACCAACTGGACCTTGTGGGTGTATTCAGGGGACTGTAGCCATCAAAAAAATCAATTTACTGTCTTCTTAAGTGCACATGGTACATTCTCCACAATTGATCACTCTGGAGTTTTTCTTACAATATGACTTCCTTAGCCTTTATTATAACCTTGATTACTAAAACTGAGGAGGACCTGAAGCATTTACTGGAGAAGATCAAGGTCTGTAATCTTCCATGTAGATCAAAGCTTAATGTCAAGAAAACAGATATTCTCACCAAAGATTCTGGGTCAATTGGCAGCACCATGATTATTAAAGAAAGACTGAACTTGTTAACAATTACAGCTTGCTCAGCTCCACAATCAACATTCTTGGCACAAGCAGTCAGAAATCAAAAGATGAATTACACGGGGAAAATCTGCTGTCAGAGACTTCTCCAGAGTACTGGGAAACAACAGTGTCAGTCTAGAGATTAAGG
>NW_006399886.1:3836915-3838160 GCF_000299155.1 Elephantulus edwardii | reverse complement strand
CACAGACTTTCCCATCGCAATACGTTTTTTTATTTCCTGGCTACTGGTGCCAAGAGTGTTATTGGCAGGATTGAGAACTTGGGAGCAGAGACACGAGGCTCGAAGTTGAGGTGTCTACATTCACGTTCTGGGATCTGTCCAGACTGTATGCTGTCGTGAATCTGAATTATAATCTTTTGACTCTCCATGATATTGTTGTGTGTGGTCTAGCATGGGAGTGTGGGGGACATATCTGACCTCATGGGAATTGGTTTTGTGTTGTTGATGGTACGAATTGGAATAGTTTTCCCTTGTGTATTTGGTGAAGGTCAGACATGGTGCTACCCATGTAGCCCTTGCAAGCCTCAACAAATTAAAATAACATTGAAATAATACAAAATGTCTTCTCAGACTACAATGCCATAAAATAGAAATTAATGACAAGAAGATGAAGTTTA
The DNA here is from genome assembly GCF_000299155.1 of Elephantulus edwardii. Taxonomy (NCBI): domain Eukaryota; kingdom Metazoa; phylum Chordata; class Mammalia; order Macroscelidea; family Macroscelididae; genus Elephantulus; species Elephantulus edwardii. The sequence goes on along the minus strand of NW_006399886.1, from coordinate 3,837,723 downwards.
TAAAACCACCCACATGGAAGATAACACCCTACTTGGATATAAGTTTATAGAAGAAATAAAATGAAAAGGGAAATAAAATGTTCCTCTAAACAAATGATAATGAAAATTAAAAATGTCACAACTTCTGGGATACAGTTAAGGCAGTCTTCAGGGAGAAGTTTATAACAATAGGCAAAAATATATAAAAGGAAAAAAGAAGCAAAATTAATGACCTAACTCACTCACCAAAAAAAAATTCCTGGCCAAGGAAATTCTTCACATCCAGAATCTAACAAATATTAAGAGAAAATTTATTATCAATTTTACTTAAATTGTTTTAAAATCCAGAATAAAGGTTGCATATTGGAGTGCTTTCAGGGCTGGGTAGGGGGGAAGATGCAGGGGCGGGGGGATTTTATACCAACGAAGAAGTTTATCTTTTGCTTTTCAAAGAGAGGAACAAACAGAGGGGTAGAGGATAGAGAAAAAAAGTGCAACAATGAATGAATGGAAATCCAAAATCTCTGTAAATGTTCACTAAAATTAATGTCATTGTTATATACTGTCAAGTTGGAACTAACCCACAGCTGACCCTCTATTTCAGAGGCAACTTGACAGAACCTAGTAACAACAAAGGTCTATGTAGCCCACATAGGTGCTTTAAGCAAGAACTACATCTACAGAGTCAATAAAACGCATGGAAGGAAAAAAAGATGCAATTGGGTTCAGCCTTACTTAGTATGTAAATTGAACCCTTAATTACTTCTCTTCAAAATAAATGCTATTTCTGTCTATAGAAATTCTCTGCCCTTTGGAAAAAATGATAGTA
>NW_006399886.1:3830153-3836105 GCF_000299155.1 Elephantulus edwardii | reverse complement strand
GGAGACAATGAAAAGGAAACCAAGAAAGCAATATCATTTACTATAGCCAAGTACAAATTGAGATACTTAAGAATAAACCTAACTAAAGACACAAAAGACCTTTACGAAGAAAACAACAAAACATTACTGTGAGAAGTAATGAGACCTAAATAAATGGGAAAAAGTATTCTGTGTTTATGAATAGGAAGACTCTATATATTGAAAATGTCAATCCTACCAAAACCAATCTATATATTAAATGCCATACAGATATCAGATTAATTTTTCAAAGAGATAGAAAAAAACAATTAGCAAGTGTGTTTGGAAAGTAAACAGACCTCAAATAATCAAAGAAGTTCTGGAAAACCAGAATTAACTGGAAAGTATAGCACTCCCTGATCTCAAAACCTACTACACAGCTGTCATAACCAAAACAACATGATGCTGGTACAATGGCAGACACATAGACCAATGGAACAGAATTGAAAACCCAGAAATTAACCTGTCTACCTATGTCACCTGGTGTTTGGCAAGAAAACAAAGCCTTTCAAATAGGGAAATGGCAATCGCTTCAACAAATGATGCTGACAAAACAGTAAAACAAAAACAAAAACAAAAAACCCTGCTGAAACCTGAAGCAGGATCCACATCTCACACTATACACACAAAACAACTCAAAGTGGATCAGCGACTTAGAGATAAAGCTCCAAGCCATAAAGATCTTAATAGACAAAATGAGACCAAACTAAGAAAGACTGGCCTATGGTATAAATAAGTTGGCAAATATAGCCAAAAATGTGGTCAGGAGAGGATAACATTGATGAATGGGACCTTCTAAATATTAAGTTCATGTGTGCACCAAAAACTTATAGGGTAAGAAGAAAATCTCATGACTGGGTAAAAATATTTGACATTGCCATCTCAAACAAAGGTCTCATAATGGAAGCTTATAGAATACTACAGAGCCTTCAGAAGAAAAAGACTGATAATCCAGTTACAAAATGGGTGCAAGACATGGAAAGACTTTTCACAGAGGAAAACAGCCAACAGTCACATGAAGAAATGCTCAAAATCACTGGCAGTAAGAGAGATGCCACAAAGAGATATTATCTCATCCCAGTAGCAGTGGCAAAGTTTAACAAGACAGCAACAGTAAATGTTGGAGAGGGTGTGGAGAGATTGGAACTCTCATATATTGTTGGTAGGATTGTAAAATGGTACAATAATTCTGGAAGACAGTTTGGCTTTTCCTCAAGAAGTTCAACATAGAAAATAAAACTTGAGATACAAATGGAGATTTCTATACCAATGTTCACATAGTGTTATTCACACACAACAGGCAAAAATGGAAACAACCCAAACATCCGTCAACCACAACAAAAGGGATTGATAAATTGTGGTACATTCACACAATGGAATCCTATACAGCACACAGGGAGCAATGATTTTGAATAAGATTATATAACTTGGGAGAGGTTGGAGAAAATTATTCCGAGTGAGCGCTCACTTTCATAAGGACAAATTTTTCATAATATCACTATTGTATAAATAGAAGTGTTACTAGTAAAATGTGTACAAAAATCCAAAGGGGGAAGAGAAGTGAGGAGGGTGAGAAGCGGGAAAATGATGGGATTGCAGATTTTTGTACGCAAAGGGAGGGAGTTAAAGAATTAGGAAAAATTCAGTGGGGACTTGAAAAGGCAGGGTAATGGTGGGCATAGATCAATGGTGATTAACTTTATAAAACACAATGTATGAGAATGATCCTATGAAATATAATATGAATAAAGGAATGTGTGAAACACAGTTTATAGAAAGGAAATACAATGCATACAAATTTTATATGTAATCCAATATAAAATAGAAAGATTTTTTTTAAATGGGAGAAAAAATTCAAACTCAGAACTGACTTAGGACTATTCCTTCATTGGTTTTCCAAGACTATTAATTGCTTATCTTTCTCTGGAGGAGGCCCTGTTGGATTTGAACCATCAGAGAGGCATAGCCTTTGAGTTATTTCTATTGACTACTCCACCACGGATGGAAATGTTATTATCCATACAACTTCTGGAATTGAGCTGAATCAAATAATATTTTTGAAAGTTATTGTTGCTGTGTATTGCAGAGTTGGAATTTACACACAGCTGGCCATTTGGTGAGTTTTCAGAGGCAGTTAATTGCATGGGAGAAGCTTGCCCATCCTTCTCCCACAGAGCAGCTGGTGGCCTCGAAACACCTTTGGGATTGCAGTGCAGCTTCTTGTCACTAGGCCCCCAGAGCTCCCTTTTTTGAGAGTAAAACAGAGTATAGTTTAATTTAGATCACATTTCCTGCTTTCAGTGATTTAGACTGAGACATTACAGTTTTATTTCATTTAATGTTTCTTGTGCAATTGATCATTCCAGTCCAGTATTATTTGATTACATTGACTAAGTATCTTTTGAGTGCAAAATAATGTTTTGTGAGTCTAAATTATTGTTCTGATTTGATAAGAGGTTTTCACAGCATGCACCAGCCTCAAACCCTTCTGTAGTATATTTTCTAAGCTTATGAAGACATGAAATGCAAAACACATGACTTTGCAGGTAAGAGTTTGAAATGGGCATTTCTAAGGCCAAAACTTTCAGATATTTGAAATAATTGAATGTTCAATGAAAATGCTTGAGACCTGGTACATATGGTAAGGATCATTTCTACCTGAATATTTTTCCTTTTTCACTTTTGCCTTTCATAGTTTTCATAATGTGGAGGGTTAAGGGGGAATTACATAAGCTCTGGACCTTTATCTCCCTTTAGGTGAAACAAAAGGTGTGAAATAGGGAGCCCTTCTGTGTGCAAGTGTATTTACAAATCCCTTTAATTTTCCCCCATAACTCTTTCATAAGGTGATTGAAAGGTGATGATGATTATGAATTAATATTTCTGTTTTGGGGATGTTTCAGGCTCTAGGATTAAGCATCTTTAGGGAAGCAGTTCAACAGCTGCTGTGTTGCTGATGAGATCTAGGAGTTAAGAGACAGGCAGATACAAAAGGCAGCAAGAACCTGATCAGCTGGCAAGCTTGGAATAACGAACGCTGATTCATCCTCCGTGGCCCGAGTCCTACTCAATGTCTAGTTTTTCAAACTTTCCCCCCCCAAAATATATCACTTCAGACTGTTTTCTATTAAAAAACTCTCCTTAGAATGCTCCTGTTTTAGCCAAAATCAGATTTATGTTCTTAAAATGGAAAGAGTTCTGTTTATAGTGAAAAAAAGGTATTAAAATATATTTTCATTAATGTGGTTAATATTTTACTGAAGCAAATCATTCAAATAACTTTTCACTACACAACCAGCTACTTCACCAATAAAATAAGCACAAAGGGGGTAAAATAAAAAAATAGAAATATTTGAAATTTAGGTGTTATATATTTTTAAGTCTGTTTGCAATGGAAATTGTTTTTGAAAGTTAAATTGCAACTTTAACTTTTCTTTATTTTAAAATACCAAATCTTATAGTTTATAATTGTCATCTTTCAAGAAGCTAGATCTTGCAGGCAGTTTGCCGTTTAAATATCTAATAGTGGTCCAATAAAAACAGTTTAAAATAAGATGTTTATGGGTACAGTAGTAGACTCGATGGCATGCAACAACAGGATCATCAAATTTTGCATTTGTGATATATATACTGTGTAGACATTATACGATTAAATATTTTATAGTACTTTCTGTATATAACTTAATTAGCTGCACATTACATAACCAGATATTTACACTTCCATTTAGTCAAGCCAATTATAAATTGAACCTTTCAATCAGCTCTGTATAGAAAATGCTCTTAAATATATATTTTTAAAAATGCTAAAAATAATGATCTTGTTGAGAAGCACTGGCTTTATCTCCTCTCAAAAAAGCAGACAACACACTCGCTATCTTTTTAAAGGTTCCTTCCCCTTTGGGAATATGATGATATTACAGTTGTCTCAGCTGCTACTTGGCATTCAGACCAGATCTCAGAGCTGCCAGACACATTTCTGAAGTCTGCTTTTTCTTCTTTTCCCAAATAGTTTACAGTTACAGTGTGGCACCCATAAGCTGCATCTCTCAGGGGGACACTCAACTGCCAGCGGTAGGAAAGGCGCCCTGGAATCAGCTTCTGTCTCTCTCTGTAGACTGGAGCACTCAAAAATCCACAGTGCACCCAGCCTTTTCACTCAGCCCACTTCTCAAAGACCTGTTTATATTTCAAACTTGTTTCTCTAAGGCATTCCACCAGGACAGAAAAGTTCCAAAATCAACAATCTCCAAATTCCAAAGCCAACAATGGAGAAATTTCAAAGCTTCACAAAGTTTGTAGTGGTATGTGTGACAATAAATTATTTTTGTCCAACATAAATAATGAAATGGACTTAACTGTGTTTTACATATTTATTTTTTCCATGGAGGTTTCAAATCACCAGTCTAGGTCTGTCAGTTGGCTGTACAGAGGTAATCTGGTGTTGCTGTGATTCTAAATCCTGTACCACTGGTGTGTCAAATGTCATAATGATTACTCACGGTAGACAGTGTTTGGTGGAGCTCCCAGTTTAAGACAGATTTGGAAGCAGGAGTGTCATCCTCTACCTAAACAATGTGCCTCTGGAAAACTCTACAAACTTAGAGAAATGAAGACAGATTTAGAATAGTGTTCAGGTCTTTTGTTCATAGAGTCGCTGTGAGTCATGTTTGACTCCAAGGCAATCAACAACAACAACAGGGCTTCCAAATGCATTTATTGTGCTGGTGTGCTCTATTTAGTCAAACCTGTGTATATATGAATAAACACAAGTGTCTGAGTCAGGAAAATAAGTTGGAAGCACTGTCCATTGTACTGTGAAAAGTAACTTTTCTTTGAGATCTATATTAACATTTTATAGGAAGGCAAAGTTAATATGTCCCTGGAGCTACCATTTAAATGACTTTAGCTTTATGGTCTTTTAATGTGGGACCCTTCAGCCTGGAAATGAGGTGGATTTTTCCATCTTCTGACTCAAATTTGCTCAGCAGGGTGGCTTCCCCACTATCCCCCAAGTAGCTGTTTTAGCAGGAGAAAGAGTACCCTGTGATAAAATTGATTGCTTTAACCTACACTGCTCTCCAGCCTGCCACAGCTCCATTTTCTATTGGGTCTCCTAGCACCTGCTCCCCAAAGCACCAGATCTTATCTTCAATTGGTCTAAATGCAAATTCCAAAATGGAAATGACTGGCCAGGAAAAAATCCTTAAGGCTCTTCTGTGAGAATTGTGAGAAATTGAGTGCCTTTTATGGCAGAGGTCTTCATGAAGATAACTGGAAAGGTCTGCCAAGGCAGGGGTTTTATTGTGATTAAGATCTTAGTTCTAAATCAAGACATGGCAGCCTGTATCCCTAAATCATTCCTTTGTAGACACCGGGGAAACAGGCAGAGTGCAATAAGTGAATTTCCAGCAATATCGAGCCTTACAAATTCTCCTGGTCTTCCTGGAAGCCTTATGTGTGGATATGTAACACCTACTTGATATTTCCTTTCAGATTCCTAAGGATCAGTTGTCAGTCCTTTGAAATGTCCTCTTTCTGTATAAAACAGGAGCTGGTATTGTTATAACTTGTTTCCACAGGGGACCAGTTCAGCCTTATGTGTCAAAGGTGATTGGTGTGATGGTAAAATTGTTAATCTTGGTTTAAAAACTGCTGTAATACTTCATTTTAGAAATTAATAACTGTCACTCTGTCTTCATACTTGAGATTATGGTTTACCTTCTTCCAAGTTAATGCCAAAATAATATCTAAATCAACTTCTAAGCAATTATCCTAATGAAATGTTCTGAATTATTCAATCATTTGATTAAAAAAATCTATGTGTATTCTTCTTGAAGACATATAGAATGATGTACATATATAATTTATTTTTAACTTGGATTACAATTTACCATATTATAACATTTCTAAAACTAATTAAATGTAGTTAATATA
>NW_006399886.1:3827808-3830023 GCF_000299155.1 Elephantulus edwardii | reverse complement strand
CACTCCCTCCCCCATTGAATTGTGCAGCCCTATAATTAACCACCCCAACCCTATCCTCACCCCTCTGCTTCCATCCTTTCCCCCTTTGGATCTTCATACTCCTTCTAAAATAATGGTTTTAAATAGTATTTGTCCTTGTGGGACTGAGTTTGTCTACTTAGCATGATGCTCTCCAGTCTCTCCCAAGTTAGGTAGCAATTTACACAACCATTGTTCCTGTGTGCTGCGAAGTATTCCATTGCATGAATGTACCACAACTTCTCAATCCATTAATTTGTGGTTGGACAGTTGAACGTTCTCATGTTTTTGCAATGGTGAATAACACTTCTATGAAGATTGGTGTATAAGTCTCAGTTTGAGCTTCTGTTCTCATTTTCTTGGGGTATATTCCAAGCAATGGAGTAGTTGGAGTCTCCACAAGAAAAATAATGATAACTCAATTACAAAATGGGCAAAAGACATGGAAAGGATTTTCACAGAGGAAGCTATTTGAATGGCCAACAGACACATAAAGAAATGCTCCAAATCACTGGCAAGAAGAGAGATGCAAATAAAAACCACAATGAGATACCATCTCAGTCCAGTAGCAGTGGCAAGGTTTAACAGGATAGAAGTAATAAACATTGGAGAGGATGTGGTGAGATAGGAACTCATAAATTGTTGGTTGGATTGTAAAATGGTACAACTATTCTGGTAGGCAGTTTGGCGCTTCCTCAAAGAGCTGAACACAGAAATTCTATATGAAACCTAATTTTAAATTTTATTTTCTTATTTTAAGAAAAACATTTAAATTTGGAGTAAAACCCAAATTATCCTATGGACAATTATCATGAAATATATAGAGCAGGTTCAATCAAGTTACGTTGTTGTTAATTGCCATCGAGTCGTAGGTGACTCATACTAGCCCTTTGAATGAAAGACCTGAACACTTCTACAATTTTCATCATTTCTCCAAGTTCATAGGTTTCCAGAGGCAAGCTATTATGGATGTGGATGCCACTCCCTGCTTCCAAGCTTGTTTTAATTGACAGCTCCACCAAACACTGTCTACTATGGGTAGCCATTATCACATATGACACATCAGTTTCATTGTGTTCAGCATCACAGCAACCAGAGTTACTTTGTACAGCAGATGGACAGACCGGTGTTACACGACCTAGAAGAATGTTTGACCAAAATCAGTTAAAACCAGGCCTGATGGTTGCAGACTAAAATCACCCACCTTTGGCTTGGTAGCATCAATTTCTGTCCTCTAGGTCAACTGGGCTCTCTCGTTGTTGTTGTTGTTAATTACTGTTGAGTCGTAGGCAATGCATAGAGACCCTATGAACAAAAGACTTGAACACTTGTATAACTTTCATCTTGTTCTCCAAGTTCATAGGGTTTCCAGAGGCAAGCTATTTTGGAAGTGGATGCCACTCCTGCATCTAAGTTGGTTTTAATAACAACAGAATAATTAATGGGAGAAATAATATTTTAAAATTGTTTAAAAAGTATTTTAAGACAAAAATTAAGAGGTTTATTTCACCTTAAAGGGGTTTATCAACTAAAGATATTACCACATTTTTGCCACTCTGTGAAATGAACAAAAACATATGAGGAGTTAGGTGGAAAAAATACCAAAACCAGTTTTGATTTCACTAGCTAATATGACTCTGAGCACATTATGTTTTGGATTTCCTTGCACATAACAGTGGGATTTCTAGAGTCACTTTGGCCATTGACAGAATTATGCCACTACCAGGTTGTCAGCTTCAGAGGAAGCCATAATTGTCTCACAAGTTTTCTTTCACAGTAAGCCCCACAGGTTTACTTGCTCTAGATAGTTTCATATTAACTCTGACTCAAACATTAAAAGGTGGCTGTTGTATAGTTGGTAAATTGAGGAGAGTGATGGTTATTGGAAGAGAGGAGTTATGCTTTCCTTCAGAATGCTTCTGTAATTTAACAAATATGTCTTTCCATATTTATTTCTGGATATTGAAGGATATGGTCCTACTCTCCAAGAATCAGCTCAGCATTTAATTTACTGATTGGAGGTGCTATGAAAACTCTATCCTACTTCTTCCTAGAGTGTTTCCATAATTTAAAACAGGTTAGAGCATGAGTTGTCACTTTGGTTTTTATGCTTACTTTTAGGACCGTTAGGCTGTGGTTACAGTCTCCAAGAAAGTACTCAATTTTTAAATATTCTAGCTTTTAATTTGAGAGCACT
>NW_006399886.1:3822311-3823333 GCF_000299155.1 Elephantulus edwardii | reverse complement strand
TCAAGAAAACAAAGATTCTCACCACTGGGTCAATTGGCAGCATCATGATAGAAGGTGAAGAGACTGAGATTGTTGACAGCTCCAGTTTGCTTGGCTCTACACTCAACTCTCTCGGTACCAGCAGCCAGGAAACTAAAAGACAAATTGCACTGGGAAAGTCTGCTGTCAGAGGCCTCTCCAAGGTACTGAGGAGCAACAATGTCAGTCTGAAAAGTAAGGTGAGCTTGATATAGACCATGGTCTTTGCAATTACTTGCTATGCATCAGAGAGCTGGACAATGACCAGGAAGGATAGAAGGAGAGTTGATGCCTTTGAGCTGTGGTGCTGGAGAAGAGTATTTAATATGCCATGGACTACTAGGAGAACAAACAAGTTCAACCTGGAGAGAATCAAACCAGGCTTCTTTATGGAGCCAAGGATTCTGAGGCTTCATCTTACATACTTTAGACATGTTGCAAGGCGGGATCAGTCCTTGGAGAGGGACATCACGCTTGGGAGGTTGGAGAGACAACGAAGAAAAGTAAGACCCTCGATGAGGTGGATTGATTCAGTGACTGGGATAATGGGATTAGGTGTGTTAAAGACAATAAGATGGGCAAGGGATAGAGCAAGGTTTAGGTCTGTTGTATATAGGATGGCTTTGAGTTGCAGGCAATTCAGTGGCATATAACAACAACATAACAATAAATCACTTGAGACTCTCGTGGCTTAGTAGGTAAGGAGTTGTGCTAGCAACCCAAAGGCAGGCATTCTTGAATTTACTGCCTGCTCATGTAGAGAAATATGGGACATCTCCCACGCAATTTATTTAATGCCTGTGAAAACTCCTTGGAGGATCACCTATAGTCAATTGAGATTATATGGCAATGACTTGAGCTGAAAGAACGTAGAAAATTACTCTCCTTGAAAACTCTTGCATGTTCAAATTATGAAAGCCAAAATATCGTCATCTTTGCCTCTAAGAAGCATTCTGGCTGCACTTTCCCCAAGATGTGTCTGTTTGTTCTTTGAACAGTATCTC
>NW_006399886.1:3818550-3820336 GCF_000299155.1 Elephantulus edwardii | reverse complement strand
ACGACAGATCTGAACCCTGTCCTAATTGTGCCATGCCATCCTTAAAATCCCTGACACCCTCAAATGCGTTGCTGCAATCACTGAGTCAATCCACCTGGTTGAGGGTCTTAATCTCCTTTGCCATCTCTCCTCCTTCCCAAGCATGACATTCCTCTCCAAGAAATAACTTCTCTTAGGGAGTTCTGTTGGTCTGGTGGTAAGAAACTGCTTTGCAATCCCAAAGGTATGAGTTTTGAGTCTGCCAGTTGCTATGTGCGAAGATGGGCAATCTCCTTCTGTGAGATTTATTACCTCTGAAAATTTGCTGAAGGGTCAGCTATGGGCCAGTTCTGACTTGATGGCAAACAACAATAGCAACAACCCACACACCCAAAGTATAGGAGACAAAACTTTGCCTCCAAGGAGCACTCTGGCTTCACTTTCTCCAAGACATATCTGTTTGTTCTTTTGACATTCTGTAAGATATTAATTAATGAAGGTTCAATGTCCTCCAAAATTTAGGATCATTCTGTTCTATTTGAAATATAAATAGCAAACTTAGATGTATGCTAAATTTAAAAAAAGCTGCAAAATTATAAATTGTCATCTTGTCTTTAAAAATAACTTTCCAAAGATAAATTGAATCTGTAAGTATCTGGATACTTCCATTAATTTTATTTAAGGTGGGTTTCTATTTTTTAAGTGAAATTTCTGCTGTTTTCTGATAGTTACACAATAATCAAACTTATAATCACTCAGTCATTGCTGTCAAGTTAGAACCAACTAATCGCTAACCCTCTAGTGAGGTTACAATGGAACAGGAGTATATTAGCCATCTTTCTCCATGAAACAGCTAACAGAGCAACTCGTGGATTCAGATCACCAGAAAGGGACTACTCTACCTGAGCTTCCTTAAAATTAAATTAAAAAGCAAAAGGTTAAAATTGTGTTTAAGACCACAGGCTGTTTTGGGTTTTTTTAAATTTTTTTATCATAGACGGCCAGGTTGTTTCTGGATGACTCCACTCTGGTATCTGTGGCTTTTTGCTGCCTGTGCATGGCAGTCATGTGGGCAAGTGGAATAGCACTAATAGGTGCATTGCTGTACAGAGCTAACTCCTGGTTGCTGTGATGCTAAACACTGTAACACTGATGTGCCAAATGCAATAAAATGGTTACCCTCTGTGGGCAGTGTTTGGTGGAGCTCCTCGATTAAAACCAGCTTGGAAGCAGGAGTAGCATCCATGTCTGAAATTATTTGCCTCCAGAGACTCTATGAAGAGTGCTCAGGATTTTCATTCCTAGGGTCGCAATGAGTCGTCTACAACTCCGTGGCATTTAACAACAGCAGCAATATGAAAAGTAAGTGCTTCCTCTTGTTTTTGTGGCTGCAGGTGGGGCTCCTGTCAGTATTTTTTCTTGGTGTCAATCTTGCTTGTAAGCATCTATTCTAAGTATTTGAAGAAATCTTGGTAGCTGCTGTGAATGGAGTTTCCAAACACTCTAAATTGATACCTAGACCACAGTTGGACTTTGTAAAATTTTTATGTAGTTTTTGTGTGTTATTTTGTACTTTCATCTATGCTAGAGACCTCTGCTACCCTCACACATTATGTCAAAATTTTAGCCAGCAGTAACACTTGTAGGATGAAAATGTAGTCCAATAACATGTACCACTCTCTGGATGCTATGGTCGCCTATCAGAGCCAGAGAAAAGGAAAAAGAAAGGGGGAGGGGAAGGGAAAGAGACAAAGGAGGATAGTAAAAAAAAAAAAAAAAAGAGGATAGAAAGTAAGAAAGAAAAAAA
>NW_006399886.1:3815972-3817717 GCF_000299155.1 Elephantulus edwardii | reverse complement strand
AAAAAAAGAAGGATAGAAAGAAAGCAGGATAGTAAAAAAGGAGGAGGGAGCATAAAAGTGAGGAGGATAGATAGAAAGGAGGATAGACTGTTATGAAAATAGAAAAGAGGATGATAGAAAGGTGGAAAGAGAGGGAGAGGAGAAGAGGAAAAGAGGAGAAGGGAGAAAGGAAAAGAGAAAATATAGAAAGGCAGGAGGATAGAGTGGCAGAGGATAGAGGTCAGATAATAGAGAGGCTGGAGGGATAGAGGCCAGTGAGATAGAGGCAAGAAGATATGGAGAGAAACAGTGCGCCAGCAAGGAGGATAGAAAGAAAGAAAGGAGGATAGAAAGAAAGAAGGAAGGAAGGAAAGAAAGAAAGAGGATAGAAAGAAAGGAGGATAGAAAGAAGGATACTAAGAAACGAGGATACAAAGGAGGATAGAAAGAAAGGATAGATATAAGGAGCATAGAAAGAATAGAGGATGAAAAGAAAGGACAGAAGGGAGGACAAATTGGAAGTAGGATAGAGAGAAAGGAGGATAAAGAAAGGAGGACAGAAAGAGTAGGAAATAGAGACTGAAAAGAAGCATTTCTAAAGATAATTCTGAATAATTGATCCTTACCACAGTTAATTAGACTTGTTGACTGGGCTGAAAAAAGAATACTATCTTTGTTTTCACCTGTTTAATTTCTAATTCCAACCATACCAGTAATTAGTACCAAACTAACTATCAAAAAACAAACCCAAGTTAAAACTGTCCTGAACATTTCATTTGTTGTGCCACTCCATCATTTTCAATGTTAACTGTTACTTCTCTCTAAAGCCCACCCCTAGGCCTAAACATACCTCCCTTCTTTTTGCCTCACAATTTGCTGGAAGGGTTCTGGAAGCTCACTCAGCTGTTGACGATATTGGCTTGACAAACATGATGCAGGGCAGGAAGAGCACCTGGCCAAACAGAAAGAGAGTAGGCCGACCCAGAGTCCCAGGCGCAGTCTCCTTTTCTCAGAGCACTGGCTTTTATCAGAGTACTGGGACATAGACCATGACCCAGAAAAACAGAATGTGGCCATTTAGGCCAGGCCTTTTAGCAGAGTGGAGTCTCAGGGTATCAAGGGATAAGAAAGGCATTTGGAAAGCTGAACTCTTGACACCACACCACCTAACATCCAAGGTAAGTTACTCTGAAGCTAAGATTCAAACTACTGGAGTAAATTATTCTAATCATATGCACACCTCAGGTTTCTGGACGAAAAAAAAAGAGGGGGAAAAAAAGAGAGAGGTTTTACTAGCAATGTAAACCAGGAGGAAAACCAGCAGCACCAGAGGCTATTTTGAATGGATTTCCCAATCCCATTCCACTAAGTGTCCAATATATAGGAAGGAGAAACAAAGATTTTGATCAGTAGTAGGTTTATAGATGGCCCATCACCTAAAGATGCTTAAATTGTTTTGTCTGGTACTGGTTATCACTTCATCATTTTGAAAACTTTAGGACTTGATTGCTTCTTGTCAGCCCAGATACCTTGATGATTCTAATAAAAAGTGAGGCGTTTGTGATAAGGCCTTCTATGGAAAAATTCATGAGGGTAGGCAGCATGGCCCTGGACCAGTTTGAAAGTCATCTACAGGAGCTGTTTCTATAGAAGCTGTTAGCTGGGAGTGGTGAGAAGTAGGGTGGTTATTGTTGTTATGTGCCGTCAAGTCACTTGCGACTCATAGCGACTCTGTGTACAACAGCTCTAAACTCTGCTCTGTCCTG
>NW_006399886.1:3804843-3814839 GCF_000299155.1 Elephantulus edwardii | reverse complement strand
TTTTTTTTCTTCATGTATCCTTCTAAATGATCTACTTCAAGACTACGGTGCTGAGGTTCTAGGCTTATCAACTGTAGTGAAACATAAATGGGGAAAAAATTATATAAAACTCCCTTATATAAATGTTAAAAAATACAGCATTATTTGACCTTCCCCCCCCCCCAAATGTGAAGAATAATGCTTTCTAACTATAGGACTTGTCAGAAGAACACTTAGATTTGTAAAGAAACTTCTGTAAAAGAGTTCTGGTCAACTTTGATAGCAATATCTATTTGTTCACACTCTTGGGGGAAAAAAGTGATCATGAATGTAAACTTACCACCAAGCTAATATTGTTTATTTTAAAGAAAGGAGAAAAAAGACACTTTTTAAAGAGATGTTAAAACAGCATGGAAGTTCTTATTGTTGTTGGATGTCATCAAGTAGGAACAACAGATTTTAATCCTCTCCTATCTTGAGCTATCCATGCACTTCCTGGCTGTCATCATATTAATCCACCTGATCAAGTGTCTTCCTCTCCTTCACAGATCCACTACCTTTCCAAGCATCATGTTCCTCTCCACAGAATAGCCCCTTCCAGGAACATGCTGAAAGTATGTGAAGTGAAGCCTCATCACCTTTGCCTTCAAAGAGCACTCTGGTTGCACTTTCTCTAAGACTGATTTGTTTTTTTTTTTTCTTTTGGCAGTCCATGAGATGTTCAGTATTAGCTAGCGTAACAGCTCAAAGGCATCAATTCTTCTGTCATCTCTATTCGTTGTCCAGGTTTAAGATGCATAGTAAGACCATATGAAAGACCATGGCATGAGTCAGACACATCTTAGTCCTCAAACTGACATCATTATTCCTTAATAATTTGGAGAGGTCTCTAACTTCAGACTTTCCTAGTGCAATGTGTTTCCTTATTTCCTGATTGCTGGCCCAAGGGTGTTAATTGTGGATCCACATAAGATGAATTGGTAAACAGTTCCAATCTCTTCTCTATCCATCATCATGTTACCTATTGGACCAGTGATAAGAACTGACATTGAGATGAAATCCATATTGAAAGCTGAATTCTTTGATCATCTGCAACAAGTGCTTCAAGTTCTCACTTTCAGCAAGCAAGGTTGTGTCATCTGCATAATGCAGTCATTGATGATGATGAATTCTCTCCATAGTTATTCAATCTGTATATGGAAAGTCTAGTCATCAAAAACGCAATCATGACTATGTTGTTATTAATTCTTAATCCAACTGTGAAAGTTTTGTCATTATGTAGTTATTATAGAAATAAAAAGTTTATGTTTCTGTTTAATACTTTAGTCAATGAGAGGCCACTGATGGCTGTACAACAGTGGTATCTTATAATTTGTATTTATGACCTTCTTATGAATGGAGAAGTGTTGTTTAAGAGGCTGTTGCTATATTACAAAGCAAAACTTTCAAACTCATTTCTCAAATACCCCATCAAACTCATTACTGCTCATCCAGAATAGATACATAACTGAACCTTTAGGTTTTCTCAGGATGTGATTTACACAGGGGATTGACCTTCTTTCTTCACAAGTAATAGGTGGACTGGATCCACCAGAGAAGGCCTTCCTGTAGGACTTCAGCACCAGAACTCCCAGTCCAATCTAACTAGGTACGAATGTGCAGGTATTTTGTAGATGTGGTCAATGACTATAATCAGATTACATAAAGTAATGTAATAACCCTCAGAAATATAATATAAACCTTGAATATGTGGGTGCTCCACAGCCATTTAGGGAGCTCTGGTGCTTAGGGATAAAGCATTGTACTGCCGACCAAAAGGCACTTAGTTTGAGCTGCATCATTGGGGAAAGATGGGCAATCTCCTCTGGGCAATTGACTGTCTTTGAAAACCCGCTAGAAGGTAGGCTATGAATCAATTCAGTCTTGATGGTACAACAGTCTAGCCAAGTCATTGAAGGCCACAAGAGTAAAAAGAGATTTCAAAGGAAAAAAATAAAATCCTGTCATATCACTGACGTGTCAGCCCCTGCCTCAATTTCTATGCAGCCAACTTAACCTCCTAATTTCTCATTAGAACACATCTTTTCACAAGCTAATTCTTTAAAAGAAATATCTTTAATGTTAGATGACTATGTATGTCTATCTGTGTTTTATTGACTATGCAAAAACATTTTTGATTGTGTGGATCACAATAGACTGAGAACAATGGGAATCCCAGAACACTTGATTGTGCTTATGTAAAACCTATACTTTGACCAGAAGACAGTCATCAGAATAGAGCAGGAAACACAGCACAGTTCAAAATTGGGAAGGATGTGCGTCAAGGATGTTTTCTGTCTCCATCTCTTTTAAATCTATATGCAAAACTGGTTATCTATGAGGCTGAGCTCTGTAAGTATGGCATCAGGATTGGAGGTAGACTCATCAACAGTCTGTGTTATGCAGATAACACAACCCTGCTTGCTGAAACTGAGGAGGACCTGAAGCATTTACTACAGAAGGTCAAGGACTGCAGCCTTCAATATGAATTGAAGCTCAACATCAAGAAAACAAAGATTCTCACCACAGGGCCACCGATTGGCAGCATCATGATAGAAGGTTAAGAGATTGAGATTGTTGACAGCTTCAGTTTGCTTGGTTCTACACTCAACAGTTTTGGTAACAACAGCCAAGAAATTAAAAGATTAATTGCATTGGGAAAGTCAGCTTTCAGAGACCTCTCCAAAGTACTGAAGAGAAATGAAGTCAATCTGGAGGCTAAGATGCCTCTGATACAGGCCATGGTCTTTGTAATTACTTGCTATGCATCAGAGAGCTGGACAATGAGTAGGGAGGATAGAGAAGAAGAGTTGATGCCTTTGAGCTGTGGTGCTGGAGAAGAGTATTGAATAGACATACCATGGACTGCTAGGAGAACAGGCTGCTCCTTGGAGGCAAGGATTCTGAAGCTTTGTCGGGCATACTTTAGACATGTTGCAAGGTGGAATCAGTCCTTGGAGAGGGACATCATAGTTGGGAGGGTGGAGGGATAGTGCAAGAGAGGAAGGCCCTCAATGAGATGGATTGATTCAGTCACTGGGGTAATGGGGATAGCAGTGTCATAGACAATAAGATTGGTAAGGGATAGAGGAAGGCTTAGGGCTGTTGTACATAGTGTAGCTATGAATTGCAGGTGACTCAATGGTACATAACAATAACAACATACAACAAAGTATGCTTTTGAAAGGATTAAATTTATTTATCATACTTTTCCCTTGTTCATGCTTCAAGAAATGAAAATCAAAACATAGCTCTGTTGAGACAGATACAACTCAGGATAAACTCCATTGGGTTTTAAAGAGTATAAATCTTAATAGAATGTTTTTCCAGTGAGCAGCTTTCAGTTTACAGTCTAATATGCAACCTAAAATGGGCTTCTTTGTTAATGCTTAAACACTAACAGATAGTTGAAATAATCACCCTTTGTATATATCTCTTTATTTTTGCTATTGAATTGGAACTGACTATTGAATTGGAACTGACTCATAGCTGACCATCTAGACACAAATTACATGGGAGGAGATTGTCATACCACAGAGTGGCGGGTGGATTCGAACCACCTACTTTTGCATTGGCAGAGGACTTGACCACCAGAGTGCCTCTTGTTTGTGTGTACTTTAAGAGAACAATAGATACCTCAGGAAGGCTAATTAGCCCATGAATTTCCTGGGAGGAATAACCATTATGGAGAAAAAGAGAGAGCTTAGCTTGTTTCCCATTCTAACTCAAATATTGCTGTTGTTATGTGCATTTGAATCAGTAGGGACTCATAGAGATCCTGATCTTATGTAAAACAGCCCTGTACCTTGCTCTACCCTGTGCCAGTCTTATGAAGATTAGATTTAAGGTTTGGTCCACCTCCTTAGACTTGTTGTTGTTAATTGCCTTCAAGTTGAGCAAGACTCATAGGGACCCTCCTTAGACTTGCTTTCTTAATAACTCTAATTTGAAGGTACAGCCATCAGCTTTCTCCAGAAAAGGGCTAATCTTACTTGGCATGCTATGATGAGATACCACTTTACTGATAATTTTGTGCTATTTCAGGGAGGAATCACATTGTGCACTGCTCAGCTGTCTTTACCTCATCTCTTCCTTTCCAAGTTTTTCTCCTTTAGCACATGATTCCTTCTTTGCTGGTTACTTCTGCAATGGTAGTCCAGCAACATATTTTTACTTCTATGAGATGTAGTCTCCCAGGTAGGCAGGTAGATAACTTTAGTTTCCCAATACTTGTGCTATTTCCATGTAAAATTGAAAATAGGGCTTCATGGTTATATTCTTAGGTGCCTGATGAAGCATCGTATTCAATGTCCTGCACTTGCCTAATGTCCATTTTCTGACTCTGATCAAGATGAGGATTTCATACTAGATGTTCAATTGTGTTTTGTTTGACTAAAACCTTTTGCCAAATACTTGTCAAAAGTTTCCAACTTATGTACAAAATACTATGAATACTGAGGTATTGTTTGGGAATTGATTTAAAAACAAACAGCTCAACAAATATAAATATATACATTGAGTGATCTAGACAGCTCTGGGGCCTAGGGGTTGAGCAGCTATGCTGCAATTTCAAAGGCACATCAAGTCTGTATGCTATGGGTCAGTATGACCCATAGCATCCCTGTGAACAACAGATCTCAACCCTGTCCTATCCTGCGTCATTCTGACACTACCTGACACACCAGAATCTTTTCTTACAGTCACTGTGTTAATCCACCTAGTTGAGGGTATTCCTTTCCTTTGCCGACTCTTTGTCTTTGCAAGATAGGTTCTGACTGGAAGGCAATGAGTAGAGTTGAACTTTTATAAACCCACAAACTAGTCTTACATTAAAAAAAATATTGATTTATTAGTAAACTATAAAATGAAGTTTTATGGTGAAGTTTGTTACTTAAAATCACAGCTTCTCCAAGATACAGCTAACTTTTATACAGGTGATGGAGAAGCTGAGAAAAAGAAAAAGTAGATTTGCCTCAATATTGTAAATTTGCATTTTAGTCAGCTACCAAATGTTCCCCCCCTTTCCCATTTCCTAAACCCTGGAGCCTGTGCTCCCTGAGCCCATCTGGGAAGGCACACCAACCAGATGGCCATTGTGAACTGCTGGGAAGCCCCGCAGCAGTGAGAGCGAGGACCAAAAAAGAAACCTCTCTGGGATACAATGAATACAAGCCTAATTTATATTTTAAAGCTTTAGAAGGAGATTAAGGCCAACAGTGGCATGGCTTTAAACTGCAGTGGGGAAGTTTCTTTGTCTTTCTGCCAGTGAAGCTGTATTATAAATGAGGGGAGATTCAGCAGTGTGAAAAGATGCCACAGAAAGAAAGGCAGGCTGAATAATTGTATAGTTGCGCAGATTACAAACACTACGTAAAAGGATTGTTGTTGGAAAGCTTCATCAAAGTAATGCCCTCTGCCATCAATTTATGTCACAGGGATTATGGTTTTGGGAGTAGAATAACCAGTAAAGGATGAAAGAATGGCAAAGCATGTTTTTTTTTTTTTAATCCCAAAGTACTTGAACCATTGATAACAAGGGATTAGAAGCAGAAAATATGTTGTGATTTTATCCCTTTCATATGGGTGTCAAGGTTGAAGGGACATAGTTCATGAACTTGGGAAGCATTAATGCACTTGTCACGAAGCATCCACAGACCTTGTGTGTCTACTGAGTCTTAGCAAAGGCCAGGATGATAAAAATTAGTTCTGGTCGAAGAAAATCAGCAAATCATATTCAGATACTCATTTGTTATTTCAGGCATGGATCTTAATCATCTACTCATTTTTTTCTTTATGAGGTGGCATAAATTAAATTTACTTATTTAACTGACAATCTTTTGTCCCACAGGAAACGTCTCATAAGCACTGAAAAAGGATTCATAAAAATGGAAATTCTATCAGCACTAGTATAATAAAAAAATACAGCTCATGTTTGTCATATTTTTTCCTTGCTTAGAGACTCTACCATGAATTGATACGTTGCTAGTCACAATTGTTTCAATAGTGGCTTTCAAATTCTGTCATTTTGTGGATGACTGAATCATCTCTATTAATTAGCTATTCATCCACTAATTCCATGACAAAGTGCTAAGGGCTTATGTACTCTGGGTTCACAGGGATGCAAAACTTAGCATTCGTCCCACCTTCCAGGATTTCACTATCTAGTAAGTTGGATGATAACACAAAAATCAAACCTGTTGTCGATTCTGCCTCAGGGAGAGCCCATGTGTTGCAGTGAAGAATTGAGTTCCGCAAGGTCTTCTTAACTTTAATCTTTATGAGAGGAGTTTGTCTGGGTGGTTTTCCTGGAACCATTGAACACAAACCACTCATTTTTTGACCAGTAGATGAGCACAAACTGTTTGCTCTGAGTAAAGTAAACATATTAAGATTTGTTGCATTATTTTTGTTACTGGCCATTGAGGGGCTTGATCCTCGGCAATTGCACACATAACAGAAGTGTTATTCCATTTTTAGGATTGATGGTATGCTCCAGTCCATTGTTGTGGCCACAGTTCATTGTTTTTGATTGTTTTCCATTTTAGGGCCCTAATCAAATGCTAAATGGGAAAATATTCTCCTGTGATCCATACAATTTTCATTCAGTGTATTTTGGAAATAGATACCTGGGCCTTTCTTCCTACTTGATCTATACTGAAGAAGCCTGCGCACTATCGATGACTCTAGTGATGACATGAACTATTGATAACATAGCTTCCAGTATCATACCAGTACCATATAAGCCATCAAAGTATACCAAACTGACAGATCAATGCTGGACATGTTATCTAGGTTTGAAAACATAAATAAAGCTGTACTTAGAATATAATAACTATTTCAAAGGAAAGTCTTCTTTACAGCTGTACAGAAGAAAAGTTGCCTGTTGTGAAAGATTTTGCACTTGGATCAACAATCAACGCCCATGAAAGACAGTAAAGAAATTAAATGACATATTGCGTTGGGCAAATCAACTGCCCAAGGCTTCATTAAAGTGCCATAGAGCAAGGATGTCACTTTAAAGACTGTGGGGGACCTGACCTGTGAGAGTTGAACAATGAATAGGATGTTCAAAGAAGAATTGATGCATGTATGTTCTGTTGTTGATGAAGATTATTGAATATACTGTGAAATGCCTAAAGAATAAGCATAATTTATCTTGGAAATAGTGCAGCCAGAATGCTTCTTTAGTTGTTAGATGATGAGACTTCATTTCATGTATTTTGAACATGCTGTTAGTAAGGGCCAATCCCAGGAGACGGCCATCATGCTTGGCAAAGCAGAGAGTCAACAGAAAAGAGTAGGATCTTTAATGAGATGGTTTAATGCAGCTGACTGCAATGATGGGCTCATTTGGGCACAATTGAGACAGACATTCTAAGTACAAGGGACAGTCAAAGAAGAGGGAAAAGGAAATGGGAAACAGCAAAGCTCCACAGCATTTTTATTGCTCAGTGAAGTCTGAATGAAGAGAGGAGCTTGAATGGTTTGCAGGGTGTAAATTAATGGAAGACCTCATTTGTCAGCCAAGGAGGTTGGAATTCATTATACATTTCAAGAGCAATGACTAAAATTTCTTACAGCAGCAAAATTAAGTTTCTATTGATGTTAGGTTTTTCTAGTAGATCTTTTGGAAATTGTAGTTATGGAGGTATAAAGCTCAGTTTTTTTTAAAAAAAATGGAATTAACAGGTGTTAGTAGTTTGAGAGTGGGAGTACTACTAGAATAATCATTGTAAAGTGACCTCAATGAGTAGACCCCACTTTGTATTATTATCTCCTGTCCTTGAGTGTGGGCAGAAACTGAGACTCTTGCTTCTAACTAGTCAAATATGATAAAGGTCACTCCCCTCAGGGTGTCACATTATAGAAGACTTTCTCTTAGCCGAATGGTATATTCCCTTGCTGACTTTGAAAAAGTGAACACCTTGCTGTGAGAGGGCCATGTGACAAGGAACTATGGCCTCTATAAACTCACAGTGAGACCTGGCTTATCTACTCAAGTCTTGAGTACCTTAGCCATACAATTTAAAGGAAATAGATTCTTCCAGTAACCATGTAATCATGGAAAAGGATTTTAAGTTTCAGAAAGGAATGTATATTGACCTACCTCTTGATTGTAGCCTTGGCAGATTCTGAGCGGAGGAGACAACTAAACATGTGAGAGCTCCCAGTCCAAAGGAACCATGAGATAGTATGCATGCTACTTTTAGTCACTCAGTGTGCGATGATATGTTGCTATCACAACAGGAATTTTAGTCACTCAGTGTGTGATGATATGTTGCTATCACAACAGGAATTCAATATAAACATGTAAGAGGAAATGGATCCAGGCAGAATTTGCCAGGCCTGGTGATTGGTGCTATGTCTATAGGGAGGGAGACTTAGTCCAAGTCAGTACATCTGTTGGTACTCTTCCACATCTTCTCAATGTGCTCTCTGAAGCATTGAAGCTTGTCCAATTAGAATCTTGGGATTCTAAGTGAAGACTTTTGTTTGGGGTTTTTTTTCCTCTGATGGTGAGCACAGTCACCTGTTGTTCTAGGCAAGTCTGAAGTGTTAGAGAAAATGCATCTGGAAAGCAGAATCATAATTGGAGGATATCAGGTAGGAAAATATTCAACTTTCTTACTACTCAGCTGATGTATCACTGTACCGTTTTCTATACTGTCATGCAGTAGAGGGAAAGTATCCTGTTTTGCAGCATGGTAACTTGCTTAATAACAGACACTTTATTGTCTTCTCTCCCTTCTGTTTAACTTTTCTACATTTCTACATGCATTTTCTTTGTTTTTCCCCCTACATGCGTTTTCAAGGACTTTAATATTTTTTCTCTAAAGGCATTAATTATTTTTTAATTGTGATTTTAACCAAAATTTTACATAAAGGTTGGATTTAGATTCATTCATTAATGTACAGTTTTCTCCTTTACTCTCTCTCCCACCTTCCCCAATTCACTGTTTAATAAACTTCTTGTTCTAGATCATTTATCTCTATCTATCTATCTATCTATCTATCTATCTATCTATCTATCTATCTATATCTGTGTATGTTATATATATAACATATAACATATAACATATAACATACATAACATATACATTACCTATATAACATATGTGTTACATATATTACATATATATATATAATCTCCAATCAGGCTTGGGAAGGTGAAAGGACAGTGCAAGAGAGGAAGACCCTCAATGAGATGGATTAACTCAGTGACTGGGGTGATAGAGATTGGTGTGTCAGAGAAAATAAGGTTGGCTCAGGATAGAGCAGGGTTCAGAGCTGTTATACATAGAGTTGCTATGAGTTGTGAGTGACTTGATGGCAGATAACAATGAAAACAATGCCTAATCAAGCATTCCTTTCAGAAAGCCCTTTCCTTCATCTGTTTCAGTGAAGTGTTCATTATTTATCAACTCCTTTCCTCTTCTCCTTCTTCCTATCGCTTCACCCCCCCATGTCAATGCTATTTTATGCAGAGGTTTTATGCAGTATTTGTCCTTTTGTGACTGAGATATTTCACTTAACATAATGTCTTTCAGACTTACCCATGTTGTGTAGTGTTTTACAAGTTCATAGTTTTTCAA
This sequence comes from Elephantulus edwardii, assembly GCF_000299155.1. NCBI lineage: Eukaryota > Metazoa > Chordata > Mammalia > Macroscelidea > Macroscelididae > Elephantulus > Elephantulus edwardii. The sequence continues at coordinate 3,805,228 of NW_006399886.1, read as the reverse complement.
TGTTGCATAATAGGCCATTATGTGAATGTACTATAATTTTTCTGTTCGTTCATGTGTTGATGGGACTTGGGCTGCTTCTATCTCTTCACTATTGTGAATAATGCATCAATAAATATGGATATCCCGGCCAGAGAGGGAGGGAGAAGGCGTCACTGGGCTAGGTCACCTCGGATAACAGCAAAGGGGTCGTCTTCCAGGTCAGATACAGCAAAACCCGGCCAGAGAGGGAGAGAGAAGGCGTCACTGGGCAAGGTCACCTCGGATAACAGCAAAGGAGTCGTCTTCCAGGTCAGACACAGCGAAACCCGGCCAGAGAGGGCCAGAAAGGAAAACATAATCTACACAAGAGTTCTACAGGACACGTCAACTTCCCTTGGAGACAGTA
>NW_006399886.1:3796722-3801301 GCF_000299155.1 Elephantulus edwardii | reverse complement strand
ATTTTCCACTTCCTCAGTAGGATCTGTTGTCTTCTACCTTGTTGAACTTTATTGCTGCTGGGATGAGACAATATCTTACTGTGTTTTGTTTGTGCCATTTTTAAAAACTATTATTTCAGGACTGCTTCTGTACAAATTAAAACTAAGAAAAGTAACTTTCATGCTTTACATTTGAATCATGTAAAGTGTAAGTTTCTAATAGGTCAAACATGATCAAATACTTCCGGTGCAATATTGTTATAGCTAGGCTGAACTAACTTCTCGAGGAATGATGTTTTCTTACAGATCTGAGGGCTGAGGAATGTTTCTTGATCTAGAGTAAATTGATGAAGATTAAGTAATAGTGATGAAAGTGTTAAAATTCTATAGAAGTAGTGCAGCTAGCATAAGGGCAGCAGAATCTAACCTCTACTAACTTCACTGGGGAAAGAATCTCCCTTAAAAAGATCAACAGCTCAAAGTCAATTCCTTTTAGGTCAGCTTTGTTCTATTATACACAATATTCTTCTATTAGTTCTAACATTAGCCATCCCTCTCATAGCTTTCACTACTCTACTACTGTTGTTATGCGCCTTTGAGTCAGAACTGACACACAGCTAACCCTTCTGTAGGTTTTCAGAGGCAGTCAGTTACACAAGGGGAGATTATTCATCATTCTCCAACAGAGCAGCTGGTGGATTCGAACCATATGCCTTTGAGTTGGCATGTTACTTCTTACTAATAAGCCAGCAGAGCTCCCTACTTTACTACTTAATACCTACTATAATTTGTTGCAGTGGATACACAAAATTCACAGACTGTAGTTATGATTATGTGATTTATTAAGGGTTTATTAATTGGTTACAATTCCAGTTGAAAGCACTCAGGATACAATTCTCCAATCAGAACAGTTTCTAAAGCATATCTTCAGGCAGGCTTCCTTCTAACTCTTGGTTTCTTGGCCTTGATGCCCACTCTATGGTTGGATGTGTTACAAAGCTCATTATTAATTGTTGTCAAGTAAGAACCCTCACATAGTTGACCCATACAGGATTTTAAGGCTGTCAATCACATGAAAAAAAAATTGCACCTATTTCTCTTTTAGAGCCACCAGCAGATTCAGACCGTCAGAAAAATGTGACCTTTGTATTAGCAGCTCAACACCCTACACACTACACCACAGAGCATTCTAAAACTCTTTTACCCTTTCCTACTTTTCCCTCCCTCCAAAAGTAAGCTTAAACCAATATATTTAACTCTGGCTCTGAGATATGGCAGATCAAATTCAGCTATGTCTCTACCTGGTCTTTTGTTCTCCACTATCTCTTCTGCTACCATCATTGCTGCTATTGCTATTGCTTCTATCTTATTGTTATTTTGCCACTTTTTATCTCATTTTGTCATGGGCAGGAATCTCTGGTCAAGAGGATATACTTCACTCTGCTTATTCTTTCTTACTAGTAATACAGTTTTTCTTTACTGCTTCTGAACCTGCTCAATTTAAGCCTGTTGTTGTTGTAGTTGATTGCCTTTGAGTGGAACACAACTCACAGCAACCCTATGAACAAAAGGCCTGCAGCCCCTCTACAACTATCGACATTTATCAAAGTTTCCTGAGGCAAGTTGTTTAGGAATTTAAGCCTAATGTGATCATGAAACTGACTGATCTCCGCATTAGTGGTCTATACACTTTATTTTAGAGATTCCACCAAAAGGTGCTATTTACCATATTTTCATTATTAGCACACCATCCAATCCTCTTAGCGGACCACAGAAATTTCATATTAGTATGGTCCTACCCTGTCATGGAGATATCTGGTGGCATATAGTGGTAGAATATTGCACTGCTAACCCAAGGTGATGCTTCTCTAATGGTTTGAATCTCTTTTGTGTTATATAGCCCCTGAAATCCTGCTGGAGAGTCAGCTATTAATCAGTTCTAACTTGATGGTAATGGATGACCTAGCCATGAGATGAAAATCGAAGCCAATTGCTAGAAAGAACCATATTGAATAATTAACTATAACACCTCCCTAACAGAAAGATAAAGTCATTGTGAGGGACAAAGAGAAACAAGCCAAACTTTTAATGATGTTATGGGTTGTCAATAGAGATTTTAGTCTAACTTCAGAAAAATTGATGATTCTTTTAAATATTCTCCTCATACCTTCAATATCTCATAATTCCTCTTTGCAACATTCTCAAATATGACAAAAAATAGACACTATTAAGAGGTGACCTCAATCTTTTCATCCTAACCTGAGTACATTTTCCTTCTTTTCTCTTATTTCTTTCTAATTTATATCTATACAATGCCATGGAAACTGTTAAAGAGGATTTAAATGAGATGAAAGACTACAGCCTTCAGTATGGAGATTACTTTTCAATATAAAGAAAACAAGATGCTTGCGATAGGAATAATAGCATCATGTTCCTGAAATGAAAAGCTGACACTGTCAAGGATTGCATTTTCATGGACCCACAATCAACACTCATGTAAGGAGCAGTTAAGTTAGAAAAAATTGTATTGGATTGTTCAAATATACAATCAAAGGCCTTTTTAAAAATGACAAAGAGTCATAGATGTGAGTTTAAAGAATAAGTTGTACCTGATTAAAGCCATGGTGTTTTCAGTTGTGAATGTGTTATGTAATGCTAAGAGAACAAATCTGTTTTGGAAGAAATGCTGCCAGGGTGCTCCTTAGATGCAAAGATCGTCCAATACCTTCATTTCACATACCCTAAGCTTGCTGTCAGGAGGGACCCATCCTCCTGGAGGGAGCCAGCATGCTTGGCAAGTTGGAAAGTCAACCAAAGAGAAGAAGACCCTCATTAAGATAGACTGACACAGTGACCAAATCAGTAGGTGAAATACAATGGAGATTGTAAGGATGATGCAATACTGGATTAGGTTTTGATATGTTGAATGTAGCATTAGTATGAGTTAGTCTACTCTAAGCATCTAGCAACAGCAACAATAATAACAAGAGGAGGATCCTCAACGACCTGGACTGATATAGCCATGTCAAGAATGGGGTCAAGCAGAACAACAATTGTGAAGATGGCATAAGACTGGGCAGTGTTTCATTCTCTTAGCTGCTCTGTGTTGGACTGCTGTGAGTCAGAGCACTTAACAACAACATTTCAGTAGCTTTCAGATTATTCTTTTTTAAGTTTTAATGATATTATATGACTTTTATTTTAACCTTTAATAGTTGACTCTTTTCAATATTACTTGCTGGTTTCTTCACCTCTATCTTCCTTTTGAATAATTCAAGGTCTTCAAAATTTAATGCTGAGCCATGTAGTGGTGAAGAATATGGGATTAAATTTGGCACATTGTGTTAAGAGTTTGTATGCAAGCATATGTGTAGCTTCTTGGTTTTGTTCATGTTCTCTCTGGCACTAAGTACATGGTCATTCTAATACCACTGGGTCTTTTTTTTCTTTAAGAGAAGGTAATTCTTTTGGTTAATTTAGGACTAATTTAGATGGGTTTGAACATTCCAATAACACTTAGGAAAAACATCACTGCCATTGTTGTTGTTAGGTGCTATTGAGTTGAGGACAATTTTTAGTGACCCCATGAAAAACAGGCCTAAACCTTGTTCTATCCTGTGCCATCAATATCACTTGAGGCCATCGCTGCAATCACTGTGTCCATCCATCTCATTGAGGATCTTATTCTCCTTTGTTGATCCTCCAACTTCCCTTTTCAAAGAATAACCCCTTCTAACAACATGCTCAAAGTATGTAATATGAAGCTTCGCCATCCTTGATGCTAAAAAGCACTCTGGCTGCTCTTTCCTCACTGCCTATTTGGTCTTTTTTGTAGTCCATGGGATATTCAGCATAATTCAAAGTTATCAATACTTCTATCATCTTTATTCATTGTCCGCCTCTCAGATGCACAGTAAGTAATTAACAAGACCATGGATTGAATCAGGGACACCTTATTCTGTAAACTGACATTGTTACTCTTCAGTAAGTAGGAGAGGTCCCTGACAGCAGATGTTCCCAATGCAATATATTCTTGATCTCCTACCAAGGATGTAGATTATGGATCCAAGTAAGATAAAATTGTTAACAATTTTCTTTTCTTCATGCATCATGATGGTGCTTATCAGTCCATTAGTGAAGATTTTTGTCTTCTTAATGTTAAGATGTAATCCATATTAAAGGCTATAATCTTGGATCTTCTGCAACATATATTTCAGGTTCTTCTCACTTTTGGCAAGCAAGCTTGTGTCATTTCCATAATGTAGGTCATTGATAAGTCTTCCTCTTATCCTGATGTTATGTTCCTTTTCATAAAGTTCAGCTTTATTCCTTTTTGGACTATTTTCTAGACTTTAGAAGTAGATTTTATAAAGCTTTCCTAGTTTTTAATGTGTGCATATGTGTGTGTATGAGAGAGAGAGAGGAAGAGAGAGAAAGGGGAAATAAAATAGGGAGAAAATGATCTTTTTTAGGGAAACCATCAGCCTTCTGTCCTTAGAAATTACAAAATTACTAAACTTAATTGCTTATTTCCTGAACTTCAAGTTCCTGGGTAGATTTTGGTACCTAGGGATGGGTGTGTTAGAGGCAGTGCGGTTGG
>NW_006399886.1:3787862-3796072 GCF_000299155.1 Elephantulus edwardii | reverse complement strand
CAACCTGTGAATTGCACAGGAGAAGACTGGCCATTTTCTGCATTGGCATAGTTGGTGGATTCAAAATGCCTGATTTTCAGCTGGCAGTGCAAATCCTTACCCTCTAGACCACTGTAGCTCCCTAGCACTGCACATAATAGTTCAAAATAATTTCAATTTGAATAAATAATATTTAGAACAATAGTTGATTTTAAATACGTATAAAGGGAAAAAAGCACATATTCTAAATGATGTAGTTATATATTAAAAAAATGAAAGAAAACGGAAATATACTTTGAGATTTAGTTTACATTGGTGTTTCTTTAACACTACCATCTAAACAAATTTTAAATAGTAGATTGTCTTAGGTCAAATAAAGACATTTTATAGTGGGATTTAATTTAAACTTTTTCAATAATGTAGAGACCTGTATTGAAGTAGTTTTTTGAGTTGTTCTACATTTTGAGGTGTTTTTTGTTGTTCGGTTTTTTGTGCTGGGGGTTTTTTATCATAGAGGATATTTTGGTATTGTAAAAAGAGCAAGGGCCATGTGGAGAGCATTGTATCTGACCTTTACCAACACACAGCATAGATAATACAAAACCAATGCCAATGAGGCCAACCAACACTCTTGTGGAATTGTACATAAGTCAGTTCCTTTGTGGATAGGCCAATGTGTCTTACACAATCCTGCACCTTCTCATAGTCATCTACAGTTGTTGTTATGTGCCATGTTGTTGCTTACAACTCATAGTGATCCTGTGTACAATGGCCCTGAAACATGCTCTATCCTGTGTTATTTTACTGTCTGAGACACACCTACCATCATTGCCCGAGTCACTGATTCAATTCATCTCATCTGTGGTCTTCTTCTCTTTCACTGTCCCTCCACCCTCCCAAGCATGATGCCTCTCTCCAGGGACTTCCTTGCAACATGACCAAAGTATATCAGTCAAAGCGTTAGAATATTTGCCTCCAAGGAGCGGCCTGGTTTCGTCCTCTCCAGCATGAACTTGTTTGTTCTCTTGACAGTCCATAGTCTATTCAACACTCTTCTCCAGCACCGCAACTCAAAGGCATCAATTCTTTTTCTATCATCCCTAGTCATTGTCCAGCTCTCTGACACATAGCAAACAATAGCAAAGAGTATGGCCTGGATCAGGTACATGTTAGTCTCCAGACTGACATCATTGCTCTTTAGTACTCTGGAGAAGTCTCTGACAGCAGACTTTCCCAAAGTGATTCATCTCTCGATTTCTTGGCTGCTGGTACCAAGAGTGTTGATTGTGGAGCCAAGCAAACTAAAGCTGTTAACAATCTCAATCTCTTCACCATCTATCATGATGCTGCCAATCAGCCCAGAGGTGAGAATCTTTGTTTTCTTGATGTTGAGCTTCAATCTATATTGAAGGCTGCCCTTCTGCAGTAAGCACTTAATATCTTCCTCAGTTTCAGCAAGCAGGATTTTATCATCTGTATAAAATGGGTTGTTGATGAGTCTTCCTCCAATCCTGATTCCACGTTCCCCCTCATACAAACCAGCCTCCCAGATGATCTGTTCTGCTTATAAGATGAAAAGTTATGGAGACAGGATACATCCCTGGTGTACACTTCTCCCAATTTTGAACCTTGCTGTGTTCTGACTACTGTCTCCTGGTCCAAGTATAGGTTGTTGTTCTCCACACAGTCAAAACACCTTTGCATAGTTGATGAAACACATATAGACATTCTTCTGGTATTCTACGCTTCCAGCCAAAATCTATCTAACATTAACTATAATATTTCTAGTCCACAGTCTGTTCTACACCCAGCCTACATATCTGGCATTTCTCTGTTGATGAACTGCTCCAGTATGTTTTAGATAATTTTCAGCAGAATTTACTCGCATGTGATATTAATGATATTCCTCAATAATTTCTGCACTCTGTCACCTACACTAGAAAAGCCAAATTAAGAGACAAACTTCACAGATATCCTCCGTAGTATTTTCTGCAGGGCCAATATACTTGACTCCTCAGCCAGTGAGAATGCTAACTGATAACAATTCTTGGTTACACTTCTTACTGGACATAGTTTTTGACTAAGATAGTTGACTGACCCATGGCCCTGTTCCTTTCCAGGCAGAAATTTATGGCCAATGACCAGCTTCTATTCTCAACTTACATTCTTAAAAATGAAGATTTTTTTTTTTTTTTGCTTTAAAAGCCTCAGTCAGCTCTATTATCAGAAATGTATAGATCATATATCTTACTGATGTGAGATCGCATAAAATATTGCTTTGGACAAGGGACTTCTACACATAAAAAAATAAATGCAGAAACCAGATGAAGAAGTGATCCATATTGTGAGCTAGGGTTCATTGATGCAACCTGATGGATTGCTGTGGACTGGGCTTGTCTTGTAGATATCCATGCTCAAAATTTCCAAGTGGAACAGATGATTCTTCAGCAAAGCAATATGCTTGTTTCCTCAGATTACTGGTTTGACTGTTGATGTTGTTGTCGAGTACGGTTCATATCAATAACATAGGAATACTCATAGGAATAACAGATATGAACTCTGTCTTATCCTGTGTCGTCTTAGCAATCTCTGACACATTTGAGCCCATTGCTACTGTGTCAATCTACCTGGCTGAGTGTCTTTCTCTCTTTTACCCTCCTTCCACCTTCCCAAAAAAAATATCCTTTTCCAATGACTATCCTCTTCCTGCAACATGACCAAAGTATGTGACATGAAGTTTTATTATTGCCTCCAAGGAGCACTCCAGCTGCACCTTCTCCAAGGCATAGCTATTTATTCTTTTGGTAGTCCATGGGATATTCAGTCCTCTTTTCCAACACCACAGTTCAAAGGTATCCATTCTTCTTTTGTCATCCTTATCACTGTGCAGGTCTCAATAAGATAACAATTGATTGAAAAGACCATGGTCTGAATCAGGTGTAAGGTGTATCTTAGTCCTCAAACTAACATCATTGATTCCCCCCCCCCAAATTTGGGAAGGTCCTTGATTACAGATTTTCTGAATGCAATACATCTCCTGATCTTGTGATGCTGGTACCAAGTGTATTGTTTCTGGATCCAAGTAAGATGAAGTAATTGTCTGGTTTGATAGGAATGGGCAAAACAGAAATTGGCCATCGAAAATGAGTACATTAAGGCACAAGGCAAGAAGTAGCTAGTGTATATGCTTTCATGAATGTAGTTATTAGTGGAATTATTATAAGGGGGAAACTCCCACAATATACATGAATATAATATAAATGGAAGATTATATAAAATACCATATACACACATGAAACAATGTTTATGAAGGATAAAAATATTAATAATATGTATGAATTGTTAAAAATGATGCAATAGTGGATGCATGTTTATTGGAAATGCTGAGTTTCTCCTTCTCTACGATTTACAGCTTCAGGAATCCAGTGGACTTTGGCCATGAGTTTGAATAGACTTCAAGCAGTGCATTTGAAATATATACCACACCTTCCAGAAAGACATTAGCCTTATAAAACCATGATATATCCTTTTATAGGTGCAATGAATATCCTGGTAAAAAGTAAAAAACTTTCAATAATGTTATTTTTGTTGTTGTTAGGTACCACTGAGTCAATTATAACTCAAAGTGACCCTGTGAACAACAGGTCATAACCTTGCCCTATCCTGCACCATCCTAACCATCTCATAACCTTGAGCTCCTTGTTCTAGTCACTGTATTAATCTGTCTCGTTGAGAGTATTTCTTTATTTTTCATATTCTCTACCTTTCCCAGCACGCTGTCTTTTTCCAAGGAATGTTTCTCCAAGTTCTTGTGAAATGAAGCATCACCATCCTTGCCTCTAAGGAGCACCCTAGTTCCACATTTTCTGTGACAAATTTATTTGTTCTTTGGGCAGTTTCTGGGGTACTCAGTACGTTTCTCGAACACCACCTTGAATTTAAGAATTCAAGGCATCAATTATTTTCTGTTGTGCTTATTCCTTGTCCATCTTTCTGATGCATAGAAACCAGTTGAAAATATCATTGCTTGAATCAAATGTGCTTTACTCTTGAAACTAACTTTGTTGCTTTTTAAAATTTTGGAGAGATCCTTAACCATAGATTTTCCCATTGCATCATGTCTTCTGATTTCTTGGCTATTGTTATCATGGGTGCTGATTGTGAATTCTCTAAGTCAGTAATATAATAATATTATATTTTTCTGATAATATTATAGTACTGTAGTACCATAAATTGGTAAATAATTTTGTCCTATTTTGTAAGTAAGCAGAATATATACTTAGAGAACCAAGAGGTGAAGTAGAAGTGCTCTTTCATATTTTCAGTTAATTTCCTGTAACTTGAAGAGTTTATTATCCTAGATTTCACAACCTTAGAGTTTGTAGATCTACAGAGCCTAGTTTTTTGTGGGAAACACTTTAACAAGGCACTTAGTACAATACTCATTAACTTTTAAGTTACAGCTGCTATGCTGTCACTTGAGTTTCTCTGCTTCATGAACAAGTGTCATGATGTGATTCTATTGGCAGTTATCATTAAGCATAATCATCAAGAATAAGTAGGTTGCTGTTGCACAACAAACATGATGTCGTTGGTGCACAGGTGAACTACTAAAATATTCCATGTGTTTTTTTGCAGTCTTAATAGTCAATAGATAAATAGAAGAGCCATTTGCTGAGATAAGTATGGTAATGAGGGGATAAGATTTCTTAGTTTTAAGGGTCTTGGTCACTGTAATAAAAAAATTCATACCAGGATAGGTGCTAGATGAAGGGAAAGAGAAAATAAAATGAATGATGGATAGGAAGAATGTTGATCACTTGGCAGTGAGCTTAAATTGCAGTAGTTAATCTTAGAGAAGCTCCTTCAGATGGAGTAAATTATTAAGAGAAGCAAGTGTATGTAAGTAGCATGTTGTTGTTGTTATGTGCCGTCGAGTCGTTTCCGACTCATAGCAACCCTATGCACAACAGCCCTAAACCCTGCTCTATCCTGCGCCAACCGCACCGCCTCTGACACACCCATCCCTATTATCCCAGTCACTGAATCAATCCATCTCATAGAGGGTCTTCCCCTCCTGCGTTGTCCCTCAACCCTCCCAAGCATGATGTCCCTCTCCAAGGACCCATCCCTCCTGGCAACATGTCCAAAGTATGTCAGACGAAGCCCCAGAATCCTTGCCTCCAAGGAGTAGCTTGGTTTAATCCTCTCCAAGACAAATCCATTTGTTTTCCTGGCAGTCGAAGGTACATTCAGTACCCTTCTCCAGCACCACAGCTCAAAAGCATCCACTCTCCTTCTGTCCTCCCTAGTCATTGTCCAACTCTCTGATGCATAACAAGCGATTGCAAATACCATGGCCTGTATCGGGCGCACCTTAGTCTCCAGAGAGACACTGTTGTTCCTGAGTACTTTAGAGAGGTCCCTAACAGCAGACTTTCTCATCGCGATACGCTTTTTGATTTCCTGACTGCTGGTGCCAAGAGTGTTGACTGTGGAGCCGAGCAAACTGAAGCTGTGAACAATCTCAATCTCTTCGTCATCCATCCTGACGCTGCCAATTGGTCCAGTGGTGAGAATCTTTGTCTTCTTGACATTGAGCCTCAGTCCATAATGAAGGCTGCAGTCCTTGACCCTTCGCAGCAAGTGCGTGAGGTCCTCCTCAGTTTCAGCAAGCAGGGTTGTGTCATCTGCATAACGGAGATTGTTAATAGACCTTCCACCAATTCTGATGCCACAATTCTCCTCATAGAGCCCAGCCTCTCGGATAATCTGCTCTGCATACATGATGAAAAGGTATGGAGACAGGATGCATCCCTGGCGTACACCCTTCCCAATTTTGAACCATGCAGTGTTACCCTGGTCTGTTCTGACTACTGCCTCTTGGTCCAAGTATAGGTTTTGTATTAGCACAATTAAATGTTCTGGGATTCCCATTCTTCTCAGAGTCAGCCACAGTTTGTTATGATCCACACAGTCAAATGCCTTTGCATAATCAATGAAACACAGATAGACATTCTTCTGGTATTCTCTGCTTTCAGCCAAGATCCATGTAACATCAGCAGATGTCTATCTGTTGTAAGTAGCATAAGGGAAGAATAATAACATCCAGACACTTTTCTGAGTATTTATCACACAGCTACTAGGAATATCAGTTGCTAATGACTCACAGACATATGTTTTACTGTGAATTTCCCTCCTGCATAGAACAGTCTTATTGAATGCTGCAACAACCTTGCCCTGAGAGGTTACCTTCAGATAGTAACTGACTAAATCAAGAATGTTCTTGTTGTTGTTGTTGTTATGTGTCATTGAGTCTCTGTGACTCATAGTGACCCTATGTACAATAGCCTGAACTCTGCTTTATCCTGTGCCATCCTTATTGTCTCTGACACATCTATCTTCATTACCTCAGTCACCTGAATCAATCCATCTCATTGAGGCTCTTTCTTTCTTCTGCCGCCCCTCCACCATTCCAAACATGATCTTACTCTCCAAGGACTAGTCCTTCCTTGCAACATGCCCAAAGTATGTCAGACAAAGCCTCAGAAGGCAAAGGCCTTTAAGGAGTAGCCTTGTTTCAATCTCTAGGATGAACCTGTTTGTTCTCCTGGCAGTCCATGGTCTATTCAATACTCTTCTCCAGCACCAAACCTCAAAGGTGTCAATTCTCTTTCTATCATCCCTAGATGACTGTCCAGCTTTTTGACACACAGGAAATAATTGTGAAGTCTGTGGCCTTTTGTGAAGATAAGACACACCTTAGTCTCCTGACTGACATTGTTGCTCTTCAGTACTCTGGAGAGGTCCTTGACAGCAGACTTTCCCAATGCAATTTGCCTTTTGATTTCCTGGCTGCTGGTCCAGAGCCAAACAAACTAAAGCTGTTAACAGTCTCTTCATCATTTATCATGATGCTGCCAATTGGCCCAGTGATGAGAATCTGTTTTCTTCATGTTGAGCTTCAATCCATATTGAAGGCTGCGTTCCTTGATCTTCTGCAGCAGCCCTTTAGGTCCGCCTCAGTTTCAGCAAGCAGGGTTGAGTCATCTGCAAAAGGCAAGTTGTTGATAAGTCTTCCCCAATCCTGATGTTACATTTCTCCTTATAGAGCCCAGCCTCCCAGTTGATCTGGTCTGCCTATAGATTGACAGAGTATGGAGTTAGGATATATTCCTGGTGTATACACTTTGTGATTTTGAACCATGTTTTGTTTCCCTGCTCTTTTCTGACAGTCGCCTCCTCCTGGTCCAAATATAGGTTTCACATAAGCACAAGCAAGTGGTTTTGGGTTCCCATTCTTTTCAAAGTTAGCTACAGTTTGTTGTAAATAAAAAGCCTCAATCCTACAGCCTGAATCTGAAACAGAAGGATCATGGTAGCTCTCATATAAGATCAGCTGAAATCTGAGTTGCAACCACATTGTAGGTTAGTTTCCCCCTCTATGTTAATTTCTTCACATTTTGAACCTCTATAGAGGTTCCTGATAGCAGATTTTTCTAACTTATTTGTCTTTTGATTCTTTTTTAAAAACAAAACAAAACATTTTTTCTAATTATACTAGTTTATTTACAAAATTGAATACATGGTTTTCCAGAACAGATTCTTCTAATTTCCCATCAAATTGTAACCTTCATGATCAATTCCCCCTCCCCCTGTACATCCTCATCCCTCTGCTTCCACCCACCCCTCTCTCCCTTGGATCCTTATACTCATTCTATAATAATGGTTTTATACAATGTTTGTCCTTGTGAGACAGAGTTAGTTCACACAGCATAATACTCTCCAGTCCCTCCAAAGTAAGTAATAATTTACAAAATCATTGCTCCTGCTTGCTGTGTAATATTGCATTGTGCAAACATACCATAATTTCTCAAGTCATTTGTTTGTAGTAGGCCATCTGGGCTGTTTCTGTGTTCTTTCAATGGTAAATAATCCTGCTATGAACATTGGTGTACAAGTCTCCGTTTGTGCCTCAGTTCTCATTTTCCAAGGGTATATTCCAAGTAGTGGAATAGCTGGGCCATATGGAATTTTAGCCAACATCATTCTCAATAGAGGAAGACTAAAAGCATTTTCCTTGAGAACAGGGACCAGACAAGGATGCCCCTGTCATCACTTCTAGTCAATATTGTATTGGTATTGTTTGCTAGGGCAATTGTCAATATAAGAAAATAAAATGGCATTGAGATCGGCAAAGAGATGGTTAAACTGTCATTATATGCAGATGA
>NW_006399886.1:3784462-3785507 GCF_000299155.1 Elephantulus edwardii | reverse complement strand
TTGTGTTTGTGAAGAATAATGCATAAACCTAAACTGCAAAAGACTAGATAAATCTGTTTTGTGGCCACAAGTACAGTCAAAGTGCTCCTTAGAAAGGAGATTGATGATATTTCATCACATATACTTTGGACATGTTACTGAAAGAGTCCAATCCTTGAAGAAAGGCATCATGCTTGGAAAATTAGAGGGTTAAAGGAAAAGAGAAATACCTTCAATGAGATAAATTGACACAGTGGCTACACCAATGGGCTTAAACATAGCAAAATTGTGAGAATGGAGTATGTACCATTGAGTCAAAATGGACTCACAGTGATCCTACACACAGAGTATCAAAACTTTACCTGAACTTTTGCCATCCTCAAAATCTCTGTTTACTCCCTCTTTTATGGTGAATTTTCATGAGGTTTTTGAGTATTCTAAATCTTAAATAGAGGAGATTGTATTTCTTCTATAGAATACTGGTAGATTCCATCTTGTTTAAAACAATTAGTACCCAGAAGGTAGGCTTTTGTGATTAACAGCTGACTGAGGGCTAGAAGCCATTTGTTTAAAGCAGTTGGGATCTTGACCACACTTAATTTATTTGATTAAGAGTCAGGCCTTTGTGATTAACAGTTCATTGGGGGTTGGAAGCCTCTTATTTAAAGAAATTAGGATCCAGTAAATGGACTTTTGTAACTAATAGCTGATTGAGGACTGGGGCCTCTTATTTAAAGCAGTTTGGATCCAGAAGCCAGGCCTTGTGTGAAATTTGATTTGCTTTTCAAGGAGCAGTATTAAATTGTCAGTTTGTTGTATTATGAGTATACGTTGTTCTAAAAGTACTGCAATTGTGTATCAGTTTGCTGTGCTGAGGTAACTTATGGGTTGTGGTGTTATTGAAAGCTATGCCATTGATATGTTAAATGCCAAAATGATGGACAAGTAGAGGTCCTACCTGCAGAGCTCCGTAAAGAGAACGTGAGGATTAAGACACTATAGAAAGTAGGATTGTTCATATAATTGTTCAAATAATTGTTGTTTTTGTTGATTGCCTTTGAATTGA
>NW_006399886.1:3761845-3784002 GCF_000299155.1 Elephantulus edwardii | reverse complement strand
GACCTGTCCCTCCTTGCAACATGCCCAAAGTATGTCATTTCTTCCTTAACAATTTCTAATTTTCCTACATTCATGGTTCCCACATCCCATGTTCTAATCACTAGGGTCTGCTTACAACTGTTCCTCTTCCTTTGTATTTCCATACTTGAAAGTTCTACCTAGGTTACCCTTTCTGTTAGTCTATGTGTGTTCTGTTGTACATAGGGTTTTCAGAGGCTTGCTATTTCAGAAGTGGATGGCCAATCCTTCTTCTTAGAGGGACATAGATAGTCATATTATTAGAGGCAGAACCTGTATTTGAAATCAATTGAAATGAAGAAAACCCTGGCAAATATTCTTTAATAATTGGAACATGGTATGTATGAAGTATGAATGTTAGAAAACAAAGAGTTGTGAAAAATGAAAGGGAACTTATGAACATCAGTAATGTAAGCATTAGTGAGATGAAATGGACTAGCTGTGGCCATGTTCAATTATATAATCATATGGTATGCTGTACTAGGAATGAAAAAAAAAAGGAAGAATCATGTTACATTCATAGTAAAGTTTTATCCTAAGAAAAATTGGATAAATTATGTATACTGCATTGAAACAGATGAGGAAGAGAACAGTTTAAAATCAATATATGATTGGGTATTATGGTTATGACAAGAGTCCAGCATGAAGGTTGCGTAGTGGAGTATACCAATGAAGGAATTCAATGAAGGATTGTATATCAATGAAGGAATTGTTCTTTTACTTTTAAGGAGAGAAGCGAACTGAGGTGGGGGAGAAGGGGTGGGCAGGGAAAAAGTGCAACAATGAATGAATGGAAATCCAAAAATCTCTGTAAATGTTCATTAAAATAAAAAAATAATTAAAAAAAGTTCTATCCTGAAGTACAGTGTTGTGAGTGATAGAATATTATACATACATATACAAGGAAAACCTGTTAATATGACTATTATTCAAATATATGTTCCAATAGCTAAAGCCAAAGAAGAGAAAATGTATAATTTTTACCAAATCGTGCAGTCCTAAATGAACCAAACATTCAATCAAGATGAAGTAATGTTAACTGGTGATTGGAATGCAAAGTTAGAAAATTCAGTGAAGAAGGAATCCTAGTCAGAAAATATATACTTAGTGATAAAATGAATCTGGAAATAGAATAATACAATTTTGTATGTTCAATGATATTCATCACAAATAACTTAAAAAAATACAAATGTTGGCTTTACACATGAATCTCACCTGGTGGACTGCATAGGAATCAGGTTGACTACATCTATGCGGAAGGAATCTTCGGACAAGTTCAATATCAGCAACCAAAACTAAGTCAGGGGTGGACTGTGAATCGGATCATCAATTACTCATGAGAAAATTAAAATTGAGGGCAAAAAAAAAAATGAAAAAAAGCTTACAAGAACCAACATATGGCCTTGACTCTATTCCACCTGTATTTCAAAGTCATTTTAAGAATAAATTTGAAGCATTTAACATTTAACATTGGGATGACATTAAGGATGTCATCTATGAAGAGAACAAAAGGTCACTTCAAAAACAGAGGAGAAAGAAAAAAACAAAATGAATATCAGAAAAGATTCTGAAAATGGCAATAGTACATCAAGAAACAAAAACAAAGAGAAGACATGCTGATGTAAAAGAGTTGACCAAAAGATTTCAAAGGGAAGCTCACAAGGACAAAACAAAGTATTATAATAGAATTTACAGAGAATGGAAATTGAAGGGAAAAATGGGAAGAACTCACTCTGAGTTTCTCAAGATGAGAGAAATGAAAACAAATTTAAGCCACAGGTCTCAATACTGTATGTAAAATTCTAGGAACATTGTGTTGAATGGTGCAGGAAGCATCAACAGAAGATAGAGGGAATATACACAGATTTACTATACCAAAAAGAACTGACTGACACTGAAAAATTTCAAGACATACAATATAAACAGGAGCCACTGGTAATGAAGGAAGAAGTTGAAGCTTCACTGAAGGCATTGGATAAAAATAAAGCCCCAGGAATCAATGGGATACCAATTGACCTGTTTCAATTAACAGTTGCAGCCCTAGATCTGCTTACCAGTCTATGCCAGGAAATTTGGAGGACGGTTGTCTGACCAATGAATTTGAATGGGTCCATATGGAACTGCCAGACGTTTAAGCGGGGTTTAGAAAAGTCCACAGCATGAGGGGTAGCATTACTGATGTCAGGTGAATCCTGGATGAAAAAGTGAAGAATACCAGAAGAATGTCTACTTATGCTTTATTGACTATGTAAAGGCATTTGACTGTGTGGATCATAATAAATTATGGCTAACATAGAGTACCATGGGAATCCCAGAGCACTTAATCCCAGAGCACTATACCTAGACCAAGAAGCTGTTGTGTGAAAATAACAAGAAAACACTGTTGTTGTTAGGTGCTGTTGGATCATCAATGACTTAAGTGACCCATGAACAAGAGACTGGACTTTGTTCTATCCTGTACCAGGCTCATGATCCCTGCTTCACTTATGCAAATTGTTATAGTCACTGTGGTAATCCAATCTAGTAGGAGTAATCCTAGTAATCCAGTCTTCTCATAGTAGGAGTTGTCATTTGAACAGAAAAAGAAAATAAACTATAAGATCACTTGTAGAGAAGATATGCTGAAGATGATAGATAACTTGTTTGAGGTAATTAGGAGATGCTCGCAGACACAATGAGAACAAAGAGATGGCTCTAGGGGGTGAAATTACACATTTCTTCCCATTGATTTTTTTATATACTTTATAAAATAGCTTGTATCATATATTTCCAAAACCTTAAATATTGCTTATTATAATAGGTAATTTTAAGTTATCCCCAAATTAAATTATTATCAAGCATATTTTTTATCTTCAAATAATGTTAATTAACAAAAAAGGCTAACATTGATAAGAAGACTAATAAACCTAGTTTAGTGGCTTACTAAAACAGAGAGATCTATGTGTATGTGGTAAATAAATAGAAATGTCATGTGTCACATTATTTAGAAAGAAGAGTCATATGCTTTGTTTAACATTTATATGCCTGGCAAACAAACTAAAATGATTTCGAAGTGAGAGACTGTGCACCGTGTAAAATGCATTTGGCTTGATACGGTGGGAAGGATATTTTATAGGAATATTCTGAAGATAGAGAGTAGCACTTTTTAAAAACTGTTTTATTGATGACTTAAGCAATTAAAACAGAAATTGTGTAAGTCATCAGTCTGTGGCTGCTGTTGAGTTTTTAAGTAAAAAAAGATTCATCTTTTACTATCCCAATACAAAAGAAAACAATTTTGTGTTCTTAGTGGATTTGTCTGAAGATGAAAACATAACTTGGTAAAGTGGTAGTCTACAAGGAGAAAATTGATATCTTAGGAATGAAATGTCTTTGGAAAGGGAATTTAGATACATAGCTGCTTATAATTTATGAAATATGATTCCATGAAGTAAGCTATAAGACCCTCTTATGGAACAAAATACTTCATTGGATTCCTGTGGAGCTAGTCCCTAGAAACTTCTATCAGGTCCAGTTTATCCCTTGTACCATGCAAAGAAATCATCTCAAAGGTTACTCAATAAGTGTGGGATTGTAACTTTAGTTAGTCCTATTCTGGAATAGGAACATTTCCTTTCATATAGTAAGTTAAGAGGAAATAGAATTATGTCCTCCTGTATTAAGAAATATTGATTTGGAGTCAAGTCCTGACAGACTGAATTAGTACTGGCAGTCAAGCTCCATTGCAAAATTTCTAAGACCACATGTCGACACCAACTTTCCCCTCCCTGTACATTTATGATCCAGCTCTAAAATCACAATAGTGAAGATCTCTGTGCAAGTTATTTCCCCAGCAAGTTATTTGTTCTCATCTGTGCGAGAAGTATGCCTCCTGACTAGTTTAAGTTTTTGAGCAAAACAGAAAAACAGGTGGGAGCAACACTGTGATTCTGCAAGCTTTCAGAATATTGCAACTTCCAGCCTTCTTTGGGCAGCAGAGTACTCTCCAAAGTGATCTGAACATTCACCAGACATCTGTGTTACTTTGAAGTGCTTGCCTTTCCCAGCAGTTCTGACTGGTCTTTAGGGGGAAGTGGAATTTGCTAAGCTGGGCGCCTTATGGAGCATAGAGAGAGCATAGATACAGCTGGTGTTAAGATTGTAGAAGCTGAGGCTAGAGATAGTGCTCTCTCTTCTGAAAGTTTAAATGCTGCATAGGCCCATGAATGATAGTACAAGCTGTTGGCTGATTGTCTGGCATCTGTGTTCCTGATGATTTAGCTCATGTGAAAGATAGGAAGGGAACTAACCCACTCTGTGATATGGACTTCTATCAGGAACATCACACTGGACTTCTCATTCTCTTGAGAATTTGTTGTTCATCAATTGGAAGAACAGGGATATTGAGCTATCACTTAACTGTGGATGTTACCGATTTAAAAAAAAACAAACAAACCCCAAAACCAACCCACCAAGCCACAAAACCCCCCCAAACCCCACTGCTTAAAAAATATTACCCAATGAGGTATTTTTTCTGAATGCTTTCACATTTTTAGATTTTGAACATCACAAAGTATGCATACATTTCATAATCTAACATTTTGTAAATTGCATCTCTAAGTGTTTCAAGATGTCTTACAAATGGAAGTTTTATCTGTGTTCAAGGAGGTGGAAGATGTTGCTTCTAAACATCACAGAGCTCAGCAATATAGATTCTTAACTATTAAGCCTCAAAATTTTAAAAGGCAAGAGAAGCAATTCTGCAATTGGAGTTGACAGCTTAGTGTTGTACAATTACTGAGGGAAATTTTAGTCTAATATCTGCTACAAGTTTAAAAATAAACTATTATCCACAAATTCCTACATAACTCACTCCTTGAGCCTCACCTCTCTGCCTCTTGCCTCCACATCACACCTCCAACAGCTTCTATATCATATGGCTTTCCTCACTCTGCTTAAGACACATTGTCCCTTTTGTTCTCTGCTTGGAATGCTCTCTCCAGAGATAAGGTCATAGATGGCTTTCGTATTTCCTTCATGTCTTTTCTCATATATGCTGATTTTTAGTGATATCTATTGAACTACCTATTAGTTTACTCCTACACTGATATTTCTGATCTCTCTGTTTTAATCACCTTTAATTGATCCTGGTTATAAAATGCATTATGTGTGGTGGTTCTAACCAAAAGTTCAGCAGTTCAAACCCATCAGCAGCCCCAAAGAAGAAAGATATGCAGTCTTCTCCTGTTGAGAGTTATAGCTTCCAAAACCCATTGGAAAATCTTCATGAGATAGAATTGACTTGAGGGTACTAGATTTTCTATCTTTCTTAATTTTTATTTTATTCTCATTTATTTACAAAGTCCATATGCATTGTTTTTCACACTAGATCTTTCCCATTTTCCTTAACCCCCCATCAAATTGTGTGACCCCATGATTAACCACTTCCTTTCCTCTCCCCCCACACATCCTCATTACTCTTCTCCTCCCCTCCCCACCTTGGATCCTCATATTCATTCGACAATAATGGTCTTATATGTGTCCTTATAGGACTGAGTTAATTCACTTAGCATAATGCTCTCTAGTCTCTCCCGAATCAGTTATAATTTACAAAAATGCTGCAGGCTATGTAGTATTCCATGTGGATGTATCATAACTTCTCAATCATTTGATTATGTTTAGACATTTGGTTGTTTTCATGTTCTCGCTATGATGAATAACACCACTAGTTTTCTTTTTGCTTTTATTTTTTTCATTAGTAAGAGAAGAATTTCTGCCTTAGGGTGATGCTTTGGTCAAGGACAGAATACCTGATTGGACAAAGTCACATATGCTGACATCCCAGTGGCCAATGGAGGGTCACATAGGGTTTGGTATGGGAACATAAACAGCCAAGATTATAGGAGTAGTACCAAAAAGACTATGTGTAGAGGACTTTGTAGTACCAAAAAGATGATGTCCTTTTGGTGGTACTGGGTTTCTTGGGAAGCCTATAATGGTATTGCTTGAATAATTCTACAGACTATCAGGAAAGTCAGTTCATGAAATTCTTCTGTGTGAGCCAATTTCTCTTCCAGTGGCTCTGTACACGCCATTCATCTTCTTTTAATGCTTCCTGGATCATTCTATATTCTGCCCAAAGCATCCTTATGTATTGCAACTTGTTGAATTTGTTCTCCAATTCCTTCAGTTTAAGAAATGCCAAGTGAGTTCAGCCCTTTTAATTTTCTGACTTCAGTTGCTGGCGTATTTCACTATAATATTTTCCTTTCTCTTCCCATGCTTTGAAGTCTTCTGTTCAGCTCCTTAACTTCTTGATTTCTTCCCTTTGTTTGGGCTTCCAAGTGTTCTAATAAAATATTTTGTCTCATCTGATATCTATCTTGGTCTTTTCTTTCTCCTTTGATATTCTTGATATCCTCTTGTAGTTTATCTGGTCTTTTCTCATTAGTGTTCAAGGACTCAAACCTGTTCCTGGGATGGTTTTGAAATTCAGGTGGGATAGACTCAAGGTTAAACTTTTGTTCCAGAGGATTTTATTTAACCTTCTTTAGCTTTAGCTTGAACTTTCATATGAGTAGTTGATGGTCTGTTCCACAATCAGCACCTGGCCTCGTTTTCACGGCTGATGTAGACCTTCTCCAGCAATTCTTTCCACAGATGTAATTGATCAGATTCCTACATACACAATCAGGTGAAATCCATGTGTATGGCCTGTTTTTATGGTTTTTTGTAAAAAGTATTTGCAATGAATAAATCATTGATTGTACAGAATTCTATCATTCTCACCACTTGGCTGATAGGCAGTATCGTGATATATGGTGAAAAGATTGAGATCCTTAACAGCTTCAATTTGCTTGACTCCACAATCAATACTCTTGGTACCAGCAGCCAGGAAGTCAAAAGACAAATTTCATTGGAAAAGTCTACTGTCAGGGACCTCTGCAGAGTACTGAAAAGCAACAGTGTCAGTCTGGGAACCAAGGTGCATCTGATCCAGGCCATGGTTTTCACAATTCCTTGCTATGAATCAGAAAGCTTTTCAATGACTAGTGATTACAGAAAGAGAATTGATGCCTCTGAGATGTGGTGCTGGAGAGGAGTATTGAACATACCGCGGACTGCTAGGAGAACAAAAGGTTTGTTCTGGAGAGGGTGAAACCAGGCTGCTCCTTGGAGGCAAGGATTCTGAAGCTCCATCTGACATACTTTTAAGTATATTGCATGAAAGGCCTGGTCCTTGGAGAAGGAAATCATGCCTGGGAGGGTTGAAGAACAGCAAAAGAGAGGAGACTCTCAATGAGGTGGATTCACTCAGTGACTGGGATAATGGGGGTAGGTGTGTCAGAGACAATAAGGTTGGCTTAAGATAGAGCAGGATTCAGAGTTGTACATGGGTCACTATAAGTAGTAAAGGACTCAGTAGTGCATAATAACAACTACATCAGGGAAGTAAAACTTATTCATCAGGAATCATTAAGAATTTTGCCCAGTCATCTGATGAGGAAGACTATTTGTTAGACCTTATACAGAGTGAGAATGGGGACTTGTATGTAGGCCATGACATTTGAGACCCTCCTGATTTCTCCAGATGTCAAGATTAACACATAATACTGAATCAAGTTTAGACTTATACTATATTTTCCTCTATACAGTACTTATTTTCCTAAAATTGTGTATATTTTAACATTACTTATTGTCATTTTTTATTTGAATATAATATTTGTGAAGGAAAATATTATAATGTCTTTTCATAATTTTCTCTCAGGCCTCCAGAGCATTGTTGAATGTATAATATACTCTCAGTAAGTATCTTTTAAAAATATAAATAATGGTTCACTCTTAGTGCATATTTTCTCTATTTTGTGTTCTTTCTCTACTCCACTGTACATATTACCTCACATATTACCTCATGTACTTCTTATGTTTCTCATAAAAACACAAAGCAAATCTGTGTGGTTTTATTATTATCTCCATTTTCTGAAGATAAAACGGATATAGTGTGAATGGTTTCAATATTGCACTGCTAAAAAACTGAAGAGTAGGATTAAAACTTTAGTAGTTCTAATCTTACAGACTAAACTCTTTTAACATGTTCGGCAAATGTGTTTCTAAGCACGGTTGTCAATTTAAAAAGTGTGCGACAACGTGTTAAAATAAATTTTGTTATGTTAACTGCAATATATCAATAACATGTTATAACATGTTATTGTTGTTGTTAGGTGCTGTCAAGTACAACTCATAGCAACAGCGAACAACAGATCTCAACCCTGTCCTGTCTATGCCATCCTCTAACTTCTTGACACACACACATACATATATATGCTCTGAAAACCTGCCAGAGTGTTAGCTATGTGTCTGTTTTGACTCAGCAAAAACAAACAACATAGATAATATAGCATAGTAGTAATATTAATACAACAATTTCTTTATGTTAATTATAACAGCAATGGGCATATTGCAAACTTGTGCTCTATTTTAAATTTTGGATAGGGTGGAATTTTCATTTTTTTAATTTTCAAAAGATACTCATAGTGATGTCTGAAGTTGATGTCTTTTTGATATAACTTATTATCAATTACATTTATTTTTCTCAACAGAGAACATTAGACATTTTGAAAACTTTTTTGACACTGAAACCTAAACCAAAAGTTCACTGCCTTTACAATTATTCTATATTATGATGGAATTCTAATAGAGTTTTCTAAACTGTAAATCATTATAGGAGGAGACAGCTTATCTTTATCCTTTACAGAGGCTAGTAGACTCAAAGTGTCAAATTTTTTAATCAAATTAGTCACATAGCACGCAATACACTATGATAGGACAAGCAATTGTTGTAATGTGTCCTAGATTCAACTACAACTCATAATGTATGCCCCTATGAACAACAGATCTGAATCTTCCCTTATCCTGCTCCATCCTCACAATCTCAGAAATGCTTAAGGCCATGTGCTTGAGGTCACTGAGACAGACCTTTTTGTTGAGTATCTTCTTCTCCTTCCCTGAACCTCCACCTTTTCAAGTGTATCTTTTCCCCAGTACAGTACCCTCCTGAAAACATGTCCAAAATATATGGGACATAATTTCACAAACCTTGTCTCTAAAGAACAACTTGGCTTCATTTGTTCCAAGACAGATTTATTTGTTCTTTTGAAGGTTCATGGGATAGTTAGTACTCTTCCATCACCACAACAAGAACATAAAGTCTTTTTTGGTTATCCTTACTCATTGTCCAATTTTCAGATGCGTAGGAAACAACTGAAGTTATCATGGCTTAGAGGAAGCACATCTTAGTTTTTTTTTCACATCTTAGTCTTTAACTGAGTTTTGCTGCTCTTTGAGAGACACTGGCTATATACTCTAAGAACAGTGAAATCAATGTCTTTATGGGAGAGGAGAAAAGATACTTTTATAAGAGGAGAAAGACAAAACCATGTGCATCTTAGTTTAATTTTTGAAAACTTTCACTTATAAATTTACTATTTTCTTTCTTTGTGGTGAAAACAGTAATTCTTTTAAAGACAGTAATAATATCTGGTTTATTCATGTTGTCCTTATAAAATGCACATGAGACTATTAAGACACAGTGACTGTGGTGCAGTAGGCTGATTTTTAAAAAATGGCTTACCAAAAAAAATATGGCTTACCTACTCATTGCATTATTTTTCACTATATTCTGGGTGAGACTATGCTATTTATGTGGATAAGATGAACTACAACTTTTAAGTGGGAACATATAAACAAGGTATTCACCATTAATGAGGGGATTGGTCTGTCTTGCTATCCCACCAGGCTTATATTGAACAAGTTTAGAGACTGAAAATGTGAATTTCACTACTAGTAAGGAAGGAGAAGTGAAGAGTCTGGTAGTCATCTATCTGGGTAAGTTAGAACTTTGCAAATTGGAAACAATCTTAATATTGCAAATTAAAAAATGCTTGAACTATGCATTTAATATTTTTAAACATATTTGAGAGAAAAATGATAAAATTTGTAGCATGGTTAAATACACTTTGTCATCATTTAGATTATTCTTCCTTGTATTTAAATTCTTTTCATTTGTTTTTATACAGAAAATTAGAAGTCCACCTTTAAATGGTCAGAATAAGGGCATATATTTTTAATTTGTTTAGAGTGGATGTAAATCCAGTTATGAAAGCATCTCTTTTTTTCCAAGTGACTTTATTAAAACTAAGTGTCTCAATTTTTTATATTAAAATTTAAAATAGCTAATTTGTGTAACCAAACTCTCAAAACAGCACAGCAAATGAAAAACTGGTGTGCCCAATTGAGAAAGCCATGCTCTTCTCAATTACTTAGGCTTCAAAGAGTTGAACAATGACTTAGGATAACAGAAGAAGAATCAATGTCTTCGAGTTGTGGTGCTGAAGAGGAGTCTTGAACATACTACACACTGCCAAGAAAACAAATAGGTCTGTCTTGGAGATGGTGAAACAAAGTTTCTTCTTGGAGGGCAGGAGTTTGAAGCTCCATCTCACATACGTTGGGAATGTGGCCAGAAGAAACTGGTCCTTGCAGAAGGAACAATGCTTGGAAGGGGGAGAGAGGGGATGGACAATGCAGGAGAGGAAGACTCCGATGAGATGGATTGATATAGTGACTAGGGAAATGGAGTGTGTCAGAATTAGTAAGACTGGCTCAGGACAGGTCAAGGTTAAGAGCTGCTGTACATAGAGTCATTATGGGTTGCAGGTGACTTGACAGCACCTAACAACAGTGACAACAATTATTATAGACTCATTCACTCGTTGCATCAATTAAGAACCAACTTATAATTGACCTTCGTTGGGTTTTAAAAGGCTGTAAATTGCACAAGAGGAGACTATCTTTATCTCAAAAAGTCTCTGGTGGATTAGATTGAGAGGCATGACCTTTGGGTTAGCAGGGCAGATCCCTATGGGCTGAACTACCAATCAGAGCTCTCTTCATCCTGTTTTATGTCAAAGAACGTTGTTGTTGTGTACCACAGAGTTGAAACCAACCTATACCTGACCCCCCCCACACAGGGGTTTTCAGAGATAATTAATTGCTCAGGAGAAGATTGCCTATCCTTCTTCCGAAGAGCAGCTGGTGACTTCAAACCATGTGCCTGTGAGATTACAGCTCAGCTTCTTGCCACTAGGCCACCAGCCTCTGTTATGTTAAGGATTAGACTATCCTAATAGATACTGGAAGTAGCCTATTCTTATATACACCAATGTAAGACCATCTATGGTATCATGGTTATTATTCTAAACTTTCTTGTGAGTCTAATACAAGTATGTCCTGTTGAACCCCTCCTGCTTATCCGAGGAAGAGATGAAAATTAGAAGTAAATGAAAAAAGGAAGAGAAAATAAAAAAAGACAAAATAAAATGGCTTTATTGTTTTCAACTTTTCAAAGATATTTACCACTTCAAGACCTTAACATCTTGGTGGACAGGTGACGTTGAACTTTGCCAGCCCTGTTATATCAAACTCATGTTACACGAAAATGGTTCTGCTCCAGGAACCAGTTATGTGGATTTGGGGATACAAATCTCAAAAGAGAATTAATGAGACTCATTTTATTCTGGGATTATAAGACACCCTTGTTAGCAAGGCAGGAAGAATTGTCATTTTAATATCTAAGGCAATACATACTGTTGACATAATTCATTTCACCCATAACTTCCAAGCATCTGTCTAATGGGATGTGGTACATTGAGCTTGTTACTTGGCATATGGAGTGAACTAATAACACTCTGTTCTTTCACTTTTTATTTTCTCTCTTTTTTTGGAAAATGGGAGGCAAAGTGCTGAATCACATAAGTCTTGCTACCCGACTTTGATTTCTCACACATCTGCTCTGCCTTCCCTGCCTGACTCTGCAAACAGACCTGCACTAACTCCTCAGCACATCCTCCGCTTGTCCTTCACACAGACAAGGCAGCTCCTTGCTTGTGATCAGACTTAATTTGTGATCAGACTTCCTTGCTACCTTTTTATTCCCAGATCCCATCTTGACTCTGTTCCTGTCTTGTGTAAACTCACTGGGTAAGCGTTGGTGAGATGTTAATTCAGGAAACATGGCTTGCAATCTGTGGAGCAACAAGAACAGCTGGTGCTGCTGCTGTTCAGTTTGCCTTGGCAGATGGACACGGAGAATTACGAATGGGGAAATTTGCCTTAGCCTTGGCTGCTATTTTCAACACAAGTGTTCCATTTGCCAGCTTTCTTCCTCCTGTACTACTTCACAAATGATGCCTTCTTGCTTCAACATATTTCCTGAATTTCACTGCCTAGGAAATCTAGAGTAGCCTTTGTTTCAGACTTTATATCCCTTCATTGACTGGCCACTGATTACAAGGAGAAATACATTTGTTCACAGGTAAGCAGCTTTGAATACACATTGTAAATTTTATTCCAAATCCCCTATAGCTTTAGGTCAATATCTAAGTGTGTTTGTACGTTGTTCTTACATGTCATTGAATAGAGTACAACTTATAGCAACTCTATGAACAATAGAACTGAACCCTGTCTTACTTTGTGCCATCTCACAATTGCTCACACACTTGAGCCTGTTCAGGCAGTCACAGCCTCAAAGTACCTAGTTGAAGGTCTTCCTTGCTTTCACAAACCTTCCGCCTTCCTAGGCATGATGTCCTTCTCCAAAGAATAGCCATTCCTAACAATATGTCCAAGGTATGTGATATGAAGCTTCATCATCCTTGCCTCCAAGCATCATTCTGGTTGTGCCTGTTCCAAGACATATCTGTTCTTTTGGCAGTCCATGAGATATTCAGTACTCCAACCTCACAGCTCAAAGGCATTATTTCTTCTTCTGTCATCCTTATTCATTGTTTAACTTTCATCAGCATAACAAGTCTATGAGGAGACCATGGCCTGATTCAGTCACACCTTAATCCTCATACTTACATCATTGCTCCTCAATAATTTGGAGATCCTCATACTCATTTCACAATAATGGGGTATTATACAGTATTTGTCCTTGTGGGACTGAGTTAGTACACACAGCATAATGCTCTCCTGTCCCTCTCAAGGTAGGTAGCAATTTATAAAATCATTGTTCCTGTCTGTTGCATAGGACAGGAAGGTATAGAGGGGTGAGGATGAATGTTGGGGGGTAGGGTGATAATCATAGGATTGCACAATTCTATGAGTGGGTGGGGTAAAGTAAATGGGAAGGATATTTTATGAAAAACAATGTTTTCAAACTGTGTAAAAAAATCAGTATAAAATAGAAAAAAAATAATTTGGAGAGGTTTCTAACTATAGACTTTCCCAGAGCAATGTGTCTCCTGATCACTTCACTGCTAGTACCAAGTGTATTGATTGTGGATCTAAGTCAGATGAAGTCATTGACAGTTTCAATCTTGTCTACATCTATCATGATCATGATATTGCCTATCAGTCCAGTGGTGAAAATTTGCTTTCTTGATGTTTAGCTGCAATCCATATTGAAGGCTGCAGTTTTTTATTTTCTGCAGCAAGAACTTCAAGTCTTCCTCATTTTCAGCAAGCAAGGTTGTGCCATCTGCATAGTGTAGACTCTTGATGAGTTTTCCTCCAATCCTGATGCCACATTTGTTTTCAGAACCCAGCTTCTCAAAAAAATTTGCTCATCATACAGATTGAACGCCTATGGAGAAAGGATACAACCCATGCTCACACTTCTCTTCATTTTAAACCATGTAGTGTTCCCTTGATTGGAATCCAGGTTGGAAGTCATCTGCAACAGCCAATTCTACAGAGGTTTGTTTGCTGGTTCTGGTGAGAATTAGGGTGGAATGTTTACAGATATGTCAAATGTGATAATGATTACCCATGGGTGGACAATGTTTGGTAGAGATTCCTGATTAAAACAAGCTTGGGAGCAGGAGTGGCATCCACTTCAAAGACATCTTGCCTCCAGAAACTCTAGGAGCTTGGAGGAATGACGAAAGTTATAAAAATATTCAGGTCTTTCATTTATAAAAGTGACCTCTATGAGTCGACGGCACTTAACAACAGTGTTCCCTTGTTCTGCTCACACAACAGCCTCTTAGAGAAGGTATGGGTTTTAAGCACAATAAATTATGGTGCCATTCTCAATGTTAGCCATAATTTGGCATGTCAATAAAGCACAGGTACACATACATATTTCTGGTATTCTATGCTTTCAGCCAGGATCTGTCTGACTCCAACCATCCTCTTCTAAATGTAGCCAGGACTTCTGGTAGTATTCTATGTACTGTTTTGCCATTTTTTAATGACCGTCATCAATATTTTGCTTACATGCGATATTAATGATATTGTTAAATAATTTCTACGTTCTATTAGATCACCTTTCTTGAGAAAAGGAACAAATATGGATATCTTGCTCAACTGGCCAGACAACTGTTCTCCAAATTTCCTGATATAGATTAGTGAGCATGCCCATGTATCTCTCATTTGAAACATGCCGACTGGTATCCCATCTATTCCTGAGTCTTATTTTTGCCAGTGCCTTCAGTGCAGCTTGAACTTCTTCCTTCATTACCATTCTCTCCTGATTGTGCCATACTTTCTGAAATATTTCAGTATTAGCCAATTCCGTTTGGTACAGAGATTCTATTTATTCCCTCGCCCTTCTTTTGATACTTCCTGGATAATCCGTAATTTTGCCAATATCATCTTTAAATATTTCCACTCAAGGCTTGAATTTGTTTTCAGTTCTTTCAATTACAGAGATACTGAGTAAATTCTTCCCATTTTACACTCTCATTCTAGTTCTTTGCACATTCATTAGAATCTATCTTTTCAAGCTTTTCTTTGACATTTCCGTTAGCTCTTTTACTTCAACATCTCTTCCCTTTTCTTGGCTTCTTGATGCTATAGCACAATTTTTCAGGTTCTCTCCTAATAAATGTTGAGAAAGATGTGAAGCAACAGGAACTCTCTTACAAATGATGGAGGAAATTAAAAAAGGTACAGCAACTCTGAAAATTAGAGTAGCACCCAAATAGAGTAGGTAGTTATTTTTTTAAAAATTAGAATAGTTTAAAATTAGTATATTTTAGGGCATTATGATTATCTTAAGAGTCCGGAATGAGGGTTGCAGAGTGGAGTATACTTGGGATGGGAGTGGGGAGGTGCGGGGTGTGTGTGTGTAGATTGTGTACCAATGAAGGAGTTTTTCTTTCGCTTTTCAAGGAGAGGAGTGAACTGGGGGTTGGGGTGAGGGTGAGTGGGTGGGGAAAAAAGTGCAACAATGAATGAATGGAATTCCAAAATCTCTGTAGATGTTCACTGAAATTAATAATTAAAAAAGTTAAAAAAATTTAAAAGAAATTTAGGCAAAAAAAATTAGAATATTCCTTTCGATAATAAAACCCATGTAGATACAACTTTATATATTTAATACAGTTTGCTACCACCCCTGTACGAATGAAAAAAATTTAGTCTAACATTTCTAGACTAATATGACTGTTAATTTCTGTAAAATACCAACACCACACAATATAACTGGGATACATTATCCAAAAGTTCACAGCACAGCTAAAGTTCCCCAAAATTCAGATTGTGTACACACACACACACACACACACACACACACACACACACGTTGTTGATTGCTGTTGAGTTGAGCACAACTCATAGTGACCTTATGAACAAAAGGCCTGAATCCTTTCTATAACTATCATCATTTATCAAATTTTATAAACTTTCCAGAGGCATGTTGGTTAGGAAGTGGATGCTACTTCTGCTTCCAAATATGTACACACAGAGAGAAAGACAGAGAGGAGAGAGTGTGCTCTGGTAGCCTAGTGGTGTGAGGCTACCCTGGATTCCCAAATTCACCAGTTAATCCATGGGAGAAGGATGGACAATGTCCTTTGTGATCAGCTATGGGGGTTAGTTCCAACTTGATGGTACATAACAACACAACAAATAAATACACACACACACACACACACACACACACACACACACGGGAAGTTTCTCAATAGCAGTCTTATCTTGATGGCAGTCACATAAGGGAAGTTTCTGGGATCATGTTTGTTGTGTGTAACTGTTCTTTTCCCCCCATCAAAAGTGGGTGGCCCTCGAGCCTTAGACTAAGGCTGGAGGCCTGCTCAAGGGTATGGCTTTAAAATTGATAATGTGGCCATGGGTCTTTGGGCTGGCCTGGGGCCTGGGGCCTTTGGTTTCCCCCTCTACTCTAGGAGTTGGCTGACTAGCTAGCATCTTGATGACAGTCTCATCTTGATGGCAGTCACGTAAGGGAAGTTTCTGGGGTTGTGTTTGTTGTATGTTACTGTTCTTTTTCCCCCTCAAAAGTGGGTTGCCCTTGAGCCTTAGACAACAGTGGAGGCCTGCTTGAGGGTGTGGCTTTAAAATCCTGTAAGACCCAAGGGCCACAGGCCCTCAGGCCAAATTTGTTAATGTTAGAATGAATATTCTTTAAAAGACACAGCAATTATTTGTCTATTTGCTGTACTGAACAACTTGCAGTTGCTGTGATGCTTAATGTTTACCCATTATGTACAATGTTAGGATGAGTTTCCAGATTGATTCATGTTGGGAAGCAGGAGTGGTAACCACTTCCTAAACTAGATGTCTCTGGAAACTACAAACTCTCTTATAAACATACAGAAATGATGTTAATTATAGACAGAGTTCAGGTCTTTTGTGCAAAGTCTTACTTGACTAGACAACACTTAACCACTGTTAAATGAGACTAGTGCTGTTATATCTGTAGGAACATTCTTCCACTTTGCACATCACTTTTAGTCAATGTGCTGTATGAAGTAACCTCCGTTTGTTGTGATGCTGAACCTTGTTCCATGGGGATATCAAATACCATGATATCAAAAACAATGGTTTCCCCTTATGGATACTGTTTGGTGGCGCTCCCAGTTGTAAAACAGGTTTGGAAGCAGGAGTGGCATCCACTTCTTAAACCACATACCTCTGGAAACTGCAAACTTCGAGAAAAAAAAATGATAGCTCTTTTGTTCATAGAGTTGCTATGAGTTGCACTCAACTAGATGGCCATCAACAACAGCAACAACAACATGTGTGTGTGTGTGTGTGTGTGTGTGTGTGTTTATACATAGTGGCCTAGAGGCAAGAATCTGTGCTGCAATCTTGAAGGCATGAAGTCCAAATACATGAGCTGCTCCACCAGCTTCTCCTTCCAGGAGAAGGATTGGCAATCTCCTCCCTTGTGATTATCTATCTATCTCCATCCCTCTCTCTTTTTCTCTCTATCAGTCAATCAATTGCAGTGCATTATGCATCAACAGTAGCAACAGCTTTTCTTGGTTTTGTAGTCACTGGAACAAAAATAATAGAGACATCCAGCATAGTCTATGTTTTTTCTATTGTGAATAATGCTGCTACTAACATCAATGGACATATCTCTGCTTGTATCTTATTTTGGTTTTCCTGGGAGTATATTCCTGCTTCATTTGAAATCTTTAGGTTCCACTTACTTGAAATGAAAATGCTGAACTGCCTTCCAGAGTGGTTGTACCACTTTACAATTCCACTAAAGTGTATGAGAATTCCAATCTTCCATACTCTCTCTGATATTTATTGCTTGCTGTCCTGTTAAACTCAGCCATTGCCACTGGTGTGAAATGGCATCTCATTGTAGTTTTGATTTCTATCTCTTTTTGCTAAAGATTTTGAGCATTTTTTCATGTGCCTGTTGGGCATTTGAATGTTTTCCTCTGTGAAAGGTATATATGTATTTTTTTGCCCATTTTGTAATTGGGTTATCAGACTTTTTCCTGGAGTGGAGGACTTGTAGTAGTCTATAAATTTTAGTTATGAGCTCCTTTTCTGATTTGTCATTTCCAAATGCTATTTCCCAGTCAGTTGATTTTCTTTTTATCTTATCAGAAAAGGTTTGTTATGCACATAGGGACTTAATTTTTTTCAGAAATTTACATTCACTGATGCTATTTTCCTTATGTATTTCTCCATATATTTACCAGTCTCTTTATACTATAGGCTGGGCTTTCCAAGTTTCATCGAATATTGTCTCTTGTGATTTTTATGGTCTTGGGCTTTACCCGTAGATTTCGAGCTGCTTTTTGGTAGGTGATATGAGTTGTGGATTCTGTTTCAGCTTTACACAAACAGAAGTCCAGTTTTGGCTGTACCGTTTGTTGAAGAAGTTATTTTCTCATTTGATAGATTTTATTTCCTTGTCAAATACCAGTTGTCCATAGATAGATGGGTAAATTTCTAGGTTATCAATTCTGTTCCATTTGTCTATATGTCTGTCATTCATTGTACCAGTACCAGCTGGTTGGTTATTACAGATGTGTAGTTTTTTAGACTAAGGAGTGCTATGCCTCCCACTTCACTTTTTTTTCAAAAGTGCTTTGCTTATTCAGTGTCACTTTGCTTTCCAAGTATATTTGATTATTGCCTTTTCTATCTCTGAAGAATAAATTTGATATCTTTATTGAGATTATGTTGAACATGAAGATTGCTTTTGGTAGGATTGTCATTTTCATTATATTGAGTCTTCCTGTCCATGAACAAGGAACATTCTTCCATTTATTTGGATTTCATATTGTTTCTTGCAGATTATCTTTGTAGTTATCTTTATAAAGGCCTTTTATATCTAATTAGGTTTATTTAACTAGGTTAAAGTACATTATTTTGTTGTTGGCTATTTTAAATGCTATTTCTTTCTTTGTTTCCTTCTCTGAGTTTTCTTTGTTACTGTAGCAAAATCTATCTCATTAATTTTTGTATATTCATCTTCTATCTTTCCACTCTACTGAGCTGGTTTACTAGATCCAATGTGGTTTCTTTTTGGTTGAGCCCTTGGAGTTACTTTCCCCCACTCCTATTTTATATTGGTTTTCATAAAAATTTTATATGCATTGTTTATCAATGACATACATTGCACTTCACACATTCCTATATTCATATTGTGTTTGAAACCATCATTAATATATATTATATTTTATAAAATTAATTACCATTGATCCATTCCTTCTCTTACCTTATCTGTTCAGGTCCTCGTTGGATCTTTCCTAATTCCTTCACTATTCCCTTCTGCGCACTAAATTCTGTTAACCTAGTAATTTCTTCTCCATACTTTCTTCCCTCTCCCCCTTTGCCCTTTTTGACTTTTATTCACATTACTAGTTATGCTTCTATTTTTACAATAATGGTCTTATGCAATATTTGTCCTTATGAGGTTGAGTTAGTTCACTTAGCATAATGCTCTCTTGACTCTCCAATGTTATAAAGTATTTTATAAAGGCACAGGTGAACATGCCTCCCTCCAACTTAAGAGTTATGCTTCAATTTTTATAATAATGGTCTTATTCAGTATTTTTCTTTATGAGACTGAGTTAGTTCACTCAGTAAAATGCTCTCTAGACTCTCCCGTGTTACATAGTATACTATAAAATCATTGCTTTTCATGCTGCATACTATTCCATTGGGTGAATATACCACAGTTTCTCAATCCACTAATTTGTTGGTGGACATTTGGACAGTTTCCATTTTCTTGCTATTGTGAGTAATGCTACTATGAACCTATGTGTACAAATCTCCATTTGTGTTTCAGTTCTATTTTCTTTGGAATATATTTCTATCATTGGGATAGATGAGTTATAGGGAATGTCTATGTTAATTTTTTTGGTAAAAATGTCAATTTGCCTTCCAGAGTGGTTGTACCATTTTACAATCCCACCAGCAGTGCATAATAGTTTCAATCTCTCCACGTTCTCTCCCATATTTATGGCATGCTGTTAAACTTTACTATTGCTAATGAAGTGAGATGGCATCTCATTGTGGTTTTGATTTACATCTATCTTATTGCCTGTGATTTTGAACATTTCTTCATGTGTCTGTTGTCCATCAAAATGTCTTCCTCTGTGAAAAATCTTTGTGGTTGAGTTATAAATCAGTTCTTTGTAGAGACTTTATAGTATACTGTAAATTTTCTTTGTGAGACCCTTGTTTGAAATGTCATTGCCAAATGGTTTTTCCCCTCTCCCCCAAGTCAGTATGAAGCTCAACATCAAAAAACCAAAGATTCTCAACACTGGGAAAATTGACAGCACCAAGACAGATGGAAAAGAGATGGAAGTTAATAACTACAGCTTCCTAGGCTCCACAATCAAGACTATTGGTGCTAACAGTCAGATTATCAAAATATGAATTGTACTAGGAAAATCTGCTCTCATAGGTCTTTCCAAAGTACTGAGAAGCAATGATGTCAGTCTAGAGACTAATGTGTGCCTGATCCAGGCTATGGTATTCACAAATATTTGCTTTGCTTCAGAGAGCTGGACAATGACTAGAGATGACAAAAAAAGAATTGATGCCTTCGAATTGGGGTGCTGGAGAAGAGTCTTGAACATCTCATGGACTGCCAAGGAAACAAATACTTCTGTTTTGGAGGGGGTTAAACTATATTTCTCCTTGGAGGTTCGAATTGTGAAGCTCTGCATCACATACTTTGGACACAGGGCCAGGAGAGACTGGTCCTTGGAGAAGGGCATCATGCTTGGAAGGGTGAAGGGATGGGGCAGAAACGGAAAACCTTGGATGAAATGGATTGACACAATAACTGGGGCAATGGGGATAGGTGTGTCAGAGTCAGTGAAACTTGCTCAGTACAGGACAGGGTTCAGATCTATGTACATAGGGTTGCTAAGAGTCATAGGAGACTTGACTGTACATAACAACAACAAAGGCTTTCTTTTAATCTTACTGGGAAAAGTTTTTGAAGCGCACAGGGACTTAATTTTTAGAAGGTCCTATTTGTTGGTTTTGTCCTCTCCTTTTAGTACATTTATGGCAAGTCTATTTATGACATAGGCTAGGGCTTCTAAGTTCAGTTACATTTTGTCTCTTATGATCTTTGTGGGTTTGGGATTTACCCCTAGGTCTCTGATCCACATTGAGTTTATTTTTGTGTATGATATAATATGTAGATCCTGCTTTCAGCTTTCTTCAGATATATATGAGCAATTTTGCCAGTTCCATTTATTGAAGAGCGTGCCATTTTTTTATTTGATAGATTTTGTTTCCTTGTTGAATACTAGCTGAGTATATGTAGATGGGTTAATTTCTGGGTTCTTAATTCTGTTCCATTTGTCTATGTATCTGTCACTGTAATCAGCATCATGCTATATTGGTTATTACAGGTATGTAGTAAGTTTTGGGATAAAGGTGTGTTATGCCTTCCTCTTAATTTGGTTTTTCAGAAGTGCTTTGCTTATTCGCAATTGCTCAGATGGCCTAGTGACAAGAAGCTGTGCTACAATCCCAAAAACATTTGATCCGAGGTCACTATCTGCTCTATGGGAGAAAGATGGACAATTTCTTCCTGTGTGATTAAGTGCCTCTGAAAATTCAATGGAGGATCAGGGATGGGTCGATTCTGACTCTATGGTACACAACAACAACATAACCTTTTCTATCTCTTTGAAAAATTAGTTTGGTATCTGTGATGGGATTGCATTAAACATGTGGATTTTTTTGGGGGGGGGTGTGATTGTCATTTTCACTGTGTTGAATCCTCCCATCCATAAACAGGGAATGTTTTCCTATTACTTAGGTTTCTTACTGTTTCTTATAGCAGTGATTTGTCATTTTTTTCTTCATAAAGTTATTTTGTCTCTGTAGGTAGGTATATTCCTAAATATCTCAGTTTATGGTTGGCGATTGTAAACTGTATTGCTTACTTAGTTTCCTTTTCACATTTTTCTTTGTTAATGTGGACAAATCCCAATGATTATTATATCTTGATCCTATATCCTGCCACATGACATCTTTCACATTTCATTTACCCCCTTCCCTCCACCCACTAAATTGTGTGACCTTATGATTCCCCCCGCCCATCCTCTGTTCCACCCCTTTCCCCCGTGGATCTTTATAAATGTTTTATTAGTTATCTTTCTATTTCTACAATGATACTCTTATGCACCATTTGTCCTTATGATACTGAATTTGTTTTCTCAGCATAATGTTCTCCAGTTCTTCTCTAGTTATACAGTAATTTTCACAATTATTGCTCCTGAGTGCTGTGCAGTAGTATTCCATTTTGTGAATGTATTAAAATTTCTCAATCCAATGAATTATTTTTTGTTGTGCTACTTGATTTTATTGGCTATAATTTTGTTAAGGACTTTTGCATTTAAATTAATAAA
>NW_006399886.1:3755559-3760925 GCF_000299155.1 Elephantulus edwardii | reverse complement strand
TCACCTCTTTCATTTCTTATTTGATTTATTTGTATTTTCTCATTTTTTCCTTTTGTTAAGTTTGCCAGAGTTTTGTCTCTTTTATTCACCCTTTTAAAGAACCAGCTCTAGATCTTGTTGATGGTTTCAATTGTTTTTCTGTTTCCTGTCCATTGATTTCATTATAATCGCCTTTCTTCTAGAGGCTGCGGGGCTAGACTTATGTTCTTTTTCAATTTGACAGAGGTTTTGAGTTAGATTATTAATTTTATTTCATTTTTTCTTCTTCTTTCAGGTGTTTACCTTTGCTAATGAACTGCTTTATCTGTAATCCAGAAATTTAGATATGTCATAATTTTCATTTGTTTCAAGTAACTTTTTAACTTTTTATTTTTACCATGACACAACAGTATTTTGTTGTTGTTAGGTGCCGTCAAGGTGAGTACAACTCATATCAACACTATGAACAAATATCTGAGTGCCATCCTCAAACTACCTGACACGCAAGAGCCCATTGCAGCAGTCACCGTGTTAACCCACCTGGTCAAGGTTCTTCCTTTACTTTGCCAAGCCTCTGCACTTCCCAGCATCATGTCCCTCTCCAAGGAATAGCCCCTCCTAGCTACATGCCTGAAATGTGCCTCACTATTCATGCCTCCAAAGAGCACTCTAGCTGCACCCTTTCCAAGACATATCTGTGTTGTCTCGGCAGTCCGTGGGTTCAGTGCTCTTCTCCAAAACCACAGACCAAAGGCATCAAATCTCCTTCTGTCATCCTTATTCATTGCCCAGTTCTCAGATGCATAGCAAGTGATCAGAAAGACTATAGCCTGAATCAGACACACCTTAGTCCTCAAACTGACATCATACTCCTTAGTCATTTGGAGAGGTCTCTAACTGCGTATTTCCCCAGTGCAATGCATCTCATTGTTTACTGACTGCTAGTATCAAGGATGTTAATTGTGAATTAAAGCAAGATGAAGCTGTTGATGGTTTCAGTCACCTGTCCATTCATCATGATGCTGTCTATCTGTTTAGCAATATGTTACTTAGCTTCCCTGTTGATAATTTTATAAACTTCATCCTCTTGCCATTAATTTCTAATTTAATGACACTGATCTGAAAAGACATTTTTTATTATTTCAATATTTTTTAATTGTTGAGGGTTGCTTTGTGTCCTAATATAGGATCAGTTCTGGAGAATGTACCATATGCACTTGAAGATAAAGTAAATTGAGCTGTAGTTGGGTGCAGTACTCTGAATACAACAACCACAAGAACTAGTTGTCTAGTAATATAATTTAGATCTGCATTTTTGTTTTTTCTTTTAAGGTGATCTATCCTTTGGTGAGTGTGATGTGTCAAAGTCTCTACTACTAGGGTGATGCTATTTATTTCTTCAAGTCTGTTAACCATTGTTTTCTGCTTTCTGCAGATTTATCATTTGGAATAGATCCTGATCTATGTTATGTTGTTTTAATCTTTGTGCCTTTAATCACTATATAGTGGCCTTCATTATATTTTACGGTGGTTTTCATCCAGAAATCTATTTTCTCAGAGATTAGTACTGCCATTATTTTGTTGTTGTTTTTGTTGATGATGCCATATCTTGTTACATTTATTCCCTAACCCTTGATTTTTAGTTTATCTTTTTTTATCATTTCTTAGATGTGTCTAGTGTAGGCAACTTATTGATGGGCTTTTTAAAAAAAAATAATTCTGCTATTTTTCTCTTAATTTGCATGTCTATGCCAATACATATGATTACTGACATACCATTTTTTATCTTTACCATTTTGCTGTGTTTCTTTTTCTATTGCTTCTAATTAATCTGATCCATCCACTGCCATGTGAAGGACTTCCTTTAAAATTTTTTGGAGAGTTTTATTTTCACAAATTATGTAAGCTCTGGTTTTTCTGCAAATGACCTAATTACTTCATATTTGATGGATAGCTTTATTGTATACAGGATCCTTGGTTGGCACTTTTTTTCCCTTTCAACATTCTGTATTTGCCCTCTCATTGTCTTCTTGCTCTCATGTTTTCTGATGAGAATTCAAAACTTAATCTAATTGGTTCTCCATGTTGGTGACTCCTTGCTTTTCTCACATTGCTTTTAATAGTCTATCCTTATCTTTGATTTTGTTGTTTGTTGACTCGACGACACTCAACAACGTAGAAAGAGACCAGTTGGCCTAATGGACCAAAATTGATGCTACCAAACCAAAGGTGAGTGGCTCTAACCCGCAGCCCTCAGGCCTATTTTTGATCGTTTTTTGTCAAACATTTTTCTAGGTTGGGGTTCTGGGGTGTTCATTTGCTATACAGAGGTAACTTGTGGTTGCTGTGAGGCTCAGCACTGTAACACTGATGTCTCAAATGTCTTAATGGTTACCCATGGTGAACAGTTTTTGGTGAAGCTCCCCGATTAAAACAAGCTTGGAAGCAGGAGTGGCATCCACTTCCATAATAGTTTGCTCCGGAAACCCTATGAACCTGGAGAGAGGATGAACGTCATGCTAGTGTTGAGGACTTCCATTCATAGGGTTGCTCTGAGTTACCTACGACTTGATGGTACTCAACAGCAACAACATCTTTGATTTTAAAGAATTTGGCTATGACATGTCTTGATGGTTTTCTTTGGAGTCTAGTCTGAGGCTCACTAAGAACCCTAATTGTGGATTTCCTTGTTGTTCATGATACTTGTGAAATTTTCTTCCAGTATCTCTTCCACAATTTTCTCAGTATTTTCCTTACTTACTTCCTATTCTGGAATTTCAATCATACTTGCATTGTTCCTTTAGATGTTATCTCACATGATTCTAATGTTTTCTTCATTTTCCTCTGCCTCTTCTCTGATTTTTCTTCTAATATGGTCCCATTGAGTTTCTATTAGACTTTTTTTATCCCTCTAGCGTGTTGAAAACTGCTGCCATTTCTGTCTTGATATTGTAGTTTGCATTTTCGTGCATTTCTTTTATTCCTAGTTATGTGTTAACAGTACCTTTTCTGTATTTTGATGATTTTTAAAATTTATTATACCTTTCAATCTATAGTTTCAATTCTCTCTTTGATTTTTTACAATTTCTTCAGTAATTGTTCATGTTCCTCCACATCAATATATTATTTCTTTTTCCCTGTCTCTTGGGTAGTCACTTTATTTATGGTTTCAATTATTTCTTCTATCATTTGTACCTTCTTCAGTAGCTGTTCATTTAACTCCATGGTGATATATTTCTTCTGCCTTCCTGTCTAAGATATTCATTAAGGTCTTCAATATGTCGTGCTTTTTAAAAGAGAAGGCTTGCTTTATTTATCATAATTTTGGGGGATGCCTGTTCCTTTCTTGACATTATGTGGAGTTTTACTTGGTATGTGTTAGCTTGTTTCTACTGTGTCTGCCAAGGTTGGTAAAAGTTCTTTAACTTTATGAAGCTATTGATTAGTTACAGGCTTAAAGTGTTCCATTTATAGGGGTGGGCAACTCACTCTACCACGTCCTTTCTTGACCTATGCAGCAGGAAAGTACACCTTTTCTCAGTCTTTCAGGTCCTCTCTGGTCTGCGGCACAACCCTGCAGGAACCTCATCTGAGTGCAGCCCAGGGTTTCTAATGTCTATTTTTGTCCTTAATAGTCTGTGGTGCACTAGAATAACCATGTCCCCCACTGATGCATTTTCTCTCTAGAGGAGTTGCATGCAGTTCCCTCCTCCACATCTCAGTGTGCCTGCTCTCAGAGGGAGTCTCTCACTTCATTGAAGCTCTCTCCCCTAAAATCTGTTGTCCTCGGTGGGCTGTGGCATGGCCCAGCGGCTAGATTTTCTAACTGAAGAATTTCCTTTCCAGGAGTATTACACACGACTTTCTCCCTTTATCTCGATATGTGCGTCGTTACTTGTTAAAAGACATTTTGGTTAACTATAATCTATGTGTTAAGCCACCAGTTTTAACTGTGAAAATTAATTTTTGACTCATCAATACAACCATAATGTTATTTCCATCGCCTTCAAATCTTCATAGTGTCCCTTTATATAACATTTTCTCTAACTGCCTCTAGCAACCATGCATACATGTTCAGACTCTTTGTTTTTCACTCATTGGTGTCCGGTCAGAACTAACATATATCTGACCCTTCAATGGGTTTTTGGAGGTTGTAGATCATATGAGAGAAGAGTGTTCATCTTTCTCCTAAGGAGCTGTTGATGGTTGTAGTATTTTTTTTGCTTTGGTTTTTTGCTGGAAACAGCCATGGAACTTTTAGGGGTGTCTCCTATCTATCTATCTATCTATCTACCTACCTACCTACCTATGTCTGTCTTTTTATTTTCTTTTTTTAAAAATTTCATTTTATACTGGTTTGCTTACAAAGTTCATATGCATTGTTTTTCATCCTGAATCTTTCCCATTTCCTTTATCCACCCCTCCCTCTACCCATCAAATTTGTGTGACCCTATTATTATTCTATGCTTATTGTTTTGAACGCCAATGCATTACCACCTTTGTGTTAGCAGTATACTTCCTTCAGCACTACACCTCCAGAGAAATCAGACCCTACAGTGCTCTCTA
Organism: Elephantulus edwardii; assembly: GCF_000299155.1. Taxonomy (NCBI): domain Eukaryota; kingdom Metazoa; phylum Chordata; class Mammalia; order Macroscelidea; family Macroscelididae; genus Elephantulus; species Elephantulus edwardii. The sequence continues at coordinate 3,756,380 of NW_006399886.1, read as the reverse complement.
TTTTAGAATGTCATATACATTGAGTATATAGTGTATAAATAGACTTTTGTGGCTGATTTTCCCCCATTACATTTAGCATGATATTGTATAATTTATCAATTTTTATTTGCATATCATTAATGTGTTATTTTTCCTGCTGAGTTTATCCATTCTCTTGTTGTTGCACATGTAGTAGTTTTACAAACTAGCTGTAACACATAAAACTGCTTATAAATACATAAATCACTTATAAGTATTTACAGATAAGTTTTTGTAGAAATATAGGTTATAATATTCTTGGCTAAATATCTAAGAATAAAAATTAGTTATTTAATAGGTGTAGCTTTAAATTTACAAGACAATGCTACCCTATTTTTCAAAATTGCTGTACCATTTTTAATTACCTCCAGCAAGACAAGAGAGTTCCAGTTGCTTCATACCTTTGCTAACACTTGTGAGTTTTTAAAAAAAATTTAGCTTTGCTAGTTTGGTGGTGTTTTGCATACTGCTGTGATGTTGAATAGATTTAAGCAAAGGCAGGCTAGAAAATCTACTCCTAAAATCAAGCAATGAAATTCCTATAGTTTACTTACTCTCATCTACCAAAGATCATTAATATGGCAATATTTTTTTTAAATTTCATATTTTACACACACACACATTCACCATGATTCAAGGTCAACTTGATAGAACCTAACCCATCAGTGAATCTATAGTTATAACTTGTTTTATTATACATTTCTGTTTTGTCTGTTGTTGTTGTTGTTATGTGCCGTCGAGTCGCCTGCGACTCATAGCGACCCTATGTACAACAGCCCTAAACTCCGCTCTGTCCTGTGCCA
>NW_006399886.1:3751692-3753699 GCF_000299155.1 Elephantulus edwardii | reverse complement strand
ACTCTCTGATGCATAACAAGTGATTGTGAAGACCATGGCCTGTATCAGATGCACCTTAGTCTCCAGAGAGACACCATTGCTCTTCAGTACTTTGGAGAGTTACCTAACAGTAGACTTTCCCATCATAATACGTCTTTTCATTTCCTGGCTACTGGTGCCAAGAGTGTTGACTGTGGAGCCAAGCAAACTAAAGCTGTGAACAATCTTAATCTCTCACCATCCATCCTGATGCTGCCAATTGCTCCAGTGGTGCGAATCTTTGTCTCTCAACATTGAGCCTCAATCCATATTGGAGGCTGCAGTACTTGACCCTCTGCAGCAGGTGCTTCAGGTCCTCCTTAGTTTCGGCAAGCAGGGTTGTGTCATCCGCATAACGCAGATTGTTGATAAATTGTCTGCCAATCTTGACCCCACACCTTATTTAGTATATTTTCTATTAAAAAAATTTTGTCCATGTTTTTGTTTCTTTTTGTTGAACTGCAACTATTTATTTTATTTTCTAATAGTAGTTCTGTATGCATGTATATACATATAATATATATGTATGACTGTATGTATATACATATCAAATATATATATACACATAATATATATATACACATTATATATACACTTTATATATATACACATATAAAATATTTATATGCATATATATATACACACATATAAAATACATACATATCTATATAAAATCAGTGGCATTCACTTCCTAAACAACATACTTCTAAAAACTCTATGGACTTTGAGAAACAATAGTTAGTTATAGAGAGTTTTCAGGTCTTTTGTTCATAGGGTCGCTATGAATCATGCTCAACTCAACAGCAATCAACAACAACAACAACACATATAAAAGAATTTTCTTTCTCATTATATGGCTTACCTTTTCATACTCTTAGCTATGCATTTGAATGTGAAAATAATTTTTACAATATTCATCATGACTGTATTTTATTGTATGGTCAATAGTTTACCCTATCACAACAATTTAAGTTTCTAAACTATTTACTTTATGATGTTGTTGTTATTATGTTCTGTTGACTCTCTCGCGAATCATAGTGACCCTATGTACAATAACTCTGAACTCTGTTGTTTCTTGAGCCAATTTCATTGTCTTTGATACACTTAAGCGCATTACCCCAGTTACTGAGTCAATCCATCCATCTAGGGTCTTCCTCTCCTGCACTGTACCTCCATCATTCGAAGCGTGATGCCCCTCTCCAAGGACTGGTCCCTTCTGGCAACATGCCTAAAGTAGTGAGGTAGAACCTCAAAGTTTTTGCCCCAAGGAGCAGCTTGGTTTTAGTCTTCTCCAGGACACACCTGTTTGTTCTCTTGGCAATCCATAATAAGTTCGTCTTCTCCAGCAACACAACTCAAAGACATAAATTTTTCTTCTGTCATCCTTTGTCATTGTCCAGATCTCTGATGGATAGCAAGTAATTGTGAAAACCATAGCCTGAATCAGGTACACTTTAATCTCTGACAGTGTTGCTCTTTAGCATTTTGGAGAGGTCCCTGACATGCCATTTGCCTAATGTAATTAGTATTTTGATTTCCTGACTGCTGGTGCCAATAGTGTTGATCATGGAGCAGAGCAAGCTGAAATTAACAACTTCAGTCTCTTCATCTATCATGGTGCTCCCAATTGGCCCAGTGGTGAGAATCTCTGTTATTTTGAAGTTGATCTTCAATCCATATTGAAGACTACAGTCCTTGATCTTTTGTAGCAAATGCTTTAGGACCTCCTCAATTATGGCAATCAAGATTGTATCATCAGTATAATATAGTTCATTGATTAATTTCTTTATTCCTTATGCTACGTTTCTCCTCATAAAGCCCAACTTCTTGACTTGTCTGTTCACCTTCTATAATATGACATAAATAATGAGGGTATATATTTTTTTGTTTTTGTTTTTTTTGAATATTTTTTTTATTGGGAAAAACATATTGGGGGTACAAGGAGGTGAGGGTTGGGGGCAGAAGGGTGAGGATGGGCCAGGATGCAGT
>NW_006399886.1:3737891-3751092 GCF_000299155.1 Elephantulus edwardii | reverse complement strand
TGAATTCTGAATGTTACAGGAGACTGCCCGTCCTTCTCCAGCAGAGCATGAAGTAGAGTCTGGGTGTTCCCCCCCACCCCAGGTGCCTGTCGGGGCCTGGGTTTCAGCTGTCCACACCACAGCAGTGGGGAACGAGCTTAAAGCCCCTGATGGCTCTGGGCACTGACTCTCACAAGTGGCTGTGGATGAAGTCACAGGTGATTTTCAGCCAGCGCCGGGAGGGTATATTGTTTTACTTGAATATTCACTTGTTCCAGATATTTTTGTCAAACCTAGTACCTGCTACTCTAATATGCCAAGAAGTAGAAGTCTTTTTCTAATTATGGCTTTAAAGCTAAAGACACACACAGAGAGAAAGAGAGAGAGAGAGAGAGAGAGAGAGAGAGAGAGAGAAAGAGAATCCAAAACAAACAAACACGAAACAAGGAAACAAAAAATTAAAAAAACCAAACCCAAAGTAATATAAAGAGACATTTTAAAATATTCTTTTAGGACAGGTGTTCTAGATTCACTTGCTATGATATTATTCTAATGCCATGTGATTTTGTGCTCATAAAGAAGATAATGTGATGTTGTTTTTGTACTTTAAAGATTTTATTTCAATACAATTACAAATAAGAAGTAAAAGTTATTTGGTATCTTTGATGTCTAGATTGTTATTTCAGAAAATATTGTTAAACACATTTCCCACTGAATTTTTTGTACTAATCACATTTCACATTTTTGAGATAAACTTAATTTATTTGAATTTTGCTTTGTTACAGTATAAAATTTGCTTTTTTACAATTAAGTTTTCTGGTTCTCTGCTGTAGTTACTTTAACTTGATTTCTTGCCAGTTTAGAGTGGGTGGTTGGTGAGCTCCATGAATATATCACACTCATTAGACCAAGACAAAAGATACAATCAAATACTCAACTTTTGTTTTGTTCTTTAGATGATCAAAGGGTGTGATAGGCCTTCCTAGTTCATCCAGATTTTTCTTATCTGGTAGAGATGTAATGCACATTAAATCTATTTTTAATTCTGCCTTATGCAGCTTCACAGCAAGATTTCACACATGTAAATAGACTTTTGTAAAAAAAAATCTTGGGGAAAAATGTTTAATTTAAGCAGCATTATGATGTGGGAGTCAGAGTTGCATTTTAATGCCAAATTAACCAAATAATTACTCTAATCTTTTGCCAAATTCTTTTCTGGGCTCGGATAGGAGATGTAAATAGTTTTAAACATATACAGTATTTAAAAACAGTCCTGGAACATAGAAAGTGATCTATAAATATTATTAACTTCATCTTTAGAGAAGGGAGAAATACACTAGAATTTGTTTTTTAGTGCCATATGATAATCTACACAGTTCCTAGAATCCTTTGGAGAGAATGATATTAGTTTTTTAAGGCTGCATTGCCCATTTTATTAATGTTACATCTTTAAAGTTGCTATATTCAAATGAAGTTTCATTCATAGATACAGTGCGTTATAGTTACATAATTCAAACTATAAAAATACCAGCATGAATTATTGAATGGAAATATTAGACAATTGGTAATAGGGAAATAAAGACTAGCCAGAAGTACAAAAAAAAAGTTTGTAAGGTGATCATGATCTGATCACAAAATAACAAAATGTGTTTAATTGTGTATATTTACAAGTTAATCACCTCAATTGTAATAATAAGGTATTTTTCAAAAATAGAGATCTGTTCTTAAATTTTCATGTAAATACCTTTCTAGGCCTCTTAATAGTCTTAATAGGCATACTGTCTAAAACTATTCTGCTTTTTCTCCTTCATTCGGAATAAGGACTCCCCTTTCCCTTGGAGAACTCATTTCTTCTAGTTTGAGTGAGACTCAGTCCACTTACTCTCGCGCAACACAAATAAGGGCTTGGCAAAACCAGTCACAGTACATTGCTTACTCTGGTGAAAGTTGTTAATTTCATATTTAGCATGTATATTCCATTCATTCCAAAAGACATACAACTGAATATTTTCTGCTACTTTGTTTAGGAGGTAGTGTTCAATTGCTATTTTTAATAAAGTAGGGACATTGGTGGCTTAGTGTTCAATTGTTTGGCTGCAAACTAAAAGGTCAGTGGTTCAAAATTGCAAGCTGTTTTGTGAGAAAAATATGTGACAATCTACCTTTATAAAGATTTATAGCCTTGGAAACTCTTCAGGGATTGACTAGGTGGTACACAACAATAACAAAGGGTTTACCAGAGTGTATCGTTATGTGATGACTTGATAATTAGTAGACAGTATTTCAAATCATAGGAAAGAGAAAGAATTCTTCCAAAAAGTGACATAATTATTAATGCAGGTAATTTTAGGAACAGATTTCTTGGAATATTTTACACAAAGCAGAGCATCTTTCCCAAAATATTGACTCTACACTGTAGTTCTGAGTTTAGTCACTGATTTTGGATACTTAAATACCTCACGGTGTCTTTTTCTTGGTTCAAGTACTTCCCAAACATGAGTTCTAAATTTAAATTGAACATTCTCCCCTCCTCATCTCCTTTTTTTTCCATCCCCAAGGCAACATTCTAGTTCTGAGAAGAAAAAAAAAGAAACAACAAAACTTTATGCCTTGAAGATTGTTGTATTTATGTTAATCCCTTTAACCCACAATACATAAAGAATTTACATTTTTCACCTTTGATATTTTGGGGGAGCTATTTTCCCCACAAGCTGGTATCACTGGTGAGGTGGCAGGATAGTGGTAAGGAGGGACTTAACTCCCTTCTGTGTTTCTGCATAAAAGAGGAAATTTGTTAAGAACATGTTAGTTTGTTGAAAAGTATTGAATATATCCTGGAGGAGAGATAGTACAGAACTGTTTTGTTTCTTTGGCTTCCATTCAGCAAGATAAGGCTTACAAGTATGTTTAATGTTTCTTGTATGTTATTGTGAAGATGGAATATTAGAGCATTAGGTAATATTCAAAAGAACATTTTCCCATACTCTTTCCAATTATCTTTCCAATTACCACTAGAATCCATTGAGACATATGTCATATTTTTAAAAACCAATTGAATAAAAATCCATCGAGAATCATTTAAAAAGAAAACATTTAAAAACATCAAGTGAATCAGCATTCATTCTTCTGGAAAAACAAAAAAAAATTTTTGCCTACAAAATCTTACAAACAAAAAAATAATTTGGTTGCAAGGAGGTTAACATTTTCACCATGTCAGTGTTGTGTGTGTGAGCATTTATTTAGATATTTGGTAGATGATGCATGCATTTGAAGAATAAAGTTATTGTTATTTTTGCCATTAGGTCAACAATGACTCACAATGACCCAAAAAACAAAGGCTCTGAATCTTGCTGTATCCTGTGCCATTTTCATCACCTCTGATAGGCTCTAGCAGCTATTATATCAACCTATCTTAATGAGACTCTTCTTCCTTCCTCTGGTCCTCTATCTTCCCCAGCATTATGTACTTTTCCAAGATCACATCCCTCCTGACAATATGTCTGAAATATATGAGATGAAGTGTCACCATCCTTGTCTTTAAGAAGCTTTTTTAGAGGCATCCTTAGTTGTGCTTTGTACAAGATAAAATCATTTAGGATTTTGGCAGTGTATGAAAGATTCAGTACTCTTATGCGATACCATCACTCAAAGGCATTGATTCTTCCTCTGCCATTCTTGTTCATTGTCCAACTTTCAGATGCATAGAAAGCAACTGAAAAGACAAAACCTTCACTGTCTTTGCCTCCAAGATGCGCTATGTTTTCACCTTCTCCTAGGCATATCTGTTTTGTTCTTGGACGGTCCCTGAGATATTCACCACTCTTCTTCAACACCATAACTCAAAGGTAATGATTCTTGTTCAGGCATTCTGCATTCATTATCCAGCTTTCAGGTGCACAGGAGGGAATTGGAGTTTCTATGGCTTGAATCAGACACACCTTAATTTTTAGAATGACATCTTTCAGAAATTTTGCAAGGCCCTTGACAGCAGATTGTAATATGTCTCCTGTTTGCTTGTACCAAGGATATTGATTATGGCTATCAGTAAGATAAAATTGCTCATAATTTCAGTATTTCCCCATCTATCATTGTTACTGAATGTAAGGGGTTCTTTCTATAGTCGATTGCCAGTAAAACAGATGGATTGCAGTATACATAAACACTTCATTATAGATCTGGGAGAAAGCAGTGAGATTCTTCTCAGAGGCTGCCTCACAGTCTGAGAGTGGTCATTAGGCTTTTTTAGGAGGGTTAGATACCAGCTCACACAACAATGTATCTTTATTAGTAAAATAAAATAATTTCTACATCTAAAGAAAACATTCACATACAGATACCAGTAAACAAGCAACCTACAAAAGAATTAACACATAACTTAGAAAAAACAGGCCCTGAAAAGATAAAGGCTAGCTCAGGAAAGAAGTACCTTAGGATACAATTTACATATGACTGGGAAAAACAGTTTCAAAGAGGTAAAGGCTGATCTAGGAAAGATGCTTTTCATCTTCTGGTAAACAGATAGCCTAAGCTACTTTACATGACTAAAGAAAGGAAATGAAGAATTCTAAGGAAAAGTAACCAGTATTGTAGTGTAGGCTGAAGAAAACTGATGTCAATTTTATAACTATTGTTTTATAATATGTGTGTGTGTGTGTGTGTGTGTGTGTGTGTGTGTGTGTGTGTGTGTAACTATTTAGAGCATTCTGAGCTTACAATACCATCCCATCATCATGAAATATCAGTACAGTGGTCAGTTTTTTTTCTTTTTGACATTAAAATACAATACATATTGAAGAGTAGTGTTTGATATTCTGCAGCAAGAGCTTAGTCCTCAATTTCAGGAAGCAAGATAAATTCATCTGCATAATGCAAGTGATTGATGAATCTTCCTCTAGTCTTGGTGCCATACTCTTGTTTGTAAAGTCCAACTTCTCAAATGATTTCCTCAGCGTACAGAATGAATAGATATGGAGAAAATCGTATAGCCCTGAAACACACCTTTGCCAATTTTAAGCCATGCAATGTTCCCATGCTCTCTTTGGAGAGCAGCTTCTTAGTGTAAGTTTTATATAAGCAAATTGAAGTATTCTGGAGTTCCCATTTTTCTCAATGTTAACCAGAGTTTGTTATTATCTACACAATATTTTTTTCAGTCAATAAGACACAAATAGACATTCTTTTGGCATTCTCTGCTTTCCGCCATGTCCATGCGACATCAGTAATAATATTCCTGGTTGTTAATATTCTTCTAAATTTAGCCTGAACTTCTATTAGCTCTCCTCCAATGTACTTTTGCACCTGTTTTTGGATGATCTTCAGAAATATTTTGCTTGCTTCTTGTTGTTAAATGCTGTCGAGTCATTGTAACTTATAGCACCTCTATATTCCTAAATTTAGCATTCCATTCACTCATTATTATTTATGTATCTTGATTATAAAATTACTTCTGACTGCAAAAGTTGGTAGAAATCATCTATTTCTTCCTTTTTGGATCTGGTTGTTGATGCATATATTTGAATGATAGAAGTATTCACTTGACTCCCTTGTATGTGTATGGATATTGTGCTGTCACTCACACTGTATTTCAAAACAGATCTAGAAGTGACTTTTTTTTTCTTTTCTTCTCCTTTTTTTTTTTACTATGAAAGCAACCCATTTTTCCTCACTATTTCATCTGTGGTATAGTAAATCATATCATTGTCTGACTAAAAATGTTCCATGCCAGTATACCTTATTCGCCAATACCTATTATGTCAATATTTATCTATTCCATTTCTTTCACCCAGAGAAATAGTTTTTGACACTCAGGGAGGAGACAGAGTCTCAACAATTTCTAATTTTCCTACACTGATTCTTCTCACATTCAATATTCCTATCACTACTAATTGCTTACAATTTTTCCTCTTCCTTTGTGTTTCCATATTTGAGGGTTCAGTTTCAATTGTCATATCTGCTAGTCTGTTCTTACGGTGCTCTATTGTACATAGAGTTTTCAAATATTTTGAAAGTGGACAGCCAATCCTTCTTCCTAGTTCTCCTAATTTAAATGCTCATCTTTAGAACAGTATATGACAGACAAGCATTTTGCAGAAAGTAGCAGATAAGAGCCATTTTCCAATTATAGAAGTAACCAATATGTCCTCTGTTGTTACCTATCCTTAGCACGTGTCTTGTGCTTTTCCCCGCTCCACCAGCATCCCATTCCAGACCCCCTTACCCCATTCAATACCTCCCTCCCCCTCTCTAGCCATTAATATGATGACTTAGCTCTCAATTCACTTCTGTGGTGCCTAATGCCTCGTGCTGCTGCCAGTCCAAAAATATGGAATGCTTCATGAATTTGTGTGTTTGGCCACTTTTCTTGGGAATGAGGGAAAAACATGGATATCTTCCAGTCAGTTGGCCAAGTAGCTGTCTTCTAAATTTCCTGACATTTACTTGTTAGCATGCCCAGTCTTTATCTGTTAGTTGGAACATGTCAATTGGTAGCTCATTAATTCATGAAGTCTTATTTTTTGGGAATATATCTTGAACTTCATCAACATTAGCTCAAAGTCATCTGGTTCTTCTTGAAATATTTCAGTGTCAACCAATTCTTTTTTGTATAATGATTACATGCATTTTATTAATTTTATTTTGCTGCTTCCCAGATCAATCAAGATTTTCACCATAATGTCTCTTTTTAAAATTTTTTTTATTGATAGCTTAATGAAAGCTTACAAAAAAACTTGTATTTCCATTCATTCAATGTTGCATAATTTCCTTCCTTCCCCCATACCCCTGGCCACTTTACTATGCACCTCTTATTCTAGACTATTGTCATGTAAATAATACCTAAACATATATTTCTTAGGAACTGAGAATAAAGATTAAATTCTAAACCCCACCATATCCCCCAAGTAACAAACAGATGTCATGTGCACAAATCATGTAAATAGGAAGAGTTGAGTGCCTGGCTGATCCTAGCATTTTCTTTATAAATCTCAACTTCAGTGAAGATAGGGTAAATCTTTAACCATTTCCTTTGGTGTGAAAATGCCACATATTAATTTTGTTGGTTATATGCTTCCACAGCCATTTGTTGTGTGAATTTCTGTGGCAACAGCTGATTTAAGGTGTTTGGAAGCATCCCTAGGTAATGTAGATGCTAAATGTGTACCTCCTGAAAGATGCTGACCTCTCTGGACCTACTAAGTTATATCCAACCCACAGACATGCTTCAAAGTGAAAGAGTATTGCAACAGTTGTTGAGGGAGTAACCACAATTTCTATTACTAAAGTTAAAAACACACCAAACATATTGAAATATAATGGAAAATACATTCTTTTGTAATCTTGGCTTCAGAGGGTATAAAATATAGTAAAAGCTCAGAAACTTAAATTTCCAGTCCTGTAAATGAATTTGGCAACCACATTGCAATTTTTGTTCTAAAAAACCCTTTTCTTTTCAATCATAGAGGTAACCAACACCTTTATTGAGTGTTGCAAACAGAGGTTATAAATTTTATTGTGCCTTCAAAATAAATTACAAAAACCTTTCAAAGCCTTAGTGCAACATTTATGACCCTAAGAAAAATAGACCTGAATGTCCACTGCTGTCTGTCACCACAATGATTATCAAATGAACCACTAGAAAAGGGGAAAAATGCTTTTCAGGCAAGAATAATCCTTGGATAAAACTCTATTAATCCTTAAAGATAGATATCTTCTTAGGGATTTCTGTCACTGCTGCCCATGGGTTTAATCTGAAACGAATGATTTTAACTGACAAATGCTTTCAATACCCTTGATTTTTCTCATATACCTGGAGCAAATAACTACCATCAGTTCTCACTCTATCTTTGTTGAGTCTCACACAGACTATTGGAAAATGATAAAAGCGAAATGCAGGAGTTTAATCATCTTAGTACTGAATGTGTTGCATGTATAATATTATTTTGGAGCATGAGTTATACAGAGAATAGTAGTAACACATCAAATTTTACTTTCATTATCAAAAGGTCAAGAATCATAATGTCACGTAATGAAGAGTTATTAGAATTTTAAAATTTAAATTTATATATATATTAGATTAATAGTTTGAATGATAAAAACATAGTTTTAACATTTCTAGGTATTATTTCTGCTTTCCTAACAGTTTAAAAGTACTTAAATTATGTTATGTATATTTTTAAGTGCATAGTTCAAAAACAGAAAAAGGAGTGTATCAAGGATGCATCCTGTATTCATAACTTTTCAATCTATATGCAGAACAGATCATTCAGGAAGCTAGGCTATAGGAGAAGGAATGCAGTAGCAGGGTTGAGGGAAGACTCATCAACTCTGACATGCAGATGACACAAACTTGCTTGCTGAAACTGAAGAAGACCTGAAGCACTTGCTGCAGAAGGTCAAGGACTGTAGTCTTCAATATGAATTCAGCTCAACATCAAGAAAACAAAGATTCTCACCAGTGGGCCAATTGGCAGCACCATGATAGGTGGAGAAGAGATTGAGGTTGTTATCAATTACAACATGTTCGGCTCCACGATCAACACTTTTTGCACCACCAGTAGGATATCAAAAGATGCACTGGGAAAATCTGCTATCAGAGACCTCTCCAGAGTAGTGAGAAGTAATGTTGTCTGTCTAGAGACTAGGTAGGTGCTCCTGATCCAGGCATGGTCTTTGCAATTACTTGCTGTGCATCAGAAAGCTGGACAGTAAAGAAGGATGACAAAAGAAGAATTGATGCCTTTGAGTTGTAGTGCTAGAGAAGGGTCTTGAACATAGCATCATCCGCCAAAAAACGAAATATATCACTCTTGGAAAGTGTGAAACCAAGTTTCTCCTTGAAGGCTAGGATTTTGAAGCTCCATCTCACATACTTTATGCACATATTTAGGAGGGACCAGTATTAGGAGAAGGACTTCATGTTCAGAGGGTAGAGATACAGTGTAGGAGAGGAAGACCTCAGATAAGATGGATTGATACAGTAACTGGGATAATAGAGGTGTATGGCATAGTCAGTGAGACTGACTTAGACAAAGCAGGCTTCAGAACTGTTGTACATAGGGTCACCGTGAATTACAGGGAAGTCGACGGCATATAATAGCAACTATGACAACAATAACAAAGTATATTTTCAAATAAAGTATATAGAAAAGTTGTGTTTCAGTTGGAAAAGCTACCAAAAATATGTTGTTGTTGTTGTTAGGTGCCATCAAGTTGTAGATAACTCATAGCAACCCTATGAACAAAAGGCCTGAGTACTGTTCGTACATAGAGTTTCTGGAGGCAAGCCATTTCAGAAGTGGATGCCGTTCCTGCTTCCAGGCTTCTTTTAGTCGAGACGCTCCAGCCAATACCACGTTTGGCACATCACTGTCCCAGTGTTCAGCATCACAGTAACCACGAGTTACCTCTGTACAGCAACACACAGACCAGTGCTATACCACCTAGAAGAATGTTTGACAGGAAAACAATTAGAACCTGGCCTGAGGGCCACAGATTAAAATCATCCACCTTCGTCTTGGTAGCATAAACCAAAAATATATGTAAGTTTAATTCCAATATTCAACATCCAGGTAAACTTAGATAATGTCTTAAAATCATCCCGGCATTATTGATTTCTTATATGTAAAATGAAATTGTTCTGTACCTGCATTTTTGTTAGATGCCTTCAAGTTGACTGCAACTCATAGCAGTCCCATAAACAATGGATCTGAACCTCGCCCTGTTCTGTGTCAACCTCCTCATCTTTGACATACTTGAGACTACTGTTACAGTTACTTTGTCAACCCATCTTGTTGAAAGGTTTTTTTCCCTCTTTCTCTGACCCTCTGCTTTTCCAAGAATGATGTCTGTTTCCAAGGATTGGTGTTTTATAACATGCTCAAAGCATGTGAGATTCAGTTTCCTAATCCTTGCCTCTAAGGAGTACTCTGGTTGCATTTTCTCCTGGACATATTTGTTTATTCTTTTGGCACTCCATAGGATATTCAATATTCTTCTACAAAAATCACAGCTAAAAGACATCAATTCTTTTTCTTTCATCCAATAGGTACCGTCCAATTTTCAGATGCACAGGAATTAGTTGAAAAATTCATAACTTGACTCAAGTGCATTTTTGTCTTTATACTGGCATCCTAGCACTTTGGAGAAATCCTTTACAGCAGATTTTTCCCAATGCAACACATCTTCTGATTTCTTTGCTGTTGCTATCAAGGGTGCTGATTGTAGATTCAAGTAAGATAAAATTGTTGACAGATTCAATCCTTTCTTCATCCATCATGCTTTTGCCTATTGGCCCAGAGGCAAGGATTTTTTGTTTTCTTTATATTGAGATATAATCCACACTGAAAGCTGCAGTTTTTTCATCTCCTGCACCAAGTGTTTCAAGTCCATCTCTTTTTCAGCAAGTGAGGTTGTGTTATCTACATAACAGGGTCTTCCCCTGATGCTGATGTCACATTCTTCTTCATAACGTGAAACTTCTTGAATGATTTGCTCAACTTACAGATTGTACAGGTATGGAGAAAGGATACTATCCTGATGCATGCCTTTCTTGATTTTAAACTATGAAGTGTTTCTTTGCTCTGTTTGGACAACAGCTTCTCAGTCTAGGCATTGGTTTTGCATTAACACTTTTTTCTTACAGCTACATAATTAATATTGTTAATTTGTTGTTAAGTGTTGTTGAATGGAGTACAACTCATAAAAACTCAATGAACAAAATATCTGAACCCTGTTCTATGTCTATCACTGTTTCTATAATGTTCATAGAGTTCCTAAAAGTATGTTGTTTAGAAAGTGGGTGCTGGTGTTGCTTTCAAGCCTGTCTTAATTGGGGAGCTCTACCAAACACTGTCCACCATGGGTAGCCATTATAACATTTGACACATCAGTGGCACAGCGTTCAGTATCACAGCAACCCCAAGTTATCCAGTACAGCAAACTGACAGACCAGTGCTGTACCACTCTGAAGAATGTTCTTCCCAAACACAATTAATACCAGCTGATTACTAGCTATATCCAGTAAATCCAGACAACCAATCAGCTCACACATGATTGTGAATGAAATAATAATAATAGAAAAATGACCTGTTTATACCCAACTTTTAACTAAAACAAGAGATCTTACCCTCCAGAATCCAAGTGCTTCACACATAAACTTCCAAATGGAGAGTTAGTCAGGACCAAACTGACTTTTAAATACAAAGATAGTTAATATCAGTGAGATAAATAATAAATCATAGTGCTTAGTGATACATATTATATGTTAATTCTATTATTCACATACCTTAAATGTAATTATTAGAGTACATGATACAAATAAGGTAAATGAGGAGATTAGGGAAATCATGATTACTACCATTGATTTCCAGGAAATCAAGAGACAAATTTCATTGGGAAACTTGTCTGTCAGGGACCTTTCCAGAGTACTAAAGAGCAGTGATGTCATTCTGGAGACTAAAGGGCACCTGATCCAGGTCATAGTCTTTGCAGTTACTTGCTATGTGTCGGAGAGCTGGACAATGAGTAGAGAAGATAGAGAACTGATGCCTTTGGGCTGTGGTGCTGGAGAAAAGTGTTGACTAGACCACTGACTGCCAGGGGAACAAACAAGTTTTCCTGGAGAGGGTGAAACCAGGCTGCTCCTTAAGGCAAGGATTCTGAGGCTTTGCTGGATATACTTTGGGCATATTGCAAGGACGGACCAGGCCTTGGAGAGGGACATCATACTTGAAAGGGGACAGAGAAAGAGAGGAAGACTATTGATGAGATGGATTGATTCAGAGACTGAGGTAATGGCTGTAAGTGTGTCAGAGACAGTAGGTTTGAGGACTATTGTACACAGGATCAAGATGAGTTGCAAGTGACTCAACGACACATAAAAACAACAACAATATTGATTTATAGCTATTATTAAATTAGTGAAACTAGTTATGAAATAATATTAATTGTTTTAAAATGTAGTTATTTAAATTTCAGATTTTTAAATTATAATAGTGTGACACTTGAAAGAGAAGTTCTACGCTGAGTGGTTTTGTGTTTTGTTTTTTATTTCCCCAACTTGATTTTGAGTATAAAGAATATTAGAAACCTCAGAGCTCACATTTGAAACAGTCACTGAAGTCATAAAAAAGGAGATAATAATTTCTAGGCTAAAGAAAGGCTGGTAGATGGAATTGAGAGAGCAAGAAGAATAAATAATTACTAGATTGGGACTCTTTTATTTACAGTCTGCATTACCAATACTTGCGAATAGTGGAGACTGTGAAAATCTATAGAGAAGAGATTCTTGGGACAAAGGTGATATTTACACCAGATTCGATTTGTTTTGGAGCATTCTATGCCAACATGCCAACAAAAAGAATAAAGCATCAGTGTATGGTTGGCTACAAGAGGTCCAGAGAAGATTTACCTGTAACCACTTACCATTTAAAATTTTTCCACTGATAGTAGAAGAGCTCTAAAAATATCCATAGTAAAGGAAGGATGAAAGCAGAAAAAAGTGGAAGATACTCTGTTTGCCAAGGACTTGTCATAGCACGGGATGAAGGATGCCATAGTAAAATCTGCACAGGAAGGAGGCTCAGCTACTACTGGAAGGAGGATGTGGGAGACAAGGAAGAACATGATTCAACAGAACAAGAATACTCACTGTTCTATTTCCTCTCTCCAACTGAGAGAATGGAGAAATTAATCACTAACAGATGCTTGATGATTAGTGTCTGTGCCATGAAAACTATTTCTTCATGTCATGATAACTGACCTTAGGTTATTCCCAAGAAAAAGGTAAAAAGTGCTTAATTTAATTGTTATTCCAAAAGGGACTCTACAGAAAATCACTAAATATATTCTCTAGATGGTTTCTCTTACTGAATCAAAAGGACCTTTTAGAATTAAGTTGAATTCACAATAGGAAAATAAAGTTCTAACTTCAACTGTCTATGTAGTTTGGATTCTTGATATGTACACTTTAAAGTTACTGTTGTTGTTGTTACTATGTGTCATCAAGTCTACTGCAACTCATAGAGATCCTATGTACAAGAGGTCTGAATTTGCCAGCTTAAATATTCAATGAGTGCCACACACTCTACTGGAAGACCTTTCTGGGAATATTTGTCTTTCAGCCTTCAGTATAGATTGAAGCTCAATGTCAAGAAGATAAAGATTCTCACCACTGGACCAATTGGCAGCATCAGGATGGATGGTGAAGAGATTTAGATTGTTAACA
>NW_006399886.1:3724738-3737411 GCF_000299155.1 Elephantulus edwardii | reverse complement strand
ACCCTCTAAGAGGTGGATTGATTCAGTGCCTGGGGTAATCGGGATGGGTGTGTCAGAGGCAGTGCAATTGGCAGAGGACAGAACAGGGTTTAGGGCTGTTGTACATAGGGTCACTATGAGTCACAAGCGACTTGATGGCACATAACAGCAACAACAATAAAGTCCTTCAGTTTCTCTCTGATCTGCAATGCAGGCTTTCAGGAATCTGGCCTTGTTGTACTCCTCTCTCCCAAACCATACTGTTCTCATTTTTCTGTGGAGTAGTTAAGAGGTATAAGATCAGGTGCTCCACTCAAGTTGTTTCTGTCTAGAGGAGTTTCAAGATTGCTCCTTCCTCTTAGTTTAGCATGCCAGCTGAGAAAGCAAGTCTTTCGTCTTCTTGTACCTCTTTGCCTAAACTCTATTGTGTGATTTAATCCCTGGAAATATCCCAAGACAGCAGAGATTCCTTTTACCAGGGGAATTTCAGTTTCTTCTCTCTCCCACAGCTGAAAGTGCTGGCTCTGGGGTAGAGTGTCTCATCTTATGTTGTCTTCTCTCCTGAAGCCTAATGTCTTGTCTCTGAAGTAGCATGAGATCAGAAGGTGCCAACTTAAGCAGTTTGTATTTCAAGCAGGAGGATTTCAAGTCTGTTCCCTTTCTTGCAGCCCAACCCAGTGTGCCAGGTGAGAAAGTAATTCTTTTCCCTTGAACTTAATACTTTTACAACTTTTTAGGTTTCAGAAATACTCAGAAATTCCTAGAACAGAAGACAAATGATAGTTCATAATGTTGTTATGTGTCATCGAGTCACTTGTGACTCCTAACAATCTGAATTCTGCTTTATTCTGAACCAGTATTCCTCTCCTGGTCTGTCCCTCCACTCTCCCAAGCATGATGTCCTTCTCGAGGGACTGGTGTCTCCTGGCAATATGCCTACACTATGTGAGACAGAGCTTCAAAATTCTTGCCTCCAAGTAGCAGCTTGGATTTACCCTCTCCAGGATAAACCTGTTTGTTCTCTTGGCACTCCATGGTATGTTCAACACTCTTCTTCAGCATCACAGCTCAAAGGCAACAATTCTTTCATCATTTTGGTCATTGTTTAGCTCTCTGATGCATATAGCAAGAAATAAAGAAGTTAAGACTATGATATTAATCAGTTGTGTCTTAGTCTCCAGAATGACATCATTACTCTTCAGCATTTTTGAGATATGCCTGACAACAGCTTTCCACAAAGCATCTGTCTTTTGATTTTTTTTTTACTATGGGTACCAAGAGTGCTGATTATGGAGCTGACATAGCTTTAATTGTTAACAATCTCTATCTCTTCTCCATCACTCATGGTGCTGAAAATTGGCCCACTTGATGATGAGTTTCAATCCATACTGAAGACTTCAGTCTTTGACCTGTAGCAAATACTTCAGGTCCTCTTCAGTTTCTGTGAGCAAGGTTGTGTCATTTTGCATAACATAGGTTGTTGAGCATTCCTCCAATCTTGATACCTTTTTCCTCACATGCAGTCAAGCTTCCCAAATGGATTGTTCTGCATATTGATTGAAAAGGTATGAAGACAGGATGATACACTCTTTTCCTAATATTTAACTATGCAGCTTTTACTTGCTCTTTTTTTTAAGACTGCTCAAGTATAGATTTTTCTCAGTATCAGCTGTGAAAACTAGGCCAAGTGCTGAATAGACCATCTATTACTCATATACAAGTTCAAACTTAGCAAAAGAAAATGAAATATAATTCACAAAACCTAAAATTTGACCTTAAGTCTATCCCACCTGAATTTAAAAATCACCCCAGGAACAGATTTGAGAACTTGAACACTAAAGAATGAAGATCAGATGGGCTTTGGGAGATATCAATAAAATAATTCATAGGGAAATTAAGAGATCATTATAAAGACAATAAGGAATAAAAGATGGAAATGGATACAAGTAGAGATTATGAATATTGCATTACAATGCTGAGAAGCCAAAGCAAAGGGAAGGAATCAATAAGTTAGGGAGCTAAACAGAAGATTTCAAAGAGTAGCTTAGGAATATAAAGAAAAGTAATAAAATTTGCAAAGGGCTGGAGTTGGAAAACCAGAAGGACAGAACTCACTTGGCATTTCTTAAGCTGAAAGAACTGAAAAACAAATTTAAACTTTGCATTTTCAATACTTAAAGAATGCTATGGGCAGAACATTGAATGATCCAGGAAGAAATGAAAGAAGATGGAAGGAATACATGGAATGACTATGCACAAAAGAATTGGCTGACACTGAAAAATTTAATGAAACAACATATGATCATGAGGCAATGATGATAAAGGAGGAACTTTAAACTTCTCTGAAGGAGATGGCAAAGAACAAGTCCTCAGGAACTGATGGGTCAATTGACATATTTCAACAGATGCCTCCCTGGATGTGCTCACCAGGTTATGCCAAGAAATCTCGTGGACAACTACATGGCCAACTGACTGGTAGAGTTCCACACTTGTGTCTATTCCAGAAAAAGGATGACCCAAAAGATTGCTATCAGAGAGTGGCAATTATCAAACAATAATACTGGTATCACACGCAAGCAAAGTCCTGCTGAAGATTATAAAAAAAAATGATTGGAACCGTTGATCAAAAGAGAAAAATCAGAAATATAGGCTAGGTTTAGAAGAGACTGTAGCACCAAAGACATTATTGCCAATGTTAGGTGGATCTTAGTAGAAAGCAAAGAGTACTAGAGGAAGGTTTATCTGTGTTTTATTGAATATACAAAGGCATTTGAATGTGTACACATTTGATTGTGGTTAACCTTGAGAAGAATTGTGATTGTCTTTATGTGAAACCTAAAAATCTTTAGGTACACATGAAGTACTTTTATATTCCTTACCAAATTACCCAATGTAGTATATTTAACACTGAATAAAAATAAATTTTCAATTTTGATACTTTGATTAAAGCAGATGGTTTTAGTGGCTTTTATAATACTTTAAATTTTAGTTTGGGGAAATATTAACAAATATATTTTAGCTATTTTTCAAATTAATATTTATCAAATTCTGAAAGTAGTATCTTAGAGTGTGTCTTCCTTTTGAATATTATAGTTAGTTGCTATAGAGTGGACTACAACTCATTGTAACCCCATGTGTGCAGAGGAGAACTTATCTATAGAGTCTTTTGACATTGCTACCTTCAATAAAAACATTTCAGGCCTGTCTTTGCAGATACTTTTCAGTGAGTCCAAATCACTGACATGTTGGATATTAGTTGATATTAGTTTAATGCTTATATACACCACCCAGGGACTCATTACGATCTGACTAGTAGTTATACATGACTCTTAATTTGAAGTAAGGTATTCATTAGTAGAAAAATGTAGAATTTTAACATGGAAGTGACAATTCAGGTGAAACAAAATATTTTTATCAAGTGTGTCAGCTATTTCCTCTGCCTCACACACGTTTCTGTATGTGTTTCACTTCTAAATTAAAGTTGTTATTTTAAACATATATTTTGTTTACGTATGAACAAGTATATTTGTGTGTGTGTGTGTGTGTGTTTCCTGGTGGCCTATTGACAAGGAAGTGTACTGCAATTTACAATCCTTTCAATTCATGTCCACTAGCTGCTCCATGGGAGAAGGATGATCCGTCTCCTTCTGTGAGATTAACTTCCTCTGAAAATCCACTGGAGGGTCAACTAGAGGTCGGTTCTGACTCTATGGTAAACAAAAACCTATAGTGTGTGCATGTGAAAGTTAGACAAAGAATGAAGAAGATCAAAGAAGAATTGTTGTATTATGGTCTTGGCAAAGAATAGTGAATGTACCAACTGAGTTTTTATGTCTTTGTTTAATGTTGGTTTTTTTCCCATTGTTTAATGTTTTAATGTCAAACTGATTCATTAAGGATCCTTGGGTGAATTTTCAAAGGCTGTAAATTACATGAGAGGAGATTGCCTATCTTTCACTCACTGAGAAGCTGGTAGATTTAAGCTATTCACCTCCTTCATGGCAACCTGAACCCTACTGACTAGGCTACCAGAGCTCCGCAAGAACAAAAAAGCCAGGATGCTCCTTAGAAGAGAGAATGGTGAAACTTTGTCTCACATATTTTAGGCATTTTGTCCTTGGGAAAACATCATTATGGGAAAGGTAGAAGGTTAGTAAAGGAGAAGACCCTTAATATGATGAATTGACACAGTAATTGCAACAATAGATTTTAGTAGGGTGGAGATTATATAGTGAAAGATAGGGCAAAGTTTCAATCTGCTATTCAAATTGTTGCTCTGATTTGTGTTTGCTAACACCTAAAAGAAATGTTGTTATTGTTAGTTGTTCTTTCTGTGGTGGGATCGGAGGACTCTGGGTCATATTTGGCTGGCTGGAAGCCTCTTTCTGGGAACCAATGAGAACCTGAAGCATGGGCAGGTGTGCAGCCTTCAGGTTGTCATTTGTTTTGAAATGAACACTCCTAAGTGGTACGGCACTTTTCTGTCATTTCTCTGTATTGAGTTAACTTTAGCTTGCTGTGATACTGAACTTTGTGCCATTGGTCTGTCAAGTACCATAATGATACGGCTGACAATATCTGGTTAGCTAACAGATTAATACAGGCTTGGAAGAAGAAGTGGCATCCACTTCCTAAACATGCCTGTGGAAACTCTATGAACTTAGCAAGGTTAAAGCCTTTTGTTTATGGGGTCAGTATTAGTTGGCACTTAAAAACTACAACCTTCTTTCCACACCCTGTCTTCTGTTTTGAACTTCCATTGGCTCGACTCTGTATGATGGCACTCTTGTTTTGGTTGAGGGTCTATGTAGATTGTTTCATTATTTAAACCTCTTGTTTAGAGTCAACAAGACCTTCAGGAGGTCTTGCATTAAAGGCCAAGCCCTTGTCTCCTATTTGGAAACTGGGTGAAGCGACTGGAATCTGTAAGATGGGCTCTCCTGTTTGGTTGAGGGTCATTGTGGATTTTTTTTTTTTAATTAAAGCCTCTTGTTTAGAGTCAACAAAATTCTGGAGGGCCCTTATGTTTACTGAGTCAGGTCTGAGGGATTATCTTTTAATCCTTTTCTACTATAATTTGGAGGAACATTCTTCTAAGTCATAGAGCACTCTTCTGTCAATTTGCTGTTCTGAGGTAATCTGGGTTTGCTGTGATGCTGAACCTTTTAACATTGGAGTCTCAAATGCCATGATGTCTGCCCATGGTGGACAGTGTTTGGTGGAGATCCCAGTTTTAAGATAGGCTTGGAAGCCAGAGTGGCATCCACTTCCTAAACCACATGTCTCTGGAAACTCTATGAACTTGGAGAAGTTATAGAAAAGCCTCAGGTATTTTGTTCATGGAGTCGCGATGAGTTGTATGTGACTCGATGGCAATCATCAACAACAACAACATGAAACCTATACTTAAATCAAGAAGCTGTTATCCAAACAGAGCAAGGAAATATACAATGGATTAAAATAAAGGAAGATGTGCATTAAGACTGTACCCTTTCCTCATGTGCATTCAGTCTGTATGCTGAACAAATCATTCAAGAAGTTAGACTATGTGAAGAAACATGTGGAGATTGGGGAAGCAGTGGAATGCTCACAGATGGGCAATTTTGGGTGGTGAGAGCCAATGGGAATGCCTGATTATGGAGGAATGTGGAGTCTGGAGCTCATGGACTTTGAACCTTGTCTTTGTTCTTAAATTTGGTTGGGCCAAAAGTGATGCCAAAGGTGGGTGATTTTAATCTGTGGCCCTCAGGCCTGGTTTTGTTTTTGGTCAAACATTTTTCTAAGTGGTATAACACTGGTCTGTCTGTTTTCTGTTCAGAGGTGGTTGCTGTGATGCTGAACATTATGGAACTGATGTGTCAAATGTGATAATGTTTACCCATGGTGGACTGGGTTTGTTGGAGCTCCCTGAGTAAAACAAGCTTGGAAGCAGGAGTGGGGTCCATTTCTGAGATAGCTTGCCTCTGGAAACCCTATGAATTTGGAGAAACGATGGAAGTTCTAGTGTTCAGATCTTTAATTCATAGGGCTGCTATGAGTCGTTTACAACTCGACGGCACTTAACAACGACAACAACATTACTGTTGTTATATGCCATTGAGTCACCTGCAACTGATAGCAATCCTGTGTACTATAGTTCTGAATCCTGCTCTATCTTGATCCAATTTCATTGTCTCTGACATGCCTATCCTCTTTACCTCTGATACTGCGTCAATCCATCCAAGGTTTTTCAATCCTGCTCTGTCCCTCTAGCCTTCCAAGCATGATGTCCTTCTCCAAGGATTGGTCCCTCCTGGCAACACATCCAAAGTATTTGAGACAGAGTTTCAAAATCCTTTCCTCCAAAGAACAGCTCAGTTTCACCCTCTCAGACCTGTTTGTTCTCTTGGCAGTACATGGTATGTTCAGTACTCTTCAGTACCAGAACTCAAAGACATCAATTCTTCTTCTATAATCCTTAGTAATTTTGCAGTTCTCTGAAGCATATCAAGGTCACCCAAATGTGACTCTGATTCATAGTAATCCCATGTGCATCAGAAAGAAGCCCTGCCCAATACTGTTACTGTTGTTGTTTAGTACTATTGAGTCAGAACCCAGAGCTGAACTTCCAGCAGGTTTTTAGAGGCACTAAGTTTTATGATGTAGATTACCCATATTTACCCTGAAGGGTAGTTGGTGGATTCAAACAACATGCCTTCAAGTTGGCAGTGCAGCTTGTTACCACTATGCCACCAGAACTCTTGGTAATGCTATCCTTTGTTGTACTTTAAAAAAATACAAGAAATATTAAATTTATTTAAAGCAATTCAGTTTCAGTTTCAAAGACTTTAATTATAACAAACACAAAAAACTCAGGAAATAGAGTTAATAAAAGAATTATTGGGAATATGGCATTTTTGTTGTTTGTTTTAACATTGTCTTGGCTTTATTCAAACCACCGTTGCACAAAAGTATTAATTTCAAAATTTTTAAAGGAGAAATTTTTGAGAAACTATATTGGCAATAGTGATGAAGGAGGATGGTCAAGCTTCTCTGAAGGAATTGGCAAAAAATCAGGAATTGATGAAATACCAATTGACATATTTCAACAGATGCTGACCTGGATGTGCTCACTTGGCTGTTCCAAGCATTCTGGAGGAAAATTAGGCCAATTGACTAAAGAGATACTTATTTATTCTCATTTTTTTAAAAAGGTGACCAAACAGAGCATGAAAATTATCAAATAATATTACACATAAGCAAAATCCTGCTGAAAATTATCTCAAAACTACTGGAATAGTACATTGACAGAGAATTATCTGAAATACAAACTGGATTTAGAGAAGACCATAGCACTAGTGACATCATAGCCAATGTCAAATGGATCTTGGCTGAGAGAAGAAGATAGCAGAGGAATGTCTGTGATTCATTGACTATGCAAAGGTATATCACTGTGTGGATCAAAATAAATTATGGCTAACATTGAGAAGAATGGAATTGTAGAACACCTGATTATTCTCATGCAAAACCTATGCATGGACCAGGAAGCAGAGCAAGAACAGAACAAGGAAACCTTGCATGGCTCAAAATTGGGAAAGAAGTGTGTCAGGGATACTTTTTCAGTCTATACATGAAGCAGGTAATTTGGGAGGCTTGGCTTAATAAGGAGGTTTGTAGCATCAGTATTGTAGAAAGACTCATGAACAACCTGTATTATGCCTATGACACAACGTTTCTTGTTAAAAATGGAAAGAGCCTGGAGAATTTGCTGTAAAAGTCAAGGACTGACTACGGATTGAAGCTCAATATCAAGAAGACAAAGATTCTCTCTTCCAGGCCAGTTTGTAGTACCATGATAGATGGAGAGGAGATTGAGATTGTTAACACTATATATATCCCATCATATAAATACCATTAAAATAGAACTGAGCTCTCTCTAAAATACAAAACTTATTTATTTACATGACAATAATACAAGTCTATGTCAATTTTAACAGTTATTTGGATGCTTTCACTGTTGTTTACAAACCAAAGAACTTTATTTTTGATTGTACAATAAAATAACTGACAATAAGGTCATATATATATGTGTATATATATGTATATTTTTAAAGTAAGTATTTTATAATCAAGTAAACTGTATAATTAAAATTCTTAGGGACGGAATAAGAGCATTGCAATAGTTACAAAGAGGGAAAAGTGTTAATCTTTTGTAAATCTCAGTTCCTCCACTTATTCTTTTGGTGAGCTTAATTTCTCAATTCTGAGACCCAGAATCTCATTTATTTGCATCAGTTGTGTGAATGTTTAAATTTCTCTACTAATAGGTTAATCATGTTTACTTAAAACCTCACAACTCACACATTTGAAACTAAAAAAGAAATCTTAACCTTGTTTTGGCTTTTGAGAAACACTAATGCTGTTTCCTAATGCATCCCTCGTTTCTTTTCTTTCTTTATGTGCTAATAATCTATACATGTTGTCAGTCAAAAGAAAGCTATATTATAAGCAGGCCTTTTTACACAAAGCTGTATGGATAATAACATTTTCTTTTTAATCTGAGCAAATATTCATTTTTTTAACTGTGCTAGTTTATAAAGGAGACAAGTCTGCAAAATGTGGTTGAGTTATAAGATTTCTCTGAACAGTCATAAGATTCCCAGGTGGGCTTTTTTGTTTTCCTTTTTTAGCTACAGGGAATAAAACAAGTAAAGAAGATGATTATAAAGCAATTGTTGAGAGGAAAAAAGAATACATATCTAGAAACAAACACACCCTGGTATGTCATGATTATCAACCTGGAGAAGAAAAGCCTTACCTGTGTGTCTTGAAACTTCGCATAAGTAACGTTTCATTCAAAATTCAAATCTTATAAATCACCAAGCTTAAGAAAGAGTTTACAAGTCTTTACAAAATCCAAGAACACTATTGCTCGATAGAGCCTTTCCTATGCTGCATGCTCTTTTCAAGTAACTCTTAGAAGTACCCAAATATCCAAAATACAAAACACAACAAAAAACTGTCTTTATTCAAAAAAGCTGTTTTCATTTCTCAATACAGCTTACTGTGATTTCAGGGTTGTTTTTGTTATGTGCTTTCGAGTTGCCTGCAATTTATAGTAACTCTATACACAATAGCTATGAACTCTTGTACTATCCTGAGCCAGTTTCACTGTCTCCAACACATCTAGCACCATTACCCCAGTTTCTCTGTGAAGCCATGTCATACAAAGTCTTCGTCTCCTCTTTAATGGCTTTTCAGATATGCTTAAGCAGATTGTTGTTATTACTATATCAATTTATCTTATTGAAGATCTTCCTCATTTATGCTGACTTCAATTTGTTCTGGTAGCCTAGTGGTAAGACTCTGCACTGCAATTCCAAATGAGTACAGTTTGAATCTACCAGCTGCTGTATGAGAGAAAGTTGGCAATCTCTTCCAGGGCAATTAATTGTCTCTGAAAACCCACAGAGGGTTAGCTATGCATCGGTTCCAATTCAATGGTACACAATAACAACAATTTTTTCTAAGCATAGTGTTCTCCAGGATCTGGCCCTCCTGATAACATACCTACAGTATGTGGGGCAAAGTCTCCTTTCCTCTAGAAAGTATTCTGGCTTCATTTCTGACAAGGCAGTCCATGGTATATTCAATATTCTTCATCAGCACCACATTTCAACGGCATAAAATATTCTTCAATTTTCCTTATGCATCATCCAGATTTCAAATGCATTTGGAACAGTGAAGATATCATGCCTTGGGCCAAGTGTACCTGAGTTTACATTCTGATATCCTTTGGTCTTTAACATCTTAAAGAGGTCATTGTTAGCAGATTTGCCCATTGTAATGCGTTGATTCCTTGTCTGCTGCTTTGGAGGATGCAGAAGTAGATTTAGGGCCTTGAAAAGCTTAGACTTTTCTTCATTTATCATGATACTGTTAGTTAATACACTTGTGAATTGCCATTTTATTTATGTTGCGGTGTAATTCCTATTAAAGTTATAGTCTTAATAAATAAACATGTATACATGTACAAACATTTACATACATATACAGCTTGACTTCTTTCGAGGTGTAGAGAAAAGTAAATTATTGTTGTCATTCCCCTTTTCCTCTGCATTCACTCACTATGAGTAAATTACAAAAGAATTTGCTAGCATAAATTTTATCTGCACCTATAATATGCTTCTGGAAATTCCATGAACTTTGATAAATGACAATAGTTATAGCAAGACTTCAGACCTTTTTGTCACAGGGATACTATGAGTTGTGCTCAACTCAACAGCAATCAACAACAGTACAATGATCAAATTTTATAAATTCAGTGATTTATTCATTGCAATTTTTCTTTTAAAAAATATAAGTGGCAACTTTACATATGGACTTTACCAGACAAACTGCATAGGAATCAGATTGGCTGTAGTGGTGGAAAGAATCATTGGAAAAGCTTAATATCAGCAGTCAAAACAAGGCAAGGTGCTGACTGGGGAATAATCTATCAATTACTCATGTTCAAGTTCCAGCTGAGGCTTGAAAAAATAATAGCAAGTCCACAAGAAACAAAATATGATCACAAGTCTATCCCGCCTGAATTTAAAGATAAACTTTAAGAATAGATGTTCATCTCATACCAGTAGTAGTGGTAAAGTTTAACAGGACAGTAGGCAATAAATGTTGGAGAGAATGTGGAGAGATTGGTACTCTCATACACTCTTGGCAGTTTGAAATTTCCTCAAAAAAGCTAAACATAGATATTGTATAATCCCATACAACCCATTATTCTACTGCTAAGAATATACTTTGAGGAAAATTGAACAAGACACAAATAGATATTTGCACATCAATGTCCACTGCAGCATTATTCACAATAGCAAGAAAATGGAAACAGCCCAAAGTCCAAAACCAAAAATATAAAGTGAGAAACTATGGTACATTCACATGATAGAATAGCCTGCAGCACTAAGGAAATTCAATTAAAAAAGCAACAAACAAACGATATAACATAAGAGCAGTTGTAGAACTTTATGCTAAGTGAACTAACACAGTCTTATAATGATAAATATTACATAAGATTATTAATGTAAAGATAACAGGATAACTAGTAAGAGAGAGACAAAATACATCCCTGTCGGACCCCCTTCTTGATTTTGAACCATGTAGTGTCTCCTTTCTCTGTTCTGACGACTGCCTCTTGGTCCAAGTATAGGTTTCACATTAGCACGATCAAGTGTTCTGGGATTACCATTCTTCTTAGAGTCAGCCATATCTTGTTGTGATTCATGCAGTCAAAAGTTTTTGCATAGTCAGTGAAGCACAGATAGACATTCTTCTGGTACTCTCTGTTTTCTTCTAAGATCCATCTAACATTAACTATAATATTCCTATCCAGCCTGCATATCTGGCAGCTCTCTGTTGGCATATTATTCCAAATGTTTTTGGATAATTTTCAGCAGAATTTTGTTTGCATGTGATATTGATATTTTTCAATAATTTCTGTATTCTGTTGAGTCACCTTTCTTTGGAATGGGAACAAATGTCAATCTTTTCCAGTCGGTTGGCAAGCTGGCTGTTCTCCAGATTTCTTGGCACAACTTAGTGAGGACATCCAGGGCAACGTCTGTTTGTAGAAATAAATCAATTGGTATGCTCTCAACTCCTGGAGCCTTGTTTTTTGCCAGTTCCTTCAGAGCAACTTGAACTTCCTCCTTCATCACCATAGGCTCTTGCTCATATGTTATTTCATGAAATTCTTCTGTGTTAGCCAATTCCTTCTAATATAGTGACTTTGTGTACTCCTTCCATCTTCTTTTGATACTTCCTGGATTATTTAACAGTCTACCCAAGTATCCTTAAGTATTGCCACCCGTAGCTTGAATTTGTTTTTCACCTCCTTCAGCTTAAGAAACACTGAGTGAGTTCAGCCCTTTTGATTTTCTGACTCCAGTTCTCTGCACATTTCATTATAGTATCTGAGACACTGGGTTTATGAGGAGGAATGCAGCATCAGGATTGGTGGAAGAATCATCAACAAACTGCATTATGCAGTTGACACAACCCTGCTTGCTGAAACTGAGGATGACCTGAAGTGCTTGCTGCAGAAGGTCGAGGACTGCAGCCTTCAATATGGATTGAAACTCAACATCAAGAA
Organism: Elephantulus edwardii; assembly: GCF_000299155.1. Taxonomy (NCBI): domain Eukaryota; kingdom Metazoa; phylum Chordata; class Mammalia; order Macroscelidea; family Macroscelididae; genus Elephantulus; species Elephantulus edwardii. Next base: position 3,725,305 of record NW_006399886.1, on the reverse strand, counting down.
AACAAAGATTCTCACCCCTGGGCCAATTGGCAGCATCAGGATGATGAAGAGATCGAGACAGTTAACAGTTAACAGTTTTAGTTTACTTGTTTCCACAGTCAACACTCTTGGTACCAGCAGCCAGGAAATCGAGAGACGAATTACATTGGGAAAGTCAGCTGTGAATGACCTCTTAAGAGTACTGAAGAACGATGACCTCAGGCTGGAGACTAAGGTGTGCCTGATCCAGGCTATCGTCTTCACAATTTCATGGTATGCATCAGAGAGTTGGACATTGAATAGGGATGTTAGAAAGAGAATTGATGCCTTTGAGCTGTGGTGCTGGAGAAGAGTTTGAATATACCATGGACTGCTAGGAGAACAAGCAGGTTTGTCCTGAAGAGGGTGAAGCCAGTATGCTGCTTGGAGTCAAGGATTCTGAAGCTTCATCTGACATACTTTGGGCATGTTGCAAGGAGGGTCTCATCCTTGGAGAAGGATATCATGTTTGGGAGAGTGGAGTCATGGCGCAGGAGAGGAAGACCCCTGCTGAGATGGATCGATTCTGTGAGTGGAATAGTGGGAATG
>NW_006399886.1:3715660-3724468 GCF_000299155.1 Elephantulus edwardii | reverse complement strand
GCTTGGTGGGTGGAGGGAGGGGTGAAGGAATTAGTAAAAATACAGTGGAATCTGAAAAGACATGGTTTTAATGGGCATAGATAAGTGGGAATTAATTTTACAAAACATTATGTATGACAATCACATGAAACACATTGTGAATGAAGAATATGTGAAACACAATGTATAAAAATGTTGTATGCAAATAAATATAAAACACAAGTAAATTTTTTAAAGATTAAAAAAAAAACCAGTTTTGAAACAGTGAATTCTGGTGATCAAAGACCAGATATATTTGGTATGGTATCAAAGATGTCATCCATGAAGAGAGCAAAGGGTCACTACAAAGACAGAGGGGGAAGGAAAAAAAACCAAAATGGATGTCTGAAGAGACCCTGAAAATTATCTGAGTGAGTGGGAACGTCTAGATAAAGGAATAATAATAAATAAAGAGATGTTGCTGTAAAGTGCTGAACAGAAGGACAGCTTGAGAAGACAAAGCAAACTATTATAATGGAACATGAAGGGATCTAGAATGAGAAACTCAAAAGGGACAAACTTGCTCAACATTTCTCAAGTAGAAAGAACTGAAAAACAAACTCAGGCTTAGAATTGCAATTCTTAGAGATGCTATGGGCAAAATCTTTAATAATCCAGGAAACATCAAAAAGATAAATGGAGTAAAGATTCAAACTGTCAAAGACTTCATTTTACATAATCAGTACACTTGGTTCCAGTAGGGATCAGAGATACATAATAGTTTTGCTAGTAAGTTAAAAAAAAATAATGTTTCGTGTTTACTCACCACATATCTCGGCATTCAATTATGTAGAAGCATTAAGTAAAGTCATTATAATTGTTTTCCTTCATTTTTATGTGTATATTATTTTTATTTTAAAATCTCCCTAATTCCAGTTATCTCTTTCTCATACATATGCATGCACAGGCACATATACACTCAAATCATTTAATATTTTGTGTTATTTTGACCTTGATATGGGTGGTCTTTTATTCCTTTTAATGTAAGCTTGCTATGGGAAACAATATTATTAATGCATTCTCGTGGCAAAACTTCTTCCTTAAATTTTTACGGATTTTAATTGTTATTAATTTGATCAGAGACAAGAGGATCACAAGTTAAGAAACAAAAGTTCTGAATACTAATATTCAAGGGGTGACCTAAAGGTAATTAAAAGAGTCAAAGTGATTACCTTCCAACTCTCGAAGAAGAACAGAATAGGAGATGAGGAGAAAGACAGACACTGAAGAAAAAAAAAGATAGCTGATTATAGGGAAAGTGGGTACTTAGAGACAGAATTTAAGTTATTTACAGCTTGCATAGTTTGAAGAGATAGCCCTTAGGAAAATAAGCAAAAATTTAAAAAAAAAGGAAAATTCAATGGGAAAATGAACACTTACTGGGGGAAAAATTATGAAATTCTGCCCATGGCAGTAATTCTCATTCATCAAATTGTCATTGAATTATTTACTGATATTAGAAGGTTTAGAGGCAGTTGTGTAAATGATGTAGTAATTTCCCATGATATGATGATAAAAGGATCAGTTTGTCAGTTGCAAGGGTCTTATGGTAGGACTCTTACCTGGGCTGTATACCTCAGATAATACACAATGACTATCAAAGAGTGGATCAAAGACTTAACTTTTAAAAATAAGCTGTAAAGGTCTTGGAACAAACCCCATAAAGTCTTATAATTTATAGTACTATCAATTATTAAAGTACTTGGAAGAAAATCTAGGGACAAATCTATGAAATTGAATTTAAAAAAGGAAATAGATTATGAAACAGAACCAAAAATGCACAAGCATCACAAGACAAATTAGGTAGCCAGAACATCATAAAAATGAACTGTTTATGCTCGTAAAGAGATTTTATTAAAGAATGAAATGATAAGTTACAGATGGGAAAGAGAAGTAGTGTAGCATCAGGATTAGAGGAATACAATATGTGGAGGACACACTATGTTTACTGAAGTCAAAGAGGACTTGACAGCTTTACTGCTGAGAATAAAAGACTACAGAATTCAATATGGAGTATAACCTTCATTGTATGTTATTTTGCTATTGTTATTTGCCATTGGTTGAGTATTACAGTGATCCTATGAACAACAGATCTCAATCCTGTTTTATGCTATGCCATCCTCACAATCTCCCAGATATTTGAGCCCATTGCTACAATTACTGTGTAAATTTGCCTGGTTGCAGGTCTTCCTCTCCTTTACCATCCCTCCAACCATGATATCTTTCTCCAAAGAATAGCCTTTTCTAGAAACGTGCCCAAAGTATGTGAGACAAAGGCCCCCATCTTTGCCTCCACAGACCACTCTGAATGTCCCCTCTTCAAGACATATCTACTTGGTTTTTTTGGCAGTCCATGGGATATTCAGCGTTCTTCTCCAACATCATAGTACAAAGGCTTCAATTATTCTTCTGTCATCCTTATTCATTTTCTGTCTCCCAGATGCATAGCAAGTGACCAGAAAGACCATGGCCTGAATCAGGTGTCTCTTTCTCCTCAAGGTGACATCACTGATCATCGATAATTTGGAGAGGTTTCTGGTTGTATACTTTACCAGTGTAACAATATGCTTCCTGATCTGCTGACTGCTGATTCCAGGTGTGCTAATTGTGGATTCAAGCCAGATGAAGTCATTGACAGTTTCAGCCTTTTCTCCAACCATCAGGATGTTACCTATTGATTGATACAGTGGCAAAGTAACAAAATTTCTCACAATTGGACCAATAAACAACATCATGATAAATGGCAAAACTAGTGATATTGCCTAGAATTTCTATATTTTCTTGTATAAACAATCAATTCCCATGGCGGCAAAAGTAAAGGCACCAAATGACAAAAAGAGGACATCAAATGATTGCGCAAAACAGCTGTAATGTAGCTCTTTAATGTATTCAAAAGCAAAAATGTCACTTTTTGTACCATGATGTACTTGCCCAAGGTATGACATTTCCAATAGCCTCATTGGCAAGCAAAGACTGATAATGAGTAAGGAAGATCAAAGAGGAAATGATATATTTTAGTGTTGGTAAAGAACACTGAATAGGTCATAGATTTCAAGTAAAATAAATACATTTGTCTAGGAAGAAGTATAATCAGAACGTTCCTAAAGACTGAATAGGGTAAATCTTCATTTCACATATTTTAAAAAGATTAGCGAGAAGAAACAGTGTATGAATAACGTTATGTTAAGTAGAGGACAAAAAAGAGGAAGACAAAAAGTTGAGATGGAAAAAACAGTGGCTGCAACACTGTAATATAGGAACACTGTGACAATTAAAGAATTGTTTTGTCTATTTTGGTTTGATTTTTGTGCCTAATTAGCCTATATGTTGGAATTGAATTAATAGTCTATTGATAAGGAATAGTACTGCCAGTGCAAAGGTAATCAGTTAAAATGCACCACTTGCTTCACAGGAGAAAAATGCTGTTTTTATGTTCGTTCCCATGTTATTTACAATCTCTGAAAAACTTCTGGAGAGCAAGTTGAGTTGATCTCAACTTGAGGTTATATAACAACACAACAAAAACAACACCAATTCCACTTTTTTAAAAAACACACAATAGAAACAAAAACATTTCTGACAATATTATCAGAACTAGCCAGCCAGATTTAAAATAATTGAGGTTTGAAAACACTATCATTAGCAGAGAAATATCGTATTATTTAGTGCTGAAAGATGGAAAAGCAATAAAAATAGGACTTGGAAAAAGCAGTTTAGAAATATTTACAAATTGAAGGAGAAGGTACTTGTGGAGGATTGGGAGAAAGAATTCCAGATACCAAGTGTAAGAAATAACTAGTACAACTTCTCTGGAGGGAAAGCTAGCTGCTGGGTTTACATTAAAGGATGCAAAGTATTCCATATTAAAATATTTTCTGTGCCAACCTCCCAATATAATATTCTCTTGTCGGAAACATTTCATATAATCCATTTTCACATAAACTCAGGTTGGTCAGAATTTCAGGAATGAAGTTACTGGGGTAATTTTTATTGTTTGAAAAAAAAGTGCATTCAGGAGGTTTAATAACTGAAGTGGACAAAGTAAGAATTCAGATATGAGAGAACTAGAGAAGTTGAGGTTAATTGCCTTCACTTTGTTTGAGTTAAATTAGGCTGCCTGCATTCCTCCCTATGGGGATGCTATTTATTTTTGGTCAAACACAATACGAACACAGAAAACGATATGAAATGTGAATAGCCAACAATCTGACAAAGCACTTTCAATAGGTAAATCATTCTGTTAAAAAACAGTGACAACAATAATAAAATACTTTGTTGTTCTGTTAGATACTGTGACTTGTCCGAATTATAGGGACACTAAACAACAGACTGTATGTAACCTTGCCCTTTCTTTCACCATCCTCACAACCTCTGCCGTGCTTGGTGCTTTGTTGCAGTTATCATCTGAGTCAATTTCATTAAGGGTTTCCCTCTCTTTCACTTAACCTTTACTTTTCCCAACAGAACATTCCCTTCCCTGCTCAAGGATTAATCCCTCCTGACTGCATGCTGAAAATAAATGAGATCATTTCATCATCCTTGCCTTGAAGGAACACCTTAGTTGCTTATTTCCAAGATAACAATTGTTTGTTCTTTTAGCAGTCTATGAAATATTTGTAGTCTTTGCCAATGTCACAGTCCAAAGGTATTGATTCTTCTCTGATCTTCTTCCTTCATTGTCCAATTATGACATGTGTATGTATGTAATTGAAAACAAAATACTTTCACATAAATTTATCATACAGTGTATTCACATCTAATTATAGTTTTAGATTCGAAAGTAAAGAGGTTGTTGCTGTTATGTACCATATAGTCGCCTTTTGACACATTGCAACCCTGTGTACAACAGCCCTAAACCGTGCTTTATCCTGTGCCAATCTCAGTGTCTCTGACACACCTACCCCCATTACCCCAGTCACTGAATCAATCTACCTCATAGAGGGCCTTCCCCTCCTGCGCTGTCCCTCCACCCTCCCAAGCATGATGTCCTTCTCCAAGGATTGATCTCTCCTTGCAACATGCTCAAAGTATGTCAGACGAAGCTTCATAATCCTTGCTTCCAATGAGCATCCTGGTTTAACCCTATCTAGGTCGAACCTGTTCATTTTCTTAGCAGTCCATGGTATATTCAATACCCTTCTCCAACACCACAGCTCAAAGACATTAATTCTCCTTCTATCTTCCCTAGTCATTGTTCAACTCTCTGATGCATGACAAGTGATTGCAAAGAGCATAGCCTGTGTCAGAAATACCTTAGTCTCCAGAATGACAACATTGTTCTTCAGTACTTTGGAGATGTCCCTAACAGCAGACTGTCACATCGCAATGTGTTTTTCATTTCCTGGCTGCTGGTGTCAAGAGTGTTGACTGTGGAGCCAAGCAAACTAAAGCTGTGAACAATCTCAATCTCTTCACCATCCATTCTGATGCTGTCAATCGACCCAATGGTGAGAATCTTTGGTTTTTGGTTTGTTTTTTTTTTTTTTTTATATATTGTACCTCTAACCATATTGAAGGCTAAAGCAGCAAGCGCTTCAGGACCTCTTCAGTTTCAGCTAGCAGAATTGTGTCATCTGCATAACACAGATTGTTGATAAATCTTCCTCCAGTCCTGATGTCACATTTCTCCTCTTAGATGCCAGCCTCCCGGATAATCTGTTCTGCATACAGTTTGAAAAGGAATGAAGATAGGACATATCCTTGACACCCTTCCCAATTTTGACCCATTCAGTGTTTCCTTGCTCTGTTCTGACGACTGCCTCTTGGTCCAAGTATAGGTTTCTCATTAGCATTATCAAGTGTTCTAGGATTCTCATTCTTTTCAGAGTCAGCCACAGTTTGTTATGATCCACACAGTCAAACACCTTTGCATAATCAGTGAAACACAGATAGACATTCCTCGGTACTCCCTGGATGGAAAGTAAAGATATGAGACAAAAATATACATTAAAACTTACTTTAAAAATATGCTTTCATGCCCTTAAGCCACCATGAAGGGGACCCTAAAAGATTTACCTGTTCTTTTCATTTAGTTTGTAGCCTGTCTTATCCTCAAAATCTAGATAAATGAATGATAAGAAAATTATATTTCTTCTCTTTCACTTTCTTGCATGAAAATTCAGTCACACAAGCTAAGAAATGAACTGTGTTTTATGTTCTTCGATTACATACAAAATAGTTTAAGGGGATTATACCTCTGGCATGATGTTTGGTGATACTGTAAAACTTACAAAAGCCAGTAACTATAAAAAGAGGAAATTTGTTAGAAAAAGAAAACTCAAATATTGTCCTTTAAAAAGATAGCTAAAAAATTGTAAGACATAGCTCTACCAAAAGTATAAAATTTGGAAGACCAAGTCAGTCTCTTGAAGTTCTAACTCTCACAAACTTTCACCCTATTTTAAAATACTCTAAGTGCTTGATATTTTTTCTTTTTCTTATGCTGTTTCTAAAATTTAAAAGAGAACAATTTTATTAGATATTCACCAAATGAAGCTTAATCTAATATCTCATTATTTTGAATAACCATGAAAGTTTTTTGAGGAGTCATAGCACATTAACATACAGGACATTTAATATTTGAGTTCCTCAGTGCAGTCATTACACATTGTATGGGAGAGTTGTTAATGTAGAAATAGCAGCCTGATGAGGCATACTATGTGTTTTAAATGTTCTGTCTGGACTTGCTTTCTAAGAAGGCTCAATATATCCAAAGGAAGATTCATCAGTCCAGATGCAGTGTGCACATTCCCACTCATCATACTTTGTGAGACCCCAAAAATGTTTTTTTCTGCTTTTAAAAACCACACAGACAGAGGCTGGGAGAGGCTGCTGCTCTTGGTCTTTAGGCAGGGCTGATCGTTCAGGAGGCTGGACTTTTTGAGGAAAATGTGGCATCGGGATTGGAGGAAAACTCATCAACAACCTGCAATGTACAGATGACATAGCCTTGCTTGCTAAAACTGGGGAGGACTTGGATTGGTTGCTGCAGAATGCCAGGGACTGCAGCCTTCAATATGGATTGAAGGATATCTACATTTCCATTTGTGTGCTTATCAACGGTTTTGATTCATCATTGATAATCTATCAGCAGAAGAAATCCAGCAGCAGGCTCATCAGGTTACTGGTGAGTCTCTGGAAAGTACAAGGAGAATGCTAAGTTTAGCTATTGAGTCTCAGGATACAGGAATCAAGACCATCACTATGCTTGATGAACAAGGGGAACAGTTAAACCGAATAGAAGAGGGTATGGACCAAATAAATAAAGACATGAGAGAGGCAGAGAAGACATTAACAGAACTCAACAAATGCTGTGGCCTTTGTGTCTGCCCATGTAATAGGATAAAGAATTTTCAATCTGGTAAAGCCTATAAGACAACATGGGGAGAAGGTGGAGACAACTCACCTAAAAATGTAGTATCTAAAGAGCCAGGACGGGTGACAAATGACCAGCCTCAGCAAGCAGCCATCTGAGTGAGTGGCGGATACATTCAACATATAACTAATGATGCTAGAGAAGATGAAATGGAAGAGGACTTGACTCAAGTGGGCTGTATCCTGGGAAATCGAAAAAAATATGGCCCTGGACATGGGCAATGAGACTGATACTCGAAATCGACAAATAGAGCAGATCACAAAGAAGGTTGACACCGACAAAGATCGTATCGATGTTGCCAACATCAGAGCAGAGAAACTCATTAACAGCTAAAGCTACTGTTGTACTTTATCGTTTACTTGCTTCCCTCACTCTTTCTTCAGGATCATTACCTTTTCAGAGTTTGGAATTTTGGCCAAACTCTCTTTTAAGAATTTTGGAATAAAGGCCACAGTAAAAGCTCCCTTAATTTTCCTCAGTTTTTCTTTTGAGAGTAAACTATGCTCCTTAAGACAAAATGTGTTTTTCCCTCAGTTCATACCCTTTGACTGGTTTTCATACATCACATGAGGTGCCATTTTTCATCTTCCTTGCTTAATTTAACAGGTTCTTTTGTTTTCAAGATTTGAAAGCATTGCCAAAGACAACCATGAAGAAAGAAACTCTGGAGTTTTTTTTACTGGGGAAAGAGGGCAAAGAGAAGAATTTGCTACCTTGCTTAAATCCTGAAAGGCCCTGGAGCAAGAAGTTCACAGCCACAGTAAATGTCTTGTTGAGTTTAGTCTACAACTGATGTTGCAGTTGTTACCAGTTTTATCTAAAGCTTCATTTTGGAGCTTTTATAAATAATATTTTTGTTACACATCACAACTCTACAACCTCTGCTCCTAAAAGAGGAATAGAATGTGTTTTCTTAAAGTGAGTTCTCTTAGTAATGTATATAGATGCTGTGATCACATTTCATATGATATCATTCAGGAACACGTGTATAAACAAATGACTTTTTATTTTCACATTATTTGTAATATGACGGTCAGTCCCATCACAGATCTATAATTTGTTACTAGTCTTTGAAGGAAGAAAGACATGTAAAATATATGTAATGAGAATTTCTTTGAAGCAGGGCTTAAACAATTTTTCAGTGTTTGACAAAGTTTATCGAGTGAAATTCAGTTTACCTCAAAATGAAGAATTATGTTCAGATAGGAAAAAAGGTTTTCTGATCTCAGGTAGAAAAATAGAAAATGAAATTGCTTTCAGTATTACAAAGCTTTAGACTTTTTAAAGCTAGAACTCACTCTGTTTAAAAGTGATTTGGTCACAAAGGGACAAATGCTATATGGTGCCACTGTTGTAGAATGAGGCTGGCATTGGGGTGAGGGTAAGACTGAGAAAAACTGGATGAAATATGTTTA